>NW_026712363.1:12361660-12684801 GCF_030504385.1 Musca domestica | reverse complement strand
TTCGTATAGCCCCCATATAACGGTACTTCCCGATATTCGGTATTTTGATGATTTTAGCGACATTATTTACCGGAATTGTTTCAAATTTGGTTTTTGGTATTTTGTATAGCCCCCATTTAACGGTACCCCCCGATATTCGGTATTTTGATGACTTTAGCGACATTATTTACCGGAATTATTTCAAATTTCGCATTTAAAGTTCGTAATGTATACTATAGTCTATGCCAGAAAATTGTCTGTGCAGGTCCACGTTTTATAACCCCCATGGTACCTCCCTATATTCGGTATTTTGATCATTTGACTACATTATAAACAGATTTTTATTCAAGTTTCGCATTTGAATATTGTAATAGCTTGTGACAAAAGTTACCTATGCAGATCCACGTCGTCTGATAGACATTAATATACGGCTACATTCGGTAATTTTAAGATTTTAACAGATTTTTTAACGGATTTTATATTTTTGAAAATTGCCAAATATTTACCAAATGGTGGAGGTTATTCAAAGTTCGACTCGTCCAAAATTTTTTTGAAAATTTTCAAATTTCTTTATTTCTTTATTGGCCGATTGGTAATAAGCATAAATGCGCCAAAAAAGAAAAACTTTTGACAATAATTGTATCGGAGTTTCAATATTCGACCAAGTTCCCTTTAAAACTGCAAATGCCAGTGACATCGGTGGGTGAAAGAATGCAGTAAAGGCTCTCAATATGGGGAGCAGAGAGTGCACCTACACTTCTAGTTTTCTTCCGATTACCCAACCTGGAGGAACGTTCCAAAAATCGAATATCAGGCTTTACACTTCTTACAGTCCAAAATGTCTACCCAAATTGCTGAATATTCCTAATATCAGGATGTACTGTATTATAGGGGCTATGGCATAATCCTGATCCATATTAAAAATTTCGTATAAATGAGCTCATGAATTCTAAGAAAGCATGGCGAAAATATTTAAAATACATTAAGTCGAGTAGTACGAAAAGTTAGATCAGTATAGACCATGTACGAACTCGACTAGCCTATTAACCAAATACAGATATGTGCATAGCCCTAGCTTTCTATCTGACTTCAAAAGTTTATAATAGCCATGAGGACAGACATCGCTGAATCGACTTAGATTAATTTGACGCAAGTACAACGCAAACATACCTTCCATAGTATTATTCAGGATATAAAACCATTTGTCCTTAAAATGACCTTGTATTTTTCTTTGATCTATAAACTCCGACTACTATGAAATTCATCCCACGGTGTTTATAGCTTCCGATTAAAAAAACTGCAATAGTGAAATTGGTACATAAGATACAAATGGTAATAAATTTATATTTATCTCATTTCGAACGAAAAAAATCCAATGAAAATAAAAAAAAAAACTTGCAACAACTATTGTTGCTGCCGAGGAAATCCCCTTTATGTGCAAAAAAATGAGAAAATATGGTTCTGAGCTTACTAAAAATGAAAATACCATTAAGAAAAGATGAAAACATGCAATTGCAATGGGGGTGGGAGGAGGCGAGCATGCTGCGGTTGGAGAATAACGGATTATCCTGTTGAGAAGTGTGAATGACTGACTGTTTGGTCCATTATAATGGGGCGCCAATGGCTGGGATGGTCCGATGCGGTATACACACACACACAAACAAACCTGTATGTAAGGCTATTAATGCGCTGTGTGACATGGAGCCGATAGTGGTATTTATTATCCCCCGCCTGGTTGTTATATTGAATAGAAAATTTCCTCCTTTCCATTTTTCATTCCTCGCGAGTAGAGTAGTAAAATATGTTGCATGCAAAACAATATTGAGAGTTGTATACGTACATATATATGTATATACATAA
Organism: Musca domestica; assembly: GCF_030504385.1. Lineage (NCBI taxonomy): Eukaryota > Metazoa > Arthropoda > Insecta > Diptera > Muscidae > Musca > Musca domestica. The sequence goes on along the minus strand of NW_026712363.1, from coordinate 12,682,962 downwards.
AACTGCAACACATGCCACAGCAATAAATGAAAAACCAACCATAACAATGGCAAAGCAAGGAGCAGAAAAAAAACGGAAAACGTCAGCATCAACTTCATCATCAGCAGGGTAGCAAATAACAGCCATCTGTGTGTGTGATAATGACAGTTAGGAGCAACAACTCCAGATTATGATGCCATGCAGGCGGTAGGCATCCAGGCCTTCAGCATTGGCAGGGGAACAATACCAGCCAAGAATGATGTGCTTATGACGACCAGGACGAGATCTTAGTGCTGTATATATGTATGAAGCTTTTTATGAGAATTGTTTCGTTTTTTTTCTTTTTTGTTCCTTTTTTATTAGTTTCCATATTTTTTTCCATTGTTCAACTAAGTTGCCATCAATGAATGTCGTGGTAAAATGAATGAATGCTATTAACATTTGTTTGAAAAAAGCTCATGCCATAAATGTAGCGAGCATCATCTGTAGCGAGGACTGCCACATTGTGAAAGTCCTCGTCAGCATCAATGAGACGACAACAAGTGCAGGAGTAAAGTGAAAAATAGTTTTTTTTTCTTCCGTTCTGTTCATATTTTATTGGATGAAAAATGCATTTGCATGCTAAATAAAGCATGCTTTAGGATTGGCGGGAAAATGGAAATCAATCGATCTATCAATTGGATTTTCCACAGTACAGTCAATTTCACACTTGTTTAAGATGTACAGAATAGAAAGTGTTTTGATGAGTGGATTCTGATGAAAAGGCTAGAAAAATATGAAAAAAGTTCGGAGTAGCCAAACTGACATATTTGTTGTTATAATCGTACCCATCTTCAGAGAAGGCAGAAGATTAAAGTGGAAGCTACTGCTGGAGTAGATGAATGCCATAGACAGTTAGACAAGTTATCACTTGCAAGCTGGCATAGATCGTGATTGAAACCTTGACCGTTATGTCAACAGATGTTATGTCGGATTATGGCGATCTACAGTGGATCTACAGTTAAAATTATTTTTCCTGGCCCAAATTCTATAACTAATGTTTTGGTTATACAAAATTTTTACCCTTTGTATGGGAGGTACCACAAGTAGTGGACCGATATTTACCATCTTTACAACAAATATTGTATTAATAAAACAAGTAAAAAAACATTAAGTTCGGCCGGGCCAAACTTTTAATACCCTCCACCTTAGGGTAAAGGAAACATTAGAAGAAATTAGGAAAAAACCATTAAAATGCCGAATATCGGGAGGTATCGTTATATGGGGCTATACCAAATCGTGGACCTACACATGGAATGTTTCGCCAACGGAGCTAGAACCTATTATGACCTACAAATACAAATTTTCAGACAAATACGTGTAAAATGTGGCAAAAATCAAATAAGCGAATATCGGGAGGTATCGTTATATGGGGCCTATACCAAAACGTGGACCTATAATAACAATGACTCGCCACACGTACTGGGACCCATTATAATCTACAACTACCAATTTTCAGGGAAATTCGTGAAAAAATGTGTCAAAAATCATCAAAATACCGAATATCGGGAGGTACCTTTATATGGGGGCGATACCAAATCGTGGACCCATACATGCAATGTTTCTCTACCGGAACTGGAACCCATTATGACCTACAAATACCAATTTTCAGACAAATTCGTGAAAAAATATGGCATAAATCATCAAAATACCGAATATCGGGAGGTACCGTTATATGGGGACTATACCAGAACGTGGACCGATATATCTCATTTTCAATACCAACCATCCTAGACACAATACAAACTGCTCTGCTAAATTTTGGCACTCTACGTCAAATAATGTGGGCTGTATCGTGATTTCAACAGACAGACAGACGGACATCGTTAAATCGACTTAGAATTTTATGCTGATTATGAATATATATACTTTATAGGATCTACGACGAATATTTAAGGATGTTACAAACGGAATGACAAAGTTAATATACCCTCCTTCCCAAAGTGGAGGGTATAATAAGGATGTGTGAAACTTAGATATAATCTGATGCTCATTATACATTTTATGAGAGTTTGATATTCAAAAGTTTGACCCGTTGCAGGGGAAGTACCAGAAGGAGTGTTCTGTTCTAACCGTTCTTCAGAGCAGATCTTGTGTAGATAGAAATATTAAGATGTGCGAAATTTAAAGACAATGTGACTCTTATTTCTATTTATATGAGTTATAGTTATTCAAAATGTTGGCCCTTTGTGGGTAAAGTACCTGATGGAGTCGACTGATATTGTCCATTTCCCATCTGACCTCGCACTGAAAATAATAGGATTTGCTAAGTTTGCACAAAATTCGATTATTCTTTCTTGTGCAATAAGGTAAATTATTTTCTATGAAAATTTTGAACTTTTGTGATGGAGATACCAGAAAGACCGATATTGCTCACTTCCGAACTTGGTCTAAGTTTGATAATAATATAATGATGTAGCAAGTTTAGATCAAATCGGATACTCCCGTCTGAGTTATAGTGCGCACCAGCCAGACAGACAAACACCCATAGATCGAATGTCCTGAAATTGCTTTGGTCCAAAGGGTCCTACAGTCAAAAACCGCTTTTTGTTGTATCAAATGATATATAACCTCTGTTTGAACGCTAGAAAGAATTCGTCTCATCAAGGAAACATTTTTCTATCCGTTTGAGAAGTAAATGTTATGACCGAAAATAAAACAGAAAAATACACAAAACCAAGAAGGATTAGTTTTTTTTTTTTTTTTTTTTTTTGAGTTTCGAGATTTAAACAAGCTCGTGTAAATATGCAAACAAAGTTGCAATGCACCGAGGTGGCTGGAAGCACCAATGCTTCCAGGAAATCTCTAACAGCAACTCGGGCAAATCTGACTCAAACATGCTCTGTAGGCATATGGCTGAGGGTTTAATAAACCAATGGCAAAATTTTAACCAGTAGAGGAAGGAAAAAAGTCGGGCGACTTTATCATAACCAATATCACTATGCATAGTTAGAAGAGCTACCCATAACAAGTAGACATTTATGTTGGGAATTGTGTGAGGTAAATGAAACCAACTACGACCGTTATTGATTGATCGACATTAGAGCGGCTTAAATTTGACATAGAATAGAACCAACATATCGAATCCACTAAATTTGACGAAGGTATTTTTCTGATGTATATGACTTCGCGTATCACATACCATTTCCACAAAGATAAAAAAAACTGCAACCAACTACAGACTAAGACACTCATCCGACAGCTGTTAAAATTATTCTAGTGAGAGCTCATTTTATTGTTTATAAACGTACAAAAGCACTTTGGTGAGAATTTCCAGAAAAAAACACAAGTGGCTATCGTTAGAGCAATGCAGCATTTAAATGTAAATAAATATTTTGTGTCTCGTACCATGAGCTCGTTACCGTGATACTGGTAGCGTAGCCCGACATCAAGGAAGTAGACGGAAGAAATCAGCAACATCAGCAGAAATGGTTCGAAAAGTAAAGATGTGATTTCATCGAAACCCGCGTTGCAGAGGCTGAAAATGGCTCGTGGGCTAAACATATCGCAATATTCCATGCCATTGAAAATCCAAAAAGTGTAAGATCTTATACCGCAACAGAAAGAAAATAGACTCAAAAGAACTAAAGAGTTGCTTTGCTTGGCCGTGAGTGGCACGCAAACATTTTGGCCGCAGACCTTGGACATTCCAACAAGACTCAGCACCATCGAACTCAGCACGCGCAACCCAGGAATGATTACAAAATAAGGTTCCTCGCTTCATTTCCAGCGCAGAATGGCCACCAAAATCTCCCGATACCAATCCGTTGGACTATTGTGTCTGGAGTATTTTGAAAAGCAAGTTTGGCACTAAAAAATACCAAAGTGTCGATCACCTCAAGCAACATTCGGGCAGCGTGTGACGGTTTCATTGGCCGTTTGGAGGCCATAATTCGTGCCAAAGGTGACCAATTCGAACAAATCTAAACTTATTCTAAAATTTGATGCTATTTTCGACATTTTTTGTTTTCATTCAATAAAATTTGAAAAAAAAAGTTAAAAATGATGACGTTTGACAATGTTGCAGTTTTTTTATCTCACCCTGTATATCAGGTATTGGCAGCCTCGAGCGAAAAATATAAACAAGCACACGTATTTTCTCTCGGTTCTCATTTGTAATTTTTTCGGCAGAGCGAGAGTCACTTACCAATAACATACTTAAGTCATAGTCAAGTAAAAGTATGGACTAAAAAGGACACCATTGTTGATCATTTGGACATTAAAGTCACTCAGGGCTAGTAAAGTCACTCGAATTCGAAAACAATTTATTCATTTTTCTGCTATTTAAGTTCTATATTTTTATATTTTACGACGCAGTTGGGTAATGTAAATTTTAACGAAGTCGCTGTTTTGTTTCCGATTGATAAATAATAATAAATCGTTAAAATATTGAATATTTTGTACTTTGAGTGAATTGAGTGCTCCCTCACAGCATGAAGGACTTCTATTGAAGCACTTTTTCAAAGACAAAAGGACATGAGACAAATATTTTGTCTATACCTTATTTATCTATGTACACGGGAGCGTGCATTCTTGAACATATGTGGCTAATTTTTTTGTGAAATTGAAAATCATGAAATCATCAAGCGACTAGACTTCCTAAGAAGTTACTATCTGTCCGCAAAGCAAAATTTTGAACACAGGTAATGTTAATACCTTAATTTCCCACAGAAACTCTTGGGAGAGAAAATGATGATTGAAGTTCTGCTTATGTCTTATCTTTATGCACCGACAACCATACAAAAATATCAGCAATTTTTGACCAATAGTAAGCAGTTTTTATAATGCGTTTAACATTAGAAGTGCAATTCAAAGAAATTCAACTTTCAGCTTCAAATTCCATTATATTGAAAATTAAATGTAACAATATTATCGTTCACACACATTAGCAAACTGACTTACTACAAAACACTACATTTATTGTACAACACTTTGGTTTTAACTTTTCACACACACACACAAACACACAACCAAAAATAACTCAATTGTCGTTGTTAATAAACCAATTTCCAAAAAAAAAACTGAAAGTAGTTACAAAACTATCATCAACATCACTGGCAACACCATGGATGGAATAACTAAGTAATTATCACTTTACACACAACAACAATGACACCAAAAAAAGTTTGCGAACTTTGACAATATAAATTGCCACTGTTATGCGGGATATGAAACAAAAAAAAAAGTTCAACAACAATTTTCGCTTGTAAATGCAAATGTTAACTGTGTCTATCCTAAAAGTATGTTACACCGAAGGGGCCCATCTTGGGTATGCAATACGAAAAACTCTATAGAAAATGTAGGGCACATTATTTGCATATCAAATTTCAACATTGTAATTAAACTCTTGTTTTTGTTGTTGTGTAATTTAATTTTACAACAATTTAATACGATATGATATAATTGATTTATATTTAGAATCCCAACTTTTTAAAGACAAATTTAATTATAATGTTCATATTGTGTGTGCGTGTGTGAGAGAGAAAGAGAGAGATGGGCAATGGATGAGTATGGATGAGAAGAGTGAGAGAGAAGATTTTAAATGGGAAAAATATTATGTATGACATTTAATGTCATGTAAATGACATGACTGCTGTTGAAGTTTATTGAGTTTATTTCTGTGAAATATGAATTTCAAGTGGTTTTAAGTGAATACCAAATACATATATAAATAATGAAGATGACTGTGTAGTATTCTATAAACAGCTTCGCTAAGTGTATGCTATGGAAAAAAAAAAATTTCGGAAATATGATCTAATTTTAGAATAAGTTTAGATTTGTTCGAATTGGCCACCTTTGGCACGAATTGTGGCCTTTAAACGGCCAATGAAACCATCACACGCTGCCCGAATGTTGCTCTGCGGTATTTTGTCCCATTCCCGGTGAAGCGCTTGCTTGCTAACTTTGCTTTCCAAAATACTCAAAACCCAATAGCCCAACGGAAATGAAGCAATGAACCTCATTTTGTAACCATTCTTGGGTGGCTCGTGCTAAGTGCAATGGTGCTGAGTTCTATTGGAAAGTCCAAGGTCTGCGGCCAAAATGTTTGCGTGCCCAAGGCTTTAATACACCATCCAGAATATTTTCGCGATAATATTCGGCATTTATTCTGATGCCACGGTCGATTAATATGAGCGGTCAATGGTCGCTCTATTGGCTGTTATGGCGGCCCACACCATCACCATGGCACCGTCACCGGCGCTTGAGTACTTGTGCACATTTTCGGCTGACCTCTTTGGCAAATAAACACGATCATTTTGTTTGTTTACAAACTGCTGGAAAACGAATGTTTTCTCATCGGAGAAAACCGAATTCGGCAGTTCACCACTTTCGGCCAAGCGAATCAACTCTTTAGCTTTTTTGAGTCTATTTTCTTTCTGTTGCGGTGTAAGTTCTTGCACTTTTTGGAATTTCAATGGCTTTACCCCGAGCTCATTTTTCAATATTTGCCGAATGGAATATTGCGATATGTTCAGCTTACGAGCCATTTTCGGCCACTGCGACACGGGTTTCGATCAAGTCGCTTCTACACTTTTCGAACCATTTCTGCTGATGTTGCTGTTTTCTTTCTTCCACTTCCTTGACGTCGGGCTACGCTACCAGTATCACGGTAACGGGCGATGGTACGAGACACAAAAGATTTATTCACATTTAAATGCTGGAGTGCTCTGACGATAGCCACTTGTGGTTTTCCAGCCAAATATAAAGAAATCTCACTATCTCGCTTGAATTCCATCACGAATAACTTTTTTTCTGGAAAATTCTCACCAAAATGCTTTTGTACACTTGTAAACAATATAATGAGCTGTAACTGGAATAATTTTTCTATAGAAATATCTCCACTGTGCTTCCAAATAAAGCACCAATGCGTTATAAACTCTGTATAGGCATAAAACCATTAATGAATGATTCAAAACAAATGTTCTACAAGAGTCGAGAGTCGAAGAGCCCATGAATCGATAGAAGAATGTAGGCAAAACTTCGAAATACTGAAAAGCAGGCGTTACCTTTCTATGTACGACATGTTAAATCTAAAAGTGGGCCTACAATTTAAATTTTTTCCCCTTTTGAAATCTAAAATGTCAAATTACAAGAATTTCGGCAGTAAAATGATGTTGAATCTTCATAATGCCCTAAGAATTTTTCTATGTTACATTGTAGTGTCTAAAATGATAATTTGGAGGAGTAACAAACGGCTGACATAATTAATATACTATGGAGGGAGGTACAATTTTTATATCCTCCATCTTGGAAAGGAGGGTATATTAACTTTGTCATTCCGCTTGTAACATCCCTAAATATTCATCGTAGACCCCATAAAGTGTATATATTCATAATTCTGAAGTCGATGTAACGATGTCCGTCTGTCTGTTGAAATCACGATACAGCCTATATTATTTGACGTAGAGCGTCAAAATGTAGCAGAACAATTTGTATTGTGCCTGGGGTGGTTGGTATTGAAAATGAGATACATAAGTCCACGTTTTGGTATTTTTGTCACATTTTTCCGATTTGTCTAAAAGTTGGTATTTGTAGGTCATTATGGGTTCTAGCTCGTGTTTTGGTATAGCCCCCATATAACGGTCCTGCCGATATTCGGTATTTTGATGATTTTTGCCACATTTTTTCACGTATTTGTCTGAAAATTGGTATATGTAGGTCATAATGGGTTCTAGCTCCGGTGACGAAACATTGTGTGATAGATCAACGTTTTTTATAGCCCCATATAACTGCACCTCCCGATATTCGGTATTTTGATGAATTTTGCCACATTTTCCCAAGAATTTGTCTAAAATAGGTTCATAATAGGTTCTAGCTCGTAGGCGAAACATTGGATGTATAGGTCCACGTTTCGGTATAGCCCCCATACAAGGGTACCGATATTAGTTTATAATGAATTGTAGCCCGGGGGCAGAACATTGAACATTTAGTTCCACGTTTTCCTATAGCGCACACATAACGTAACACATAGCGCACACGATATTCGGTACTTTGATAATCCTAGTCACATTTACCCACACAATTGTTTTAAATTTGGTATTTCATATTTTTGGTGATTTTAGCGCCATTATTCACCGAAATTGTTTCGAATTAGGTACTGGAAGTTCGTAATACATACTACAGCCTAAGACAGAAAATTGTTTGTGCAGGTCCACGTCTTCGTATAGCCCCCATATAACGGTATCTGCCTATATTCGGCATTTTCATGATTTTAGCGACATTATCCACCGGAATTGCTTCAAATTTGGAATTTGGCAGGTTGAAGTCTTCAATAGTCCCCATATAATGGTATCGCCCTATGTTTGCTATTTTGATGAGTTGATATGATGATAATTTGATGATTCACCGATTTTTTTATGTTTCGCATTTGAATATTGTAATGACTTATGACAAAAGTTACCCATAGAGGTTCATGTCCTCGTATAGGCCCTAATATAACAGCTACATTCGGTATTTTTAAGATTTTAACAAAATTTTTAACGGATTTTATTGCTTTTGAGAATTGCCAAATTCGTTTCAAATGGTGGATGTATTCGACAGCTTTTTACTTACTACTTATCATATCTAAATTTTACGATGTGTCATGTTTGAACTGCCTCGAGTACTCCCTTTTCTCAATTTGATTTTTGGAGGAGACAGCAGAAGGAGTGAGCCGATGTTATCCATGTTTGGACCTGACCTAAGTAATTTATTTTCCAATGATTCAAATCCGAGGCAAAATCACCATTTATACATGATTTTTTGGGGAAAGTGTCAGAGTAAAAATTATTATAGATCAAATAATATTGGGAGTCTCTGAACAAAATAAAGTTATATTTTTAATATATATCATCATTTTTTAATAAAAAATCTTGTTTATTTTGAAAATTTTAGCAAATTCAACATTTTCCAATAGTCAGCCTGGGATGTGGAAAAATTCATTTGGATTTTAAAGTTGTCAGTTTGAGGATCAGAACTCCAAAAGTGCATCGGGTTCTTAGGCTAAACTTTTGTACAGCCTTAACATAACTTTGATCATTGTATTTGGCTCCGAAAAATTATTGCGGAAATGTGTTCTACATTACAAGAAACCAATTTAAAACCAAATCTAGCAATAACAAAAATCACGGGCTATATTTATATAAGTGCTGTACCGAAAAATACTGGAAAAAAGGACTAATTTTGTCGAAAATAAGAATTTCTTTTGTTCAGAGACTCAATGAAAATTGATTTAGAATATATGGTTCTTAGATACTTTTCTCAATAAAATGAGTTTTAAGAAAGAATTTGACAATGAACGAGTTCGGAGCGCCTAAAAGTATGCTCTAAAATTTTACAATTAAAATGTGAAATTATCACTTTACATATGACTCTAACATTTTGTGTAAACTTACCTTTACACAAAACTTTCAAATTCTAAGAATTTGTTTTTGACACTTCCATATTACGATTGCAACATTCACAACCTAAATTCAAGCGAATTTTTCCTGCTGTCAATTTTTGACAAATCATTTTACATTTTCAAATGTGCACAGCACATTCCAAAATCAATAGATATCTCTAGACTTCCTACGAACTCATCATCATCATCATCCAATATCCTATAGAAATTTCATAATTCCCAATCAAATTACAAATAAAATATTTTCATAAATTCTTTTTAAATTGCTCTCTTTCTCTTTGGCTTTGTTGTTGCTGTCAGTTCTTATTTTTGAAAGGTGAATAATTTAAATATGAATGAATTGCTGATTTCTCTTAAATTTGTTCATTTCATAAACGGCAGCAACAAACTGCGATATTCATTATTAAATAAGATTTGAATACAAAATGAGAGACGCCCATCCCGGGGGCACGATTTTGACGAATGTCTAGATTATTTTCATGACCCTCATTTTGTTGTAATGAAAAGCACTTGTCAATTTTATATTTCTTCCCATGAATTTATGGGATGCTAAGGAATTTGCAATCATTATCTATTGCCTCCATCTTCCCTGGAATTTTTGATGTTGTTTCCATTGATTTCTCCTTGGAAATGCTTTAAAGAACAGGTCTTTAAATGTCTGTATACAACATACATACTCAGTTTTATGTATGTTAGTATGCGTGTGTTCTTGTGATTGTACATATTTTAATCTCCTTGTCAAACGTCAATACGTTGTGTGTCAAAAGAAGAGCAATAGAGATGTATGGATAGAACGTAGATGGAATCGAGAGAAATTTCCACACCGCTCTATCCTTGTCTTGAATTGTAAACTTCACAGTACGACCCCAACGAACATTTGAGGTTATGTTTATCGTCGGTTTCTTATGATTCCCTGCCATAATCGATAAGTCATAAACAATCACTCACCCACCAACAATTTAGCTATTTGCTGTCACCGCCACCCCGAAGCCAAATTATTGAGGGATTCTTAATCAAAAGGAACTCAAAATAGATGCCAAAGATGAAGAGGAGGATTAACATGAACAGCCATCAAATAATGATTTTTAAAATCAATGCACGATTGGAATTCCCAATCAAATGGCAGGGGATTCAAGCCAAGGACTTAAATAAAAACAATAGTTGTAAAAGAAAAACACACAAAGTAGAAATAGAGTGATATCCCAGCTCCTCAAGGAAAGAAAAAGCAAAACATGAATTGAATTAAAGCCTTCAGGCCACACACACAAGATACAATTTTCTCTCTCTTAGGTTAAGCCCTTCTTCCTGCTCCTTCCTCGGCAACCTTTAACGCAGTATGTCATGTATCCCACACTCAATCGCACTGATGGAGTTCTACAAAAAAGTATTTTCCGCTCCAGCCATTACCCTTCCTCCACACACCTCTGTCGTCTGGCGCTCATTGACAAACAATGGCAAATTCAATTCCTTGGACATTTTAAGCGAAAACTTTTCAAGCCATCCATTACAGCTGTTTGTGTGTAGACACCATGTACCACGTTGATGACGTCAATGTTAATTTCCTTTTTTAATTGTTTTATGTCCTAGCAGGAGATTTCCAAAAGAGGAGGGAGAAGAAGAGGAGATGATTGTTTTTATGTCGCCCCATTCTTTGTCAGCTTGTCGGGACGCATAACAACTTCATTAGAATTTCATATTAGGAAACTTTGCCATCGACAAGATTATTGAGAGTTTTTTTTTTTTTTTTGTTTTGCTGGAGAAAACCAAAAGGAGAGAGGAAGAAAGAGAGGGAGAGAGAATTGAAAATGGCTGTAATACAAATAAAATAAAACTTTGTTCCTTAACAACTGACCTTGGTTAAGGGTTTTCTAGGACTTCAGGTTGGTGATTAAGAGTTTGGTCACATCATGTTGCCTGCTAATGGAGTATCCTCAAATCAGTGATACACTCACACACACAAACTTATGGCGTGTTTCTGGCATAAACATGAAATTGATTTTAGATGGAATTTTATGAAATTAAATTCAACATATGCCCAAAAAATTGTGAATAATTATAAAGAAGAGAATGAATGGAATGGAGGGTAATTTTTTGAAAATAAAAAATAATTAAAGGAAAAATCCAATAGATTAATAAAAAATGAGATAAAAATAAACGACATGGCTTTTTGAAAGTTTGCACCGCAAAGTAACCTAAATATAGAAGGCACGTTCTCGCCTCTTGAAATTTCCCGATTACGATTAAAAACTCCCATTAAACGGGATCGATACAATAATATTCTACAAAATTATTTGTTTTAAGATTCTTCTAATTCACATATATTTAAAAAACACATTTTAGGTTTGAAGCCGAATAAATACTCCTACAAAACATCATTTTAGAATGTTGACGTCACAGACAAATTTCACTATCAGTCTCCAAAGAAAATATATCTCTTTCCCAATATTACCAAAAAAACCGAAAATATTTCCAAATTTTTATAACCTCCACCTTGAAAAAGAGGGTATATTAAATTTGTCATTCGGTTTGTAATACCTTTAAATATTCGTCGTTGATCCCATAAAGTATTTATATTCATATATATTCATGATCAGCAAAAAGTTCTAAGTCGATCTAACGATGTCCGTCTGTCTATTGGAATCACGATACAGTCCACGTTTAAAGTTGAGGTTTGAAATTTGGCACAAAAGTATTTTTATTGAGTCTAGAATGGTTGGTATTGAAAATGAGATATATTGGTTCAAGTTTATAGCCCCATATAACGGCATCTATCTATATTCAATATCGGGACCATTTCAGACACATTATTGCAAGAATTTTTATACCCTACAACACTATGTGTTGAGGGTATTATAAGTTTGATTGGGCCAAAATTTATGTAACACCACGAAATATTGATTTCCCACATAGGAAAGTATATATGGAACTTCCTATCTCACCGAGCTGAGTCGATCTAGCTATGTATGTTCGTCCGTTCGTCTGCCCGTCTGTCCATGTTAATTTGTAAGCACTCTACAGGTCGCAATTATGGTCCGAACTTCACGAAATTCAGAATGAAGGTGGGGATAGGGTCAGAATAGAACCCTATTTCTTTTGGAGATCGCATAATAGTTAGGGGATGAAATGGACCAAAAACTGAAAAAAAAATCTTATTTTGCAGTTGCTCTACAGGTCGTAATTATAGAACAGTCGACGAAGTTAGCACAGGGCTAGAGATTAGCGCTGAGCAGAAGCCTTCCAATTTTGATGGTCATCGGGTAATATTTAGTGGGTGAAAAAGGCTATGACATTTGAGTTAAATAAAATCAAAATTTCCATTAAACCGCGAATATTTGTAATCCCGGCGAAATCACAAATAGACGAACAGGTCAATCCTGACCGTTACGTAGATGCCGATAGTAATATTTCGGATATATATAGCGAAATATATACAATGTGTATAAACAAGGGAAGGGGATGTTAGCTAAAATGCTTATATCTCAAGAATGGCTGGACCGATTTTGACAAATTTTGTCAATCCAGAATGCCCTCATGGCATAAAAGGAAAAATCTAAAAAAACATAAAAAGACGCCTATAATGATGTTAATATATAAATTTTTTAGTGTTTTGTGACATTTTTGTATTTTTTCATATTTTTTATCGCATGCGATTTTTTCTATTTGACTTATAATATTAAAGTGTATATTTTGTAATATTTTTTCACCTTACAACACAGGTTGGGGATATTGTATATATATCGTCAGATCCTCACAAAAAGGATAGGGTTAGGCTCAGAATGGCTAGGCCTATTGTTTTCAAAGATGTCCGCAGAGCTTCTAACATGTTGTAGTGTTGTAGGGTATCACATGGCCCCGCACGACTATAGCCTTTGCTTACTTCTTTTTATTATTTTTTTTTAAGTTTGTAATGGGTTACCGCCTCTGACATATCATTGTCCATATAGGTCCACGTTTGCCTATAGCCATACAGGGTGAGATAAAAAACTACAACAAAGCCAAAACCCATAACTGTAACATTTTTTTTACATTTTATTAAATGAAAGCAATAAATGACGGAAATACCATCAACTTTTTGAATAAGTTTAGATGTGTTTGAATTGGTCACCTTCGTCACGAATTATGGCCTTCAAACGGCCAATTAAGCCGTCACACGCTGCCCGAATGGTGCTCTGCGGTATTTTGGTCCATTCCCACCGAAGCGCTTGCTTGAGGTGATCGACAATTTCGACATTTCGTTTGTTTACAAACTGCTTGACAACGAATGATTTCTCATTGGAGAAAACCAAATTCGGCAGTTCACCACTTTCGGCCAAGCGAAGCAACTCTTTAGCTCTTTAGAGTCTATTTTCTTTCTGTTGCGTTGTAAGTTCTTACACTCTTTGTAATTTCAATGGCTTTACCCCGAGCTCATTTTTCAATATTTGCCGAATGGAATATTGCGATATGTTCAGTTCACGAGCCATTTTTCGGCCACTGCGACGTGGGTTACTTCTTTGACGTCGGGCTCACTACCAGTATCACGGTAACAAGCGATGGTACGAGACACAAAAGATTTATTCTCATTTAAATGCTGGAGTGCTCTAGCGATAGCCCCTTGTGGTTTTCCAGCCAAATATAAGGGAATCACACTGTCACGCTTGAATTCCATCACGAATAACTTTTTTCTGGAAAATCCTCACCAAAATGCTTTTGTACGATTGTAAACAACATAATGAGCTGTCACTGGAATAATTTGAACAGCTGTCGGACGAGTGGCTTAGAAATGAGAGCAGTCTGAATTTGGATGCAGTTTTTTCATCGCACCCTGTATGTCTTTAACTCTAATATCATAAATACAGCCAAAAAACATCGAAATATCTGTCAGGTACATATACAAGGTGGCGCAAAAGTGAATTTACCGTTACCGAATTTACCAAGGTACCGTTATATGGGAGCTATACCAAAACGTGGACCTACATTGCCTATTTGCAATACCAAAAGTCCTGCAGACCTATCACACATTTGAGTAAAAGTTTATCAATCTACTTCATTTCCTTCGGAAGCTAGTGTGATTTCTACAGAAGGGCAGACGGATAGACGGACGGAAACCGCTACATCGACATAGAATTTTATGCTGATCAGGAATATATATACTTTGTGGGGTCTAAAATGTATATTTCGAGGTGTTACAAACGGAGTGACAAACTTAATGTTCCCTTCATACTATAATGGAGGGTATACAAATATATAATTTCCTCATTTTACCATCGAAACTAAACCTTTGAAGCCAATTTTATACCGCCAATTACCAGGTGTGTTCCACAGTCAAATAATTCTCAAAGAATTTGGCAACAAATGCGGCACTTCCTTATTTGCCAGACAAAGGCAACGAACTTATTCTGATTTTTATCTTTCTCTCAGATAATTATCGTAAAGATGTTTGCAAAATAAACCCTTTGATAAAGAGCACAAACATCGGCAAAATCGACTCCTTTGATATCCTTGTTTATCTATACAGGGGGAAGAAGTGGCTCTTTTATTCACATATAATGACATTATTTGCGGTTTAGATCAATCAGAGACAAGTAAATAATTACAAATGTGCGCAAAAAAAGAAGAATGTGCAAAAAATGTACTCAAGGATCAAAAACACATATGAATGTAGGCTGTTGTTACACCTAGCCAAAGGATATTCACACAACCCTTTCCTTGTTTTGTTTTTTTTTCGACTCATTTTTTCCGTTCATTAAATCATTTGTAACATTTCGAATATGTATGAAAATTTTTCCAGTAGCATCACAATCGGAATGTGTGTGTGTGCGTGTGTAGGTAGTAGATTTGTAAACAGGACATTAAGTAGTTTTGAGGCATAATGCCACAGGCGTTGCATGTTACCTACGTTTGTGTCTGTTATTGTTGGTTACCCCTCTTTATTGTCTGAGTGAGAGCTACATGTAAGGGGATTATAGGTAAACATGTGTGATTCATTGACGATTGCCCCCCCTCTCTCGGCTCTTCAATGATGTTTTGCATTTGTTGTTGGCTTGTTTTTTAATGGCATTTAATCCTTTTACAATACCATTCACTATTTAACAGGATAATCGGAATTGTGTGTTGGTTTTTCCAGAGCTTATTGTCGGTTTGATGAATTGGATCAGGTCTTATTTGGTAGAACATTCGCATCAGGTTATCAATTTGAAATTGTTTGGCTTAAAATAAGAAAAAAAAAATAAATTTAATTGTAATATTATTCTTCAAATTAATCTGAAACATTAAACATTGCATACTTTTTGGAACTTAAAATAGAACCAATGAGGACAGGTCAAAAGTTGAACGGGACCGACTATATGCTACCCTACATCACCATACGTATTTAATAGAGCTCCCATAAGAAAAAAGTATTTGTTGGGAATTTATGTGAAGTTGATCATACCAACTATAACCCAAATAAAATTGCTGTATACATGCATGATACGACTTCGAGAAGGATAATATTAACAAATATTTATTGGAGCAATATATATACCGGACCGAGTATCACCAAATGGTAAAATTCGGTTAAATATGAAAAAATCTATTCAATTTGAGCTGATATAGCATTTATTGTGAGCAGCAAATATAAAATCGGATGAAGATGTGCATCGAAGCTATATACATAAAAATCTAACCCGATCTCGATAAAATTTGGCAGAGGTATTTTTAAGCAGCATCTAATGGACAGTAACAAATATCATTGTTGTGGAGTGCATATTACAAATGTGAGTGACTTTAACACCAAATCGGGTGAAACATATATATATAGGAGCTATAGCTATATCTGAACCGATTTTCACCAAATTAGAAGCACCTGTTTTTTGGATAAATTCCGTCGGAATTACCTAAATTCAGCCAATTTGGCCTGATATAAGCCATTTGGTGCACAATAAACCTGAAATCGGATAAAGATATACAGCATGAGATGAAAAAACTGCAACCAATTCCAGCCTGTTGTCATTTGTGACAGCTCATTGTATTGTTTACAAGTGTAAAAAAGCATTTTGGTGAGAATTTTCCAGAAAAAAAAGGTTATTCGTGATGGAATTCAAGCGTGATTTTTTCATATTTGGCTGAAAACCAAAAGTGGCTATCATTAGAGCACTCCAGCATTTAAACGTTTATAAATCTTTTCTATCTTGTACCATCGACGTCAAGGAAGTGGACGGAAGAAAACAGCAACATCAGCAGAAATGACTCGAAAGTAAAGAAGCGACTTGTTCGAAACCCTCGTCGCAGTGGGCGGAAAATGGCTCGTGAGCTGAACATATCACAATATTCCATTTGGCAAATATTGAAAAATGAGCTCAGGGTAAAGCCATTAAAATTCCAAAAAGTGTAAGAACTTACACCGCAACAGAAAGAAAATAGACTCAAAAGTGCTAAAGAGTTGCTTTGCATGGCCGAAAGTGGTGAACTGCCCAATTTGGTTTTCTCCGATGAGAAAACATTCGTTGTCCAGCAGTTGTCCAGTTTGTAAATAATCAAAATGATTATGTTTACTTGCCAAAGAGGTCAGCTGAAAATGTGGACCTTCGTTTGGCCACCAGAACTCAAGGGCCGGTCATGGTGATGGTGTGGGCCGCACTAACAGCCGATAGTCGCTCTCAGCTCGTATTAATCGACCATGGCATCAGAATAAATGCCTTGGTCACGCAAACATTTTGGCCGCAGACCTTGGACATTCCAACAGGTTCCTCGCTTAATTTCCTTGCACAATGGCCACCAAAATCTCCTGATACCAATCCGTTGGACTATTGCGTCTGGATTATTTTGGAAAGCAAGGTTGGCACTAAAAAATACCAAAAAACCAACATTTTTTGCTTTCATTCAATAAGATTAAAAAAAACAATTAAAAAACATTAAGTTCGGCCGGGCGCAACTTTTAATACCCTCCACCTTAGGGTAATGGAAACATTAGAACCAATTATGACCCACTAATACAAAATTTCAGACAAATGAAAAAATGTGGCAAAAATCATCAAAATACCGAATATCGGGAGATACATGCAATATTTTGCGACACGAACTAGGACTCATTATGACCTACAAATACTAATTTTTAGACAAATCCGTGAAAAAATGTTGCAAAAATCATCAAAATACCGAATACCGAACCAAAACGTAGACCGATATATCTCATTTTCAATACCAACCATCCTACTCACAATACAAATTATTCTGCTATATTTTGACGTTCTACGTCAAATAATGTGGGCTGTATCGTGATTTCAACAGACAGACGGACATACAGACAGACGGACATTGTTAAATCGGTTTAGAATGATCAAGTTTCGCATTTAAATATTGTAATAACTTATGACAAAAGTTGCCTATGCAGGCCCACGTCGTCGTATAAGCATTTATGTTAAGATTTTAACAGAATTTTTAACGGATTTTATTTTTTGAAAATTGCCAAATTTGTACCAAATGGTGGAGGGTATTAAAAGTTCGGCCCGGCCGAACTTACAGCTTTTATACTTGTTTATATTTAATAGTGCAATTTAATATATTTATATTATATATAGTTAAGCTTTTAGTTAAGTAAAAAGTTTGCTATAAAAATGCTTAAGTCAAATGCGGAAAAAAATCGCTTTACATATGACACTAACATGAGGTGTAAGCTTATCTTTACTTACAAAATTGGATTACCAAATAAAACATGAATCGTGAGCCACATCGGAATTATTTCCAAATTTTACAATAATTATATATCACCTAAATATCGTTTTTACTCCTCCCCTCACATCCATTTTTGCCCACATAGAAATTCGGTTCCACAATACTTTCCAATGCCCCGAAGTAACGCACAATTCCATGTAATAAATTACTTAAAACCACAGCAATGACATTAAATTCCAAATCCCTTTTCAAATTACTTTTGAGATTCCGAGTACACCACTTAACCGCACAATATTGGCTGGTGTTTTAGAGTGAAAACAACAACAACGAAACTTTACAAAAAAAAATACTTTTTGGCTTTTCTTAATTAACAAAACTATTGCCGACTTTTAAGAGTTTTCCAAAAGTTCGCCCAAGTAGTTGGCATAATTCGTAGAGCTGTGTGATTTGCATGTGTGTTTGTTTGTTAGTTTGTTTGCTCTCATTTCGCTTTTTAACATTTGCTGAGGATTCACTCAAGTTTACATTTCTTTTGAAAAAAGTAAGTATTCATACAAATAGCTGATATATACTTTTAAGACGAATTCATATAAATATTTCCACAGAATTCACATAAATCAAATTCATAGAAGGATTTAAAGTTAAGGGATGAGATGTACATTACGAATTAAAGTATTTTTCAATGGCAAGACAGATAAGAAACATGATTTTTTTACAAAGGAAATAATTCTAAAATATATATATAGAATGAAAATATAAGGTCTAAAGTCACCATATAAATTTAAAATTATTTGAAGGTTCCATGTTAAAGTAAAAAACAGCAAAGCTAAATATAAATATATATTTGGACATAATCCGGACATTTGGAGTCGATTTAGGAGTATCTGTCCGTCTGTCTGAATGTGGGCACGATAACTTTCAAATGGATTATCCGATTTAGTACATCGTAATATTTTATCAAACATGTTATCAAAACCTGATTTTGTGCATACTTTGAAAATTCTAGTGTTTGTATCGGTGTCAAAATTTTAAACAATTTTAACTTTTATAATATGTGAAATAAAAGCCACCTTGTCTTCAATTTTCACACATTCCAAAATTTTTGCTAACTCTAGATATGGTATAAAGATAAAATAAAACGGACCCACAACGGGTCATAATTTTGAGTTCATTTTAACCAATATTTTTGCCAACAAAATAGGTGGTTTGAAAATGGGATATATTTTGGACGACTCTTTCTCCACAAATCGTCAAAATTTTAAATAACCACTCATAGAATGCAAAATAAGCATCAGATTCCTTTTGAACTTCGCACATAGAAATAAATCTTGAACATAAGATCTGTTGGAAAGATGGGACATTGCAGACCACTTCTTCTGGTACCTCCCACACACAGTGACAACATTTTTAATATATATAACCCTTAAGGTTTACGAAACACGTCAGTAATTCTATTTGAACTAACTATGTTTCAATATTTCACCCTACCAGAGATCTGATGTGAATATGAGATTTTTCGAACAACTCCTCCCGGTACCTCACCCACAAGGAGCCAAACTTTTGAAAAAATATAACCCTTATAAAATCGCTGTCATGTTTCGAGTATGTCAGCGATTTTCTTCAAATTTAGTGTATCTCAATATTTTTGTCAATCTTGGATCTTTTGTAAATATGGGATATTGGCGTTCCATCCCCCAGAAATATTAATAAATGAAGTGAGAAAACTGAATACAGCGGTCCACTCTTTCTGGTACGTCTCCAACAAAATTTCAACATTTTCCAAAACAAAAGCACATACACATATTTCATATAAAGCGGAGGAAGAAGTCGATATAGTCTAAACCGGGAAGCTTAAACGGATATAGGCTGAGGCCATACATCTGTTGGCAAAACCGAAAAAAATTATTATATGAAACCTTAAATAATAATATCCTCCTTGCATCCTATACAGGGTGAGATAAAAAAACTGCACCAAAGTCAAACGACATAAATTTTGCATTTTTTTCATTGTATGAAAGCAAAAAATGTCGGAAATAGCAGAAAATTTTAGAATAAGTTTAGATAGGTTCGAATTGGTCACCTTTGGCTCGAATTATGCCTTCAAACGGCCAATGAAACCGTCGCACGCAGCCCGAATGTTGTGGTATTTTGGCCCAATCCCGGCGAAGCACTTGCTTGAGGTGATCGACACTTTGGTACTTTTTACTGCCAACCTTATTTTCCAAAATATTCCAGACACAATAGTCCAACGGATTGGTATCCGGAGGTTTTGTTGGCCACTGTGCGCTGGAAATAAAATGAGGAACTTCATTTTGTAACCATTCTTGAGTAGCACGTGCTGAGTGCGATAGTGATGAGTTCTGTTGGAATGTCCAAGATCTGCGGGCAAAATGTTTGTGTGCCCAAGGCTTTAATACACCCTCCAGAATAATTTCGCGGAGAGCGACAATTGGTGCACATTTTCAGCTGACCTTTTTGGCATGTAGACACGATCATTTTGTTTGATTACAAACTGCCGGACAACAAATGTTTTCTCTTCGGAGAAAACCAAATTCAGCAGTTCACCACTTTCGGACAAACGAAGCAACTCTTTAGCTCTTTTGAGTCTATTTTCATTCCGTTGCGGTGTAAGTTCTTGCGCTTTTTGGAATTTCAATGGATTTACCCCGAGCTCATTTTTTCAATATTTGAAACTCCTTTTCCCAATACCAAATTGAGTGTCATTGGTAGTTTATAGGACGTATTTAAATATAGGACGCAAACAAATAGCTGGATTCCAGCCTTATTCCTTTACCCAATACCAAATTTAGTGTCATTTAGTAGTTTTCGTACAAATATAGGACTCATTTCCAAAATCACCTCCATATCTTGCCCACGTATATCAACAGAGATATATATAACAAATTTTGGTATTCCAGCCTTATCCCTTCATCCAATACCAAATTTAGTGTCATTTAATAGTTTTCGTACAAATATAGAACGCATTTCCAAAACTACCTTCATATTTTAACTGCTGACAACATCAGAGACCTAAATATACAATTTCGGAATTTCAGCTATTTCTTATGGAATATTTTTCGGCCACTGTGACTCGGGTTTCGATCAAGTCGCTTCTTTACTTTCCGAAACATTTCTGTTGATGTTGCTGTTTTTTTCCGTCCACTTCCTTGACGTCGGGCTACGCTACCAGTATCACGGTAACGAGCGATGGTGCGAGACACAAAAGATTTATTCGCATTTAAATGCTGGAGTGCTTTAACGATAGCGACTTGTGGTTTTCCATCCAAATATACAGAAATCACACTATCACGCTTGAATTCCATCACGAATAAATTTTATTTTTAGAAAATGCTCACCAAAATGCTTTTGTACGCTTGTAAACAATATAATGAGCTGTCACTGGAATAATTGTAGCAGCTCTCGGACGAGTGACTTAGAAATGACAACAGTCTGAAGTTGGTTGAGGTTTTTTCATCTCACCCTGTACTTTTGGAAACACGTTTTTATGAAAGAACCATTAGGTTACAGTCTTCAAACTTTATGGGGTTGACTACTGAAATGGCTTGACGATTTCTAATGACTTTTCCAACCTTTATATTCAGAAATTGTAGAAACTTGGCGAGGTTGACTGCAACTACAATATTAGTCTTTGCTCCCAATGATGATATTTAACGACTAATAAAATGTAGAAAATTCGATTTAAATTGTGTTTAAAAACGAAAAAATGTTAAAATTCCGATGAACCGTATCATATACATAACAAGTAAAAAAGCAGTAAGTTCGGCCGGACCGAACTTTGAATACCCTCCACCATTTAGAACGAATTTGAAATTTTTCGAAAAAGATAACATTCGCCAAAAATTCTGTTAACATTATAAAAATACCGAATATAGTCGTTATATTAGGGCCTGTACGACGTGCACCTACATATTCAAATTCGAAACTTGAAATAAGCGGTGAATAATGACGCTAAAATCATCAATATACCGCATATTGGGAGGTACCGTTATATGGGGGCTATACGAAGACGTGGACCTGCCTAGACAATTTTCTGCCTTAGGCTGTAGTATTTATTTCGAACTTCAAACACCAAATTTGAAACAATTCCGTTTAATAATGTCTCTAAAATCACCAAAATACTGAATATCGGGAGGTACCTTTATATGGGGGCAATACGAAGAAGTGGACTAGCACAGACAAATTTCGGTCTCGGGCTGTAGTATTCATTTCGAACTTCAAATGCCAAATATGAAACAATTCTGGTGAATAATGTCGCTAAAATCATCAAAATACCGAATATCGGGAGGTACCGTTATATGGGGGCTATATGAAAACGTGGACCTACATGGCCCATTTACGAACTTTACTGGCAAAATAAACATGTTTGCAAAATTTTAGCCTTCTATCGCAATTCGTTCGAAAGATAGCGTGATTACAACAGACAGACAGACGGACATGGCTAAATCGTCTTAGAATTTTACGCTGATCAAGAATATATATACTTTGTTGGATTATTATTTCGATGAGTTACAAACGGAATGACAAACTGAATATACCCCCCATAGTGTGGTGGAGGGTATAAAAATGGAAATAAGTTTCAGTTCAAGAAGAGTTTTCGTCCATATGAAAGCATTAATGCAATCGAACCTTTGGCTGGCGTCAGAGAAGAATTACTTATCAGTTTCCTATAACTATCCATTAATACACCTTAAACTTAAAATAGTTCTTCTCTCAGGATAATATCTAGTTCACTCACAGTTTTCCTAATTATACATCCAGTATATTGAATTTAGAATGCCATGATTTTATCCACAATGCGATTCTTCACATTCTTTTCCCTGTCATTTGGTCTGTATATTGATTATCTGTCAGACAGACACTCAAAACTTAACACTTAAATAATTGAAAAGTGTACGTAACTGACTAGAAAGTACTTGAGAACATATCCACTAAAACCCCAGTCATCCCTTGAAATACTCAAACTCTAAACTCTATTCGCAAATGATGAGCTATAATAAAAACGAATATGAATAACAAGCCATGATATTAATAACAACAAATCTATTCGGAAGGGACACACCTCTTTTTGGTGTTGTTGATGGGTAATAGGCATAAAATCTGTTAAAAGGCAATGAATGCCTATTAAAAAGATACTCAAGAGTCTGGGCATCAACATAACTGCCGCCCTATCAAATCAAACACCACCACTATTTTTATGGTGAAATGTTATTTTCCATTACAACAATTTTTGGGTACGCGTAGCACTAACCCTCCACTTAGCACTCTCTCGTTCGTTTATCACTGTAAAATACATTCCATGTATGATATGCCATCATCATCATCATTGTCTAAGTAATAAATAAATTAAATTAAATCAAACACGCATGACAAATTGGCGTTTGAGAGTGTATGTCTGTCGGTGTGTGTATGAGAGTAAATTTCTCTGTCCCGGTTCAAGAGGGTGCATCCTGTATAAAAGTGTGTTACGGAAATTGCAGATTGCCACTTTGAAAACGATCTGTGAAATTTGTTAGATATGTGACCCAGTGTTCGAAAGAGAGAAGCAAACCATTTGTCTGTGTTTCATTCAGCTAAGATATGATTTGGCGGGTTCTTTTCACTATTCGTAATTTTTGGCAATGCATATGGAGTGCGGTTTTCTGTAAGTTTTGCCAATATTTTTCACGCTGTCGTATTTATTTTTTGATTTATTTTCCATTATTTTGTTCATTTTTTGTTTGAAGCATCTGTATTTCAGAATCAAATTTTTATTTGACACTCATTGTTTTGCGATAGATGTGAATTTGAGAACATTTTATAGTCAATTTGATACACATAATGTAATGGAAAATCGGGTTTTCATTTTTTAGAGGGGTGTCCATATAGCATGCAATTGTACTAAATTGGAATAAAGAAGAAAACAGTTTAACTTAACGTAGCAAAATATAAAGATTGTCAAAATGGCCATGAAGAAGATAACACTGTGCAACACTAAATGGTATTACAGAAAAACTACCGCTGATGGTGGGAAATTTCAGGTGGAGGTGATAGTATTAGGTTAGTTGAACAAAATCCCAAAAATGTTTTCTGTTCCCAGACCAAACTCTTTTTAGGGCCCATTATATATAGCCTTAACCATACACAAAGGGCCTCAAATATTTTGCTCTATACCTTGCCAAATTTAATATAGAGCTTAAAATTTTGATACAGGCCTTTGGTTTACATGTAGAACCATTTAAATAAAATGTGGGACATGCCTTTCCACGTTTTCATATTTTGAGAATCATTTTACAGAAAAAGTTCAACATAAACATATGTTTTTGGTATGGTCCCCATATAACGTTACTTCCAAGGGACCTACATCATAAAATAAAAAAAAAATGGACTGAGAATTTAAAACCCATTCGGTGTTTTACTATTCTGACCTAATACCGACGACGGCATTAGGAATTTTCCTCCCCCAGAAAATATAGGTTGAGAACGTGGGTAACCGTTATATGAGGTCTTTAATAAAATATATTTATATGTCGAAAATTTTCTGTTTTCTTAAAAAAATAATAACTGAGAACAAAGAATTGACTTAGGGTTTAAATAGGAATAGTTTGCTCCCAATTAGGACAAATAAGTCGAACCAACTTGTCAAAAAAAACTTCTCCATGTAAAATTGACAAAAAAAATTATAGAAAAATACTCATTTTGGGGAGACGGGTAGCGGTAACCCAGAAAATACCTGAAGAACGTTTAGATTTCTATAAAAACCCGTCTTCTTTCTGTAGAAAACCATTAAGTGTCGCTTGCCTATGCTCTCTATGCATTAAAAATTATATGCCCTTATATTGAAGGTCTTCAGTCCACAGAGAATCTTGTAAATTAATGTTGCGTATAGAGGGATTGTATACATTTTATATTTATAAAGACCATTATTCGGCCCATAAACCCCTATTTAAGGTATCCTATTCATAGAGGCTTGTGAGGGACATTCTATTTATGGAAGGCCAGTGGATGATCTATATATGTATGGAAGGCCTCTAAAAGCATCTGTAGAAAAATCGTTAAAGGTGTTTCATCCGTAAAATACCTTCGACAGGTTACTTATATAGAGAAGGGCCTTTATCCCTTTGAAAATCCTAAATTCGTTTACGCTTCGCAGAATTACTCCAATTCACACAATATCCTTACAACGTATTGAAGTCCTGCAAAAACTCTTCGATTTATGAAAGGGCTGCACTTGTTCATATTTATACAGAAGACCTAAAAACTATTCAGTTTAATTGGGAGGCGCCATCATGCTTCCTTATTTCAGCAAGACATGTAGAAGATTTCTTATCTCTAAAATGCATATATTTTGTCTTGTTTTTTTTTTTTTTTTGTCATTTGAGGTATTCTCATGGATATTTTTACATACGTCCTAGCTTCTTCGGTCCCGACGGTCCGTTTTTTTATCCTACACCACACTGTCAGGTCAGGGTATAATGTCTTTGTTTATTATACCCTACATCACATAGTGGTAAGGGTACTATGTCTTTGTGCATTCGTTTGTAAAATGGAGAAGGAAGCGAGATACACCCATAGTTACTTTTGAAGATCTATATAGAATCAGTCCGTCCGTCCATATATTCTAGTGAACAAAATGGGGGTCGCATTTATTATTCGATTGAGATAAAAATGTCCTTGGGCCAAACAAATATTGGACGAACCCTATTGAAATTGGTGATAATCGGATCAGATTTAGATATAGCTCCCATATATTTCTTCAACCGATTTTGGGTTAATTGTGCACCCAATGAACGATATCAGTCCAAATAACCTGAATTTTGGCTCATCCAACCGAATTCAGTTCAGAAGCAAGTACATCAAATTTGGTGACAATAGGTTAAGATATAGCTATAGGTCCCATATATATGCTTTATCCGATTTGGTGTTTTTAATTCCATTGAGTCCAGAAACAATTACTTCAGATTTCGAGAAAATCGGTTCAGATATAGCTATGGGTCCCATATATATTTCATCCGATTTTGGCGCTCAGCGCTTCTCGGACCAAATTTTAGATTTCAAGCACTATTTGTTTGTCCAATTCAACGGATTAGATTTTTATCACTTTTTGGTACACTAATGGTTTGAATTTCCAGAAACCCAGTTTTATCTCAGCCCTACACACCAACATTTATCCACATGCAAAACGTTTCGCCGTAGCGTTCAAACAGTCTGCCTGACCGACTCACTCTAATATATCACTTTTCGAAATGAATGCAGATACACATGAGTTCAGACACACATGAAAGCAGAGAACGTTTACACATAAAATCCTTGGTATTGACGTCACATTTCATGACGTGAGTTATCTGCCCCTTACAGAAAAAGAATCGGTTCGCACATTCCAGAGAATATCAATTACTAACATAATGCAACTCCTTTATGCATATATATAGATAGGGCATTTCCAAAATACTGTCCATGCTTCCTCTACATCTCCCTTTCAATATGGAGGCCATTATTATCAATGTGCTATTTTAAATGTCCTTGCATAATTACAATTTTAATAATAAACCATTTTTTCAACGTTAATTTTTATTAAACATTTGTGCAATAAATTAAGTTTCATTATAACAAAAACATTTACAAGCACATTATTTTTAGTATTCCACCCGGAAAAAATTAATCTTCGTGGATACATATATATGCCGGATTTTTATGGCATACCCTAAATACTTGAACGAGCGAATGAATACCTTCTATTAGCGATATTGACACAATAAAAAAAAAAAACAACAACGACAATAACAATACACATTGCTGTCATTATCCCTTGGGTGCTTTCGTAAACAAATATGTATGTCCATGTGATAAGGTGTGGTCACATGACTGAATTTCAATGTTAGCACTCGGTCACATATAGAGATGGGATGACCCACCCACAAATTGCAAACAATGTCCTGCCTTTAGAACGCCAGCACTAAAACAACAACAAGTAATATGTGTGGCATATCTCTGCTGTTCACACTCAATAATTTTTTTTTCAAACTGGCATCTCGAAATGTCACCGGGGTCTCCAAATAAGGACAATAGGTACTGGAGACTGATGCCGATGAGGTTGGTGGCAATGGCGTTGAGAGAAAAAGAGGAAACCCTCTGCTAATCCCATTAATCAACACGTTTTTATGTTGGAAATAACAAAAAACACATTAAAGATTTCTCTTTTGTGGTTGTGTTTAGTTTTTCCCTTCAGTTGTTGCTGTTGTTATTATTTTTGCTGTCATTAAATCCCTAAACCAAAAACAAACAAATCCAACAACAATAACTTCCAAATCTCCGCACAGCGCAAATGAAAAATCCCTCTCAATAGACGGATTTCTGTCCGTCCTCCTGTTTTTGTCTGTGCGTGTGCTTATAGATGCTGCTGTTATTGTTGTTGTCGATGATGCTCAAAGATGAGTGTCACTGTATTGATAATAATTCCCTCTTTTATGGATAGTTATGGAGGTTGAGGCATTGGAGTAGCTCCAAAGTACTCTTGTTTTAATTCGACACTTTATGTCCTTGCCATTAGGGAAAACTGTGCTGCGTTATTAACAAACAATAGAACACTCGGTAGGTCATATGTACGATGGTTGTTCAGCATGTTTGGGTGGAAAAAAAGAAAAATTAATATTGAGGTAGCATAAAATACATGCAACATCTTTAAGTGGTCAATTCTTGAACGTATATATTAAAAGGGCCCAATAAATAGGAAGAACTGCTAACAATTCATAGGACCTCTTAGACAAGTCCTTAATATGAGCGTAAGGAAACACGTTAGAAGAAATTAATGGTCGGCTTGGCTACAGATATCTGCACTGAAAATATGGCTTGAGCTTATTTTGTGTATATTGCGATGTGAAAAGTTCCGGAGGAATTTTGGACAACGCTAATATATGATTTTTCAAAATATTGACCATTTATCAGGTAGTTCTCAGAAGTAATGAGTCGACAGCATTTTGGTGAAAATTTTCCAGAAAAAAAGTTATTCGAGATGAAATACGAGCGTGATAGTGTGATATACCGCAGAGCATTCGGGCAGCGTGTGACGGTTTCATTAGCCGCTTGAAGGCCATAATTCATGCCAAAGGTGACCAATTCTAACAACTCTAAACTTATTCTAAAATTTGATACTATTTCCGACATTTTATGCTTTCATTCAATAAAATTTAAAAAAAATGTAAAAATTATGGCTTTTGACTTTGTTGCAGTTTTTTTATCTCGCCCTGTACTCCAGTCTGCCATTCTATTAGTCGTTTGCAAGTTCGAATGACTTTAATAATATTTTGCTCAAGTTAGGATAACCAATTTAGTAAGAAAAAATACAGTTAAATTCGGGAGGGCCGAACTTTTAATACCCTCCACCATTTTGAAGGAATTTCCATAAAAATGTCCTCAAAATTCCCTCGAAAAATACCGCTCAAAGGAAAACCGTTATATAGGGGCTATACGAATACGTGGTCCTGCATACAAATTTTTTGGTCATTACGTACTTTAAATACGAAATTTGAAGCAATTCCTGTATAAAATGACTCTAATATCATCAAACTGCAAATAGAGGGGGGTGCCGTATCTGTGGCTTATATGAAGACGTTACGAAGTTTGGAACAATTCCGGCGAATAATGTTTTCAAAATCATCAAAATACCGAATATCAGGAGGTATTATATGGGGTCCTGCATACGCAATTTTTTTCATAGGCTGTAGTACCCATTACGAACTTTATATACGAAATTTGAAACAATTCCAAGAAAAATGTCGCTAAAATCATCCAAATAGCGCATGGGACATATAAATAGTTGTATGGGGGCTTTATGACATCGTGGACCTATATAAACAATTCTCTTCCGTAGGGTAAAGCACTAAGAAGAATCTCCTCGTGCAGATTTTCAGACAATTCTATTGAAAATTTTGGCTACAATCATCAAAATACCGAATATCGTGAGGTACTGTTATATGGGAGATATACGATATCCCGGTCCTTATATGTGCTGCCGTGTATATAGGCTTTATGAAGACGTGGACATACATAGACAATTTTCTATTATAGGTAGTAGTACCCATTAAGAGCTGCAAATACGAAATTTGAAACAATTCCGGTGAATAATGTCCCTAAATCACCAAAATAGCGAATATTGGGGGTACCATTGTATGGGGTCTATTCGATATCGTGGACCCATATATACAATTCCGGATGGTAAAGCACTAAGAAGAAACTCCTCGTGTGGATTTTCAGACATCTCCATTGAAAATTTTGGCTGCAGTCATCAAAATACCGAATATTGGGAGGTACCGTTAGATGGAGATATACGAAATCGTAAATCTATATAAACAATTTTCTTCCAGGGGGTATGGAACTCACAAAGAATTCCTTTTGTAGAATTCCATTGAAAATTATCAAAATACCGAAAATTGGGTGGTATTGTTATATGGGGGCGATACGATACCGTGGACCGATAAAGCCCATCTTCCCAACTTGACCTGCATGCAGACAAAAGATTGATCTGTACAAATTTTTAGCTTCATATCTATATTCGTTTTGACTCTAGCATGATCCCAACAGAGGGATAGGGCTTAATCGTCTTAGAATTTTACGCTGATCAAGAATATATATACTTTGTTAGGTCTACACTCATTATTTTGATCAGCTACAAACGGTGAAGGGTATAAAAATACTTAAAATCCGACTTATCCTCACAAAGGAGCAATTCCAAAAAG
This sequence comes from Musca domestica, assembly GCF_030504385.1. Lineage (NCBI taxonomy): Eukaryota > Metazoa > Arthropoda > Insecta > Diptera > Muscidae > Musca > Musca domestica. The sequence goes on along the minus strand of NW_026712363.1, from coordinate 12,653,196 downwards.
TTGACCGATTTCACCCTGTACCAACGATTCTGGATGTAATCCAAAGATCTGTATCTATCCTAAATATTGCGAAATATATCTAAAACACTAAGTGTCCATTTGTATATAAAGGCCATATTTTTCATATATATATATATATATATATATATATATATATATATATATATATATTTTTTTTTTTTTTTTTTTTTTTAAATTTTATTAAATGAGAGCAAACAATGTCGGAAATAGTATCAAATTTTTGATTAATTTTAGATTTGTTCGAATTGGTCACCTTGCTTTCCAAACGGATTGGTATGCCGAGACTTTGGTGGCCATTGTGCACTTGAAATGAAGCGAGGAACCTCATTTTAAACCATTTTTGGGTGGTGCGTCCTGTAGGAATGTCCAAGATCTGCGGGCAAAATGTTTGCTTGCTTAGGGCTTTAATACACCCTCCAGAATATTTTCGCGATAATATTCGGCATTTATTTTGATGCCACGGTCGATTAATATGAGTTTGTTTGTTTACAAACTGCTGGACAACGAATATTTTCTCATCGGAGAAACCCAAATTCGGCAGTTCACCACTTTCGGCCAAGCGAAGCAACTCTTTAGCTTTTTGAGTCTATTTTCTTTCTGTTGCGGTGTAAGTTCTTGCACTTTTTGGAATTGGCTTTACCCCGAGCTCATTTTTCAATATTTGCCTTCCATTCGGCAAATATTAAAAAATGATATGTTCAGCTCACGAGCCATTTTTCGGCCACTGCGACGCGGGTTTCGATCAAGACGCTCTTTACTTTTCGAACCATTTCTGCTGATGTTGCTGTTTTTTCCATCCACTTCCTTGACGTCGGGCTGTGCTACCAGTATTACGGTAACGAGCGATGGTACGAGACACAAAAGATTTATTCACATTTAAATGCTGGAGCGCTCTAACGATAGCCACTTTTGGTTTTCCAGCCATATAAAAAGAAATCTCACTATCACGCTTGAATTCCATCACGAATAACTTTTTTTCTGGAAAATTCTCACCAAAATTCTTTTGTATGCTTGTGAACAATATATTGAGCTGTCACTGAAATAATTTTAACAGATGTCGGACAAGTGGTGAAGAAATGACAGCAGTCTGAATTTGGTTGCAGTTTTTTCATCTCACCCCGTAAAATGACAAGTGGCACTGTAGTTTCAAAATGCACAATGCTTTTCACACAGTCATGGTTTTAACTATCCTCAGCTATGAAAATCATTATCAGTTTCAGTATCAGATTATGTGTAATGTAAATCTCTTGATGTATACTTTGTATTTTAGCTGCTACTTTTGTTGTTGTTGCACTTTCATATTTTACAATAATCTCCAAAACTTTCAACGTGTTTTTGACACCCATTCACCCAGAGCTTCATCTCATTCTTCAAGTATTGTATATTTAATACTCTGCTGTCCATTGATGATAATACGGGGACAACGACAACGTCAAAGTCAACAAGGATAATGATGCTGCTTTCGCTCTGCCCGTTTGTTTGCACTGGTCCTTCGGTTTGCCGATAGCACGCTAATGAAAACGATGGCACTCGACTCATCCGCACCATGCCGTGTCACACTGTGTCAAGTATGTATGTACTACGTATGTTGGCGTATTATGTTTACTTATGGATTACCGTGCTCTTACGACACTTCACAAATGAGGACAAAATTTTTTGTTTTCCACCTTTTTTGATAGCTGGAATTTTATGAAATTTCACATTTCATTTGGCTTTTATAGGTGTGTGTATGTGTTTGTGTGTGAGTGCCGTTTATATTACCACCGCAATAAATCCGAATATTTCTGTTGCAGCAACAGGGATAAAAAGTTAATGTACATTTTTCTGTTGCTGCATTCATAAGCTGGTTCGCTAAGTATCGATAATGGTTCGATGAATGACCGTTTTATGTTCTTGTGACATTTGCTGTATAGAAAATGTATGGTGGTGGGATGAGTGTGTGTCTGTTTAGGGGAGTATTAAACATGTAGAACGTGCAATGGTCATTTGAAGGTTAGCAAGCTGCCTGGCATTCAGCATTTAATTATATGTTATCGATTTCATTAAGGGGATTGTCATTAAAATATTTATAACAATTTGAGGAATTTTAAGGGCGTTTTTGGCGATTTTTCCCTCAAAGTTGTGGTGAAAATAGTTTTTTTTTTTTTTTTGGAAAAATCATTCAAGCGAAGCATGATTGTCATTTATGAGATGGAAACTGTTAATCTCAGTATGTAATTAGTGGCGTGAAAAGTAATCGATGCTGTGTAATAATTTGGAACTGCTATTGACGTAATCGCTGATTAAAATGGAACACTGAACGAAATTAAACAAGTAAAAAACAGCTAAGTTCGGCCGAGCCGAACTTTTTATACCCTCCACCATTTGAAAAAAAAAACTATAAGAATTTCGAAAAATACCTCTCAAATGAAATCCTTTATATGGGGGCTATACGAGGATGTTGTCTTAAGTAATTTGTGTCACATTTCGCACTTAATATACGAAATTTCTAACAATTTCGGTGATAATGTCGCAAAAATCATGAAAATACCGAATATCTGGGAGTACTGTTATATGGGCGCTATACTAAAACGTTGACCTATTTAAAAAATTATCTTCTAGGAGAAAATACTCAGAAAGAACCTCTTGTGATGATTTTAAGACAGTTCTATTAAAATATTTGGCTAACATCATAAAAATACTGAATATTGGGGTTTACTGTTATATAGTGGATACATGATATGGGTTATTCTCTTCCAGGGGGTAACTAGGAACTCCTTTTGCGGAGTTTAAGACAATTCCATTGAAAAATTAATAACACCGAATATAGGAAGTCCCCGTTATGTTGGAGCTTACACGAAGGCGTGGACTTGCACAGGCAGCTTTTGCCATAGGCCATTACCATATTATATGGGGATATACACTGTAATTTCATGCCACAGGCTGTATTACCTATTAGGAACTTAAAATACGAAATTTGAATTCCGGTGAATATTGTACCTTAAATCGTCAAAATACCGAATATAGGGGGTACCGATATATGGGGGTTATACGAAGACCTAAACCTGCATAGACAATATTTTGTCATAGGCTGTAGTAAACATTAGAAACTCTAAATACAAAATTTGAATTTTGGAGTTACAATCATCAATATACCGAATATCGGGGGCACCGTTATATGTAGGCTATACCAAGATGTGGACCTGAGTACGCAATTTTTTGTCATAGTCTGTAGTACATATTACAAACTTTCAAAATGCGATCTTTTTAGAATGCTTCTTACATTATTTTAGTTATGCTTTTAACAAAGAAAAACATGAATTATTTTCACTCAAACTTAAATTTATAGGCTTTTCAAATATATCACTGAAATGGATAAAATATTATCTTTGTGATAGACAGAAAATGGTAAAAATTGGTACCGCTATTTCCAATAACAACTGGTAAGGAAAAGTCAATAGTCGGCGGGGCCGACTACTCTTATATGATACCCGACACCACTATGTATTCTTAGTACAGCTCCCGTAACAAACGAATTTATTTTAAGTAGATGGGAGGCATATCCAATTCTGAATCGATTTTCACCAAATTTGATGTACTTGCTTCTAGACTGAATTCAGTCGAATGTGCCAAAAATTCAAGTCATTTGGATTGATATTAGACAATTGGTTCACAATTAACCCGAAATCGGTTGAGGTTATATATGGGAGCTATATCCAAATCGGAACCAGTCTCGATAAAATTTGGCAAAGATATTTCGGAGCTGTATCTGATATCTGCTACCAAATATCATTGCTGTGGAATGCATATTACAAACGTGGGGGATTAAACACCAAATCGGTATATATATATATATATATATATATATATATATATATATATATATATATATATATATATATATATATATATATACATATATATATATATATATATATATATATATATATATATATATATATATATACATATATATATATGTACATATATATATACATATATATATATATATATATATATATATATATATATATATATATATATATATATATATATATATATATATATATATAAGTTGTGTATGGGAGCTATATACAAATTATTGTTTTAAAATGCATATTACGAATGTAAGTTACATAAAGACCAAATCGGATGACACATATATATGGGAGCTATAGCTCCGATTTTCAGATGTAATTGCTACTATACTGAATTCTCTTGGATGTGCCTAAATTCAGGTCATATAGACTTATATTGACCATTTGGTGCACAATTAACCAGAAATCGGTTGAAGATATATAGGAGCTATTCCCAAATCTGATCCAATTATTACCAATTTCAATAGGGACAAACAAATATTTCCTTGGGACAAACAAATATTGTTTGAAAAATTTAATCTCACTCGGATAATAAATGCGGCCTGCATTTTGCGACCTGGACGGACGGACAGACAGACAGACTGACATGATACAAACAAATGCACAAAGACATAATACCCTTACCACTCTGTGGTGTAGGGTATAAAAAACTTGTTACATATTATTTAAAATGGTTTAGATGTTATATCAAAACTATCGACTTTCTTTAAAAAAAAATCCCTCAAAAGTCGAAAAATATGCCAAATTGTAGTTGGCACTATAGCTTTTCCAAAATGGTACAGTATGTGTTATTACCTTTCCTGGATCCATAGATATAGGTCTTTCAACAGGGTAGCCGATCTTGGATATACTCTGAGGAGAAAACCACAAGTTATGGCCGAAGGCTGCCTACTTAAAATATCACCAAAATACCAATCATCAGGAGGTGCCGTTATATGTGCGCTATAGGAAAAAGTGTACGTATATATGCATTCATCTGCCCCCGGAACTAGAACCCATTACGAACTACAAATACCGAAATTTAGACTAATTCGTTAGAAAATATGGCTTAAATCGTCAAAATACCGAATATCCGTAGGCACCGTTATATTGGGGCTATATGAAATCGTGGACCGATATTTATGTTTCAATACCAATCATCGTATACATAGTACACACTATTGTGCCTAAATTTCAAAGTTCTACCTTATATAATGTAGAGTCTATCGTGATTTCAATTGAAGTCTATCTTTCTAAGCTTCGTTAAATCGTCTTAAAATGTTATCCTATATTATTATACCCTGAAGTCCATTCAGTCCATTCTAATATTATTAAAACGAACAAAGGTCATTTAGTACACTTATAGTGTTCCTTAAATTATTTTAAAGATATGCACATCATTCTATTAGCCTCCTTAAATCAATAAAAAAAATAATAATCTAATTCCAACTCCTTTTAATATTCTTCAAAAATTCTTTAATCCTTTTTTGTTTCTTCCCTAAGAATTCCTACACAAATATTTACTAAAAATCTTGTTTATATTTATGTATTTGTTAGTATGTTTATTTTATAACATTTGCATGCTCATATAAAATGAATGAGGGATATTACACAATTTATCGACAATCATTGTTCTAATCCTATTAAAATTTACATAATCGTTTATAAAGTAACACATATCCTTAGGTGTGTTATTGCATAGATGTATGTGTGTGAATTAGCAGCATACAAGTACATAAATTACAAGGCATCTATAAATGTTATGACTATTTTAGGATAATAGAATTGTTGTTGACATTTTATTTCGTTGGAAATTCTATTTAAGGGAGATATGTGTATGTTCACGCATTGTCATGACCTCAAATATTTTATTTTCAGATGTAGATGTTATCGATTTTGACATTACAACTGGCATGAGTGCAATGAAATTTGTTTTAATTGGATTGAATTTATTTAAAAAGGCTCGAAATACGATATTCATGTTCATAGAACATCTTCCCAATTCAAGAATTTATAAATTAGCTAAAAATGTTTATGTGTAGCTGGTCTGTATAATGGCGCCGATGGGAAGATATAAATACAGGTTGAGATGAAAAAACTGAAACCTATTTCAGACTGCTCTCATTTCTAAGCCACTTGTCCGACAGCTGTTAAAATTATTTCAGTGACAGCTCATTATATTGTTTACAAGCGTACAAAAGCATTTTTGGTGAGAATTTTAAAGAAAAAAAGTTATTCATGATGGAATTCAAGCGGGATAGTGTGATTCCTTTATATTTGGCTGGAAAACCACAAGTGGATATCGTTAGAGCACTCCAGCATTTAAATGTGAATAAATCTTTTGTGTCTCGTACCATCGCCAGTTACCGTGATACTGGTAGCGTAGCCCGACGTTAAGGAAGTGGTCGGAAGAAAACAGCAATATCAGCAAAAATGGTTCGAAAAGTAAAGAAGCGACTTTATCGAAACCCGCGTCGCAGTGGCCGAAAAATGGCTCATGAGCTGAACATATCACAATATTTCATTCGGCAAATATTGAAACATGAGCTCAGGGTAAAGCCATTGAAATTCCAAAAAGTGCAAGAACCTACACCGCAACAGAAATAAAATAGACTCAAAAGAGCTAAAGAGTTGCTTCGCTTGGCCGAAAGTGGTGAACTGCCGAATTTGGGTTTCTCCAATGAGAAAACATTCGTTGTCCAGCAGTTTGTAAACAAACAAAATGATCGTGCTTACTTGCCAAAGAGGTCAGCTGAAAATTTGCACCTTCGGTTGGTCACCAGAACTCAAGCACCGGCCATGGTGATGGTGTGGGCCGCCATAACAGCCAATGGTTTGCTCTCCGCTCGTATTAATCGACCGTGGCATCAGAATAAATGCCAGATATTATCGCAAAAATATTCTGGATGGTGTATTAAAGCCAAGAGCACGCAAACATTTTAGCTGCAGACCTTGAACATTCCAACAGGACTCAGCACGCGCCACCCAAGAATGGTTACAAAATGAGGTTCCACGCTACATTTCCAGCACACAATGGCCACCAACATCTCCGGATATCAATCCGTTGGAACTTTGTGTCTGGAGTATTTTGGAAAGCAAGGTTAGCACTGAAAAATACCAAAATGTCGATCACCAAGCACTTCGCCGGGAATGGGCCAAAATACCGCGGTTTCATTGGCCGTTTGAAGGCCTTAATTCGTGTCAAAGGTGACCAATTCGAACAAGTCCAAACTTATTCTAAAATTTAATGGTATTTCCGACATTTTTTGCTTTCATTCAATAAAATTTAAAAAAATGTAAAAATTATGGCATTTGACTTTGTCGCAGTTTTTTATCTCACCCTGTATAAGGTTACCTATTGGAGATATAAATACTTCCTATTTGTGGAAGGCCTAGAGAAGGCACATTGAAAAACTTTTATACATTAAAGACATATAGAAAACCTGCTATGTGCAGAAATCAAAACATGTATTGAGAGTTTAGTTGAGGATATTTAATCTATAAGCAATGTCAATAAATCATGTTATCCATATACCAGATGATTTTCTCCTTAACCTTTTCAATCAGTTTTCCCTGGACTCCAGTGCTCATCTTACTGTACTGTATCTTCCCGAGCAAATATTTCCAAATATATCTTTAGCATGTCAATTTCCACATTCCTCTATGTAATGCAAACGCCGTTTATACGACATCATACAGACAGTCTGTGTTAATGTCAATGTAAATGTCTCTGAGGCATTTTTACACTCACGCTTCACTCGCATTGACACAGTCAAATATTCGCTGGAATTTACATATTAAATCACACACACATACACTGACAAATGATTTTTTTTTTCAAGGATATTGTTGAGATTTACCACTTTATTGCACTATTACAAGTGCACGTATGTGTTGGTGTGTGCGTGTGAGTGTTGACAGTCGAATTGTTAATTGCCAACGTAATTTTGTCGTTTGCTTTTGGGATATGGCTTGTAACTCAAACACACACGCACGTGAAACCATCCAACCATTCATTGTCTGTCGTTAACCGAAAGTTATTAAGTGGAAATCACTATGCAAATTATCTTCAACTATGGCGAAATGTATGTCATTCGGTTATTATAGCAACATTTTGCCAACGTGTGTGTAAGTGTAATACGTTTGTTATTCTTCCAAGCCAAAAGAACAGCAAAGAAATGTCACTAATTAATTTCAGATTGCAATGAACAAAAATCTACAGCAAACGGAAGTCAAAGATTATCCAGTTGTTCATTCACGTTTGTGGTAACAAAAGGTGAACTGTCAGCAGTGCAGACTGCAGATTAAGGCATGTCACAAATGTAAAACTATAAAGTCACAAAGTTAAGGATTAACTTTAAAGAAATTATGACATTGTTTCGGTGTTCAATACAAATTTGAGGGCAACTGAGTACGGAAGTTGATTGAAATGTTAAAATTTTTAATGCAGATTACAAGATCTAAGTCAATTTATGGGTTACAGGATAATTCTAATTAAGCATGAACATTTTTTTAGAAGAATAAACGGATCACGTCCTTAAACCAGGACTGTGCAGTAGGAATCGGACAATTTAGCTAGAATAGGAGTCTGTCGAACAAAAACAACTCACTTCTACTTCTACTCCGTATATTAATATTTGTATACCCTCCACCGCACAACATAGTATGGTGGGTATATTAATTTCATCATTCTTTGAAATAATAATTTTAGACCCGATAAAGTAATATAATCTTGATCGGCGTAAACTTCTAAGATTATTTATCCTTGTCCGTCCGTCTGCCCGTCTGTTGTAATCACGCCAGAGTCAAAACGAATAAAGATAGGAAAATTATTCCAGTGACAGCTCATTATATTGTTTACAAGTGCAGTGGACCGATATATCCCATCTTCACAACGGATCTTTTCTTAGTGGAAATAATGGGATGTGTGAAATATAAAGAAAACCTGATGCTTATTTCGGATTTTATAAACGTTTTGGTTATTCAAAACTTTGCCTCTTAGTGGGGGAGGTATCAAGAGGAATGGTCGGATCGCCACCGTTTTTTTACAGATTCTGTGTTGATAGAAAATTTCAGATGTGTCAAGTCTAAATGCAATCCGATATTAATTTCGCGTTTTATGAGCTTAATGGATATTCAAAAGTTCGACCTTTTGAGGGGGAGGTACCAGAAGGAGTGGACCCATATTGTCCATTTTTGCACCAGACCTAGCAATGATGCAAATATTCGGATTTGCAAAGTTGGAGCAAAATCGGATTATCGTTTCTCTCTCTGTGCAAAAAAATGTTTTTTTTTTTTGAAAATTTCGACCATATGTGGGGGAAGTACCAGAAGGAGTGGACCGATATATTCCATCTTAACATCAGATCTTGGGTTAATATAAATATTGGGATGTGTAAAATTTCAAGACAATCAGACTCTTATATCACATTTTATGAGAGTTGTGATTATTTAAAGTTTTGACCATTTGTGGGGGAGGTACCAGAAGGAGTGGACCGATATTGTTATCGCACCAGACCTAGCAATGATGCAAATATTAGGATTTGCAAAGTTGGAGCAAAATCGGATTATCGTTTCTCTTTCTGTGCAAAAAAAAATAATTTTTTGAAAATGTCTACATATGTGGGGGAGGTACCTGAAGGCGTGGACCGATATATTCCATCTTAACACCAGACCTTGGGTTAACATAAATATTGGGATATCTGAAATTTGAAGACAGTTGGACTCTTATATCACATTTTATGAGAGTTGTAATTATTCAAAATTTTGACCCTTTGAAGGAAGGAGTGGACGATTTTGTCCATTTTCGCACCAGACCTAGCACTGACGTAAATATTAGGATTTGCAAAGTTGGAGCAAAATCGGATTAACGTTTCTCTTTCTGTGCATAAAAATATATTTTTTGAAAATTTCGACCATTTGTGGGGGAGTGGACCGATATTGCCCATCTCCGAACTTGATCTAAGTTTGACAAAAATATTACGATGTCCCAGGTTCGGACCAAATCGGATACTCCCTTCGAGAGTTATGGTGCTCACCAGCCAGCCAGACAGACAGACGGACGGACATCGCTAGGTCGACTCCAAATGGTCTGAAACGGATTTGGTCCAAAGAGACCTAGGGTCTAAAACCGTTATTTCGACTAGACACGTTTTGGCCGTATCAAATGATATATACCCTCTGTAGCCATATGGCTGAGGTTATAAAAAAAGTTATTAGCTATGGTATCCAAACGTGATAGTGTGATTTCTTTCTGCTTTTACAGGTCATCCTTATATAAATGCTTTTAATGTATTCTTAGACAGAAAATGGTTTTTATAGGTTATATAAATGCTTTTAATGTATTCTTAGGCAGAAAATGGTTTTTATAGGTCCTTGGTAGCAGAAGACCAGCTAAAGTTCTTTTGTCTATAGAAGACCTGTGAGATGTGTTAAATACCTGCTATAGATATTGGCCCTATATTTTTCGATTGGCTCATGTCCGTGTCCTTAATCTAACTCCTTCAATGCCTAACTCTTCGGAGCCGTATTGCTTTTTTACATGCAATAGGTGCTGGCGCAGAATTCTTTGACAAGCAAATTTTATAACTTCTTATTCAAAACATAGGCCTGACGAAACATATAAAACACATTTGCTTTGTTATTTATGCCAGCAGACAGGCTGGAGTCTGTTTTATTAAGGTTTTCCTCAATTCCATGAATATGTGTCTCGGTCTGTCTGTCTGTTTGTGTGACAGTTTATTTGTTTTCATTTGTATATAATTTAAATGTTTAATGGGTTGAGAGTGTATATGTGAGCCAACAATGATAAATGAAAGGACATTAAAGAGTTAATGTAGACATTTGGCAGAAAATCTTTTTTTTCGCTGGTACCACAATCTTGTGACCTCAAAAACTCATGGCAAAAACCCAAACGAGTTTGTGATATTTCAAGTGTGGGTGTCTTTTTAATGGCACTGATTTCCTTATCTCTGCAAATGAGTGTATGTGTGTGTGTGTGTAAAGAAATGAAAAATAATTAAGTTGATATCTGTCACTGCCACAGGAAATATTCATATGCAAGATATCCTTGAAATATATTTTCATAAATTATTTGCGAATATGTGGTACGAAAGCTTAAGCCACACTGCATTTGCATTCTCGATTTCCTAGAAAAAATATTACATCAAACCTTCATAACAGACAATCTTAAACTTGTGACAGGATATTTGCCATATTTTACACAGCATCCGAAGGTGGTAATTGCTTTTCAATCCTTCATTGAGGACGGAGATGGTGTGACAGTTTCAGATATTGTTGTCCCATTTACCTTTCCTGGCTGTAATGCCACACACACACACACAAACACAAATTGTTTCAAGGTTGCAGTTTTATCAAGTTCTCTTTTATGGTTTGCATTCTTTTGTGTCCTCGTATCGGATCAGATTTTACTCTTATTATTTATGACTTCCAATGATAGGGTATGCCTTGATGTGGTGCCATTTGATGTAACACCATGATGATGTGATGTGACACAGCAAAAGGTAACCAATGATGAAAAGAGAAGTCGTTGCCATCGAAGGACAATGGAGGTGATGGTTCAAGTTCACGCAGGTGGACAAAGATTTACTGAATTCCTGAAATAGCTTGTCTTCTATGTTATTTTTAGACTTCAGTAAATAAATTATCGTTATCTCTGATGAGGAAAATTTGTTAATTTGAGATTGGACGTTTTATCTAGTCGGGATATTGACTGGGATTTCTAATCCCTATGTTGGGTAAATAAGGAATTTTGTCGATACTGACGGAAGCAAATTACATAAGATGATAAAAAGTAAGTATGTGCCACGTAATACGTAGATTCAATACTTTTTTCAGGTGTTTGCAGAATGCCGTCAAAAATTATAAATTCTGAATAAGAATAAAATTAAATATCTTCTAAAATTATTGTGCGAAAGGAACATAAATGTGTCTTTAGGGGTCAAATACCTCCCCCACAAAAGGATAAAAATTTGAAATAAATATAACTCTTACAAAATGTGAAATAAGAGTGAAATGGTCTTCAAATTTCGCACAAGATCTGGCATTAAGAACGAATAGAACGAACCACTGCCTCTGGTACCTCCCTCCCAACGGGTCAAATTTTTTAGTTTTCATGAAACTCATTAAACATGAAAAACGCATCCAATTACTTTCAAGCTCAACACATCCTCATATTTTTATACCCTCAGCCATATGGCTACAGAGGGTATATATCATTTGATACGGTCAAAACGTGCCTAGTCGAAATAGAGGTTTTAGACCAAATCCGAATCAGACCATTTGGAGTCGACCTAGCGATGTCCGTCCGAATGTCTGTCTGTCTGGCTGGTGCGCACCATAACTCACGAAGGGAGTATCCGATTTGGTCCAAACTTGATACATCGTAACATTTTTGTCAAACTTAGATCGAGTTTGAAGATGGACAATATCCTCCTCCTGGTACCTCTCCCACAAAAGTTCGAAATTTTCAAAAAAAATATTTTTGCACAGAAAGAGAAACGATAATCTGCTCCAAATTCGCAAATCTTAATATTTGCACCAGTGCTAGGTGGATGGACAATATCGGTCCACTCCTTCTGGTACCTCCCCCACAATGGGTCAAAATTTTGAATAATTATAACTCTTAAAAAATATGATGTAGAAGTCCGATTGTCTTCAAATTTCCCACACCCTACTATTTTTATGATGCCAAGATCTGGAAATAAGACGGAATATATCGGTCCACTCCTTCTGGTTTCTCCACAAAGGCTCAAAATGTTCAATATCCATGAAGCTCATAAAAAGCGAAATCAACGTCCGATTCCATTCTAGTATGGTACATCTTAATATTCCCATCAACACAAGATCTGTTATAAAGATGGTAGAGATCGGACCATTTCCTTTGCTACCTGCTCCACATAGGGTTCAAGATTTTTAAAAACAAAACGCTCAAAGAAAGCGAGATAAGCATCCAACTCTCTTCAATTTTCACACATACAAACATTTGTTTAACACAAGATCTGTTGTGAAGATGCTATATATCTGCTAACCCCTTCTGGTACCTCACCCACAAAGGGACACAATATTCAATACCAGAATGCTAAAATGAGTATGGAATTTATTTATCACAATTTTATAAATTTTGCACATTCCAATGTTTTTTTATACCCTCCACCATAGAATGGAGTTTGTCATTCCGTTTGTAACACCTCGAAATATACACTTTAGACACCACAAAGTATATATATTCTTGATCAGCATAAAATTCTACGTTTAGTGATATCCGCCCTTCTATCCGTCTGTAAAACTGCGGAAATGCCTCTAGCTTCCGAACGAAATAATGTAGGTTGATACAATTTTGCTTAAATGTATATTATGTCTGCAGGACTTTTGGTATTGAAAATGGGTCATGTAGGTCCACGTTTTGTTATAGCCCTCATATAATGGAACCTCCATATTTTCGGTGTTTTGGTGATTTAAGCGACATTATTCAGCGGAAAAGTTTCAAATTTGGTATTTGAAGTTCAAAATGGATATGACAGAAAATTGTCCGTTCAGGAAAAGTTCTAAAATGGCACTAAACTTCTGAAATGGTTATGACGGATTATGTGAACGGATAGAGCTAACAACTTGAAATTTGGTATGGAAATCAAGGTAAGAGATAGTAAGTTTGATGTATGAAGGCTGTTTTGGAAATGTGGACTAAGCGGGCAAATGATACTAAATTTAGAATAGTTTATTTTAGGGTGAACGCATGAAGCTGAAATTTGGGAAATTGGTACTTCAAGGTCACGAAAAATACTAAATAGGGCTAAATATTTGGTGCAATTTGTTATGGGTGAACAGACAGTGCTTCAAATCTGAAATTTGGTATTAGGCTCGCTCTTCATGTGTAGCCTGGACATATGGATGGGGTTTCAGAAATGTGTACTATAATTGTACGAAAATTATTGAATATTACTATATTTGATATGGAAGGTGAAGGATTAGAGATAAAATTCTGAAATTTCATATTGGGATTTCTGTTAGTACCTGTGTTTGCAATATGTCGTATATTGGTACAATTTGGTATTGGGAAAACATATAGTACCTGAAATCTGAAATTCGGTATTACACTCGCTGTTCATATGAAGGTGGTTTCGGAAATGTGTACTATAATTGTACGAAAAATACTAATAGTACTATGTTTGGTGTACCGTGAAGGGATAGAGCTGAAATCATGAAATTTTATATTGCGATAAATGTTGGAGTCTAGGATTGAGATATGGAACGAGTATTAAAAGTATACAAAAATTCCTAATGTTACTAATTTAGGTATTGAGTCAAAGAATACAGCTGAAATTCCGAAATTTGATATTGAGCTATATGCTGGTACCTGGTGATGGTTTTGCAAATGCATACGATAATTTTTCAAAAAGTACTAAATGCTATTAATATTGGATCTCTATTGGTGTGTAGGTTGGAGAGATGTAGATTATTTTGGATGCGCGTACTAAATGTAAAGACGATAAATTGTAAAGATTGGACAAAACGCATATTACCGTTTAATGCCTCAATCAGTCAATAGAAGGCAGACGATATGCCAAAAATGCATTGGACATATTATAGAAATATGTTATTCCAAAACCGCCGAAAAATGGCGAAACCCCTATAAAAGTTTGAGCTAATAAGAAAATTGGAGTCAATGTTGATTTCTTGGATTTAGATGTGTAGGTGGTCAACTTTTACTATGAAAAGGCGTTGAAATAGTTTTGGACAGAAAATTGGGTCCATTATGCAGTGGTTTTACTAATATCTTCTTAGGTAATTTTCAAAAGATTTTGAAGACTTTTGTGTAAAAGGTTAACATTTCCCTAAAAAAGCCTTAAGGAGGACTTTTCGCTAACGAAATAACGGACACTTGCTAGTCAGTTTTAAATGAAGTGTAAATGAAATGCTTCGCTCCACTACATCTGGTATCAAACGCTCATTTCAACGTTTTTCAAAAATTATCACTTATAAAGTGAATGAAGCAGTCGATGCACCATGCATATTTGGCACTTAGTAATATTTATATCGGATATATGTCAGATACAAAATGGACAACATTGGCCCACTCTATTGGGGCAGCAGTGTGCATTACCTTCCAAGAAAACTTCATCAGCTCATAAAAGTTAAATTGTCATCTCTTCTGTATTTCCAATAATGTTAGACTTTAAATTGAAGGAGGTATGCTGCGGTTGAATTTCGTCTCGTAGTAGATGTAGTGGAGGAGCATCAAACCTTCATCAACCAGCCACGTTTATATATAGTCCATATTCATAGTTCCATCCGCATACTTTGAAGGTCTTAGCTGTTCGGATTAATGAATTATTGTTGTATGAAAATTCGACCAATAAAAAGTATTCCCTATCCGTCCACGTTTTGAAGTAATATCGCATAGTATTGAATGATATTAGCCTAGGTGCCTGTAATTTGTTGTTTTGAAATTTAATAGCTAAACACGGTTGTGGAATATAACGCTACGAAAGAACATAACGAGTACATGACAAATTCAAAATTAAGGTGATTATTTTTACAGGATCTAGCAATCCAAAATTTAAAGATTTTGGAGGGTACAGCACTTTGGGAAATTTTGTGAGAATATCCAAATGTTACGAACTCAAAGCATATCCGACTACATTTGCAATTCGATTGATAATTGATCCAGAAATGTACTAGGTATATGTATTGCCAATATACCTAATTGAGAATTTCGCATCTCTCAAATGACCCACCATTTTCCAATATCTCATGTTAGCTGACCTCTGTCTCATCTCACATTTTTCATTGGAAAACAAAAATCACTTCTTTCGCTCATCATGCATCGGAGCACCCAACCAACAACGTGTCCTTCCATATCTCATTTCCATTGTCTCCTCATCTGCTATTACTCGTTTTGACGGCTTTTTGGCCAAACCAAGCAAATTATGTGTGGTTTTTTTAACCATTAAAGCCATACCAGCACAAAGACATGTTCTCGTCGTTGCTTCTAATCTCCGAGTATATAAAGGACAGATAAATGACTCCCACCACGAAACTACAGCCTGTTTAATAATGCAGGTTAGAGGATATTTGCGACTAATTGGGTGATGGTTACTTTACGGGAAAGTCAAAATTCACATGGTTAACCGAAAGCATACCGCAGTGATAGTCTCGATTGTAGATGGAGGCCACACCAGTAAACTGGGATGAGCAGTTAGGATGAATTATGAGCGACAAAAAAAACCACAACAAGAAAATGTGAAAGTCTTTTGGTTTGTGTAATTGTAAGGTGGGAAGTAAGGATGAATTCTGCACACGCTCACATACACGCACACACTCGTACTTATGTTTTAACCAGAAACACCACTACAACCATGATAATCATCTTCATTCTTTGTGGTAAAATTGTCTTCTGTTGCTGAGTGAGCCTAACCAGGGACAAGGCCAATAACCAAGCATACATTTCGTCCTGATAAATTAATAAATAAAACCGTATCTATATTAAAAAATAAAAAACAACAACAACAGTATGGGACAACAAAGCACACACAAAGGAAAGATCTCAATTAAATATTTATGAAAACCGTAAAAGTAAACACAGTGAAACACGGTTACAACGAACAATAGTTGTAGGAAACTTTTGGTTACAAAAAAAAATGACTGATAGACAATATTAACTGTAGATAAAATTCGACTTGAACCTTACAACCGAATTTGTCATAATCCATGTAACCGTGTTCCACTGTTTAACCCAAAGTGTAATTTCAGCATTAAAAAACTTTTTGCCAACAACTGAACAAAACTTTTTTCAATGAATAAACAACTCTGAAAAAAAAACAAATAACACCACGAATAAACCACCACTCTTCCTTCCAGTCCGTTTGACACCAAAAAGCACGCAAAACGGACCAAAAACAACTTTGAAAACATAATTAACCTGCCAAATTATTCTAACATCTACTTAGCCTCACCGTGTTTACCGTAAATTTGTCAAAATATTTTCTCAAATAATGAGTGGTCTTGGTCCAGCTGCATGCTGGCTTGCCCACAAACGTATCGAATCATGGTCGCGCATGGCCAAAGAACGTGTCGGTGCGGTACGTAAAGTTACATTAGATCGTAATTCCGAAGAGGCGCCTTCAACATCACAACAACAGCAACAACAACACCAAGCGAGTAGCAGCAGCAGTAACAGCAATCACTCGACCACAAATGCCAGCAGCAGCAGTTGCATCGGCAGCAATGCCAATGCAACATCGTCGCACACACCACCGCTATCACAGCCAATGACACCGCCGCCATCGGCATCATCGATAACCTCAAATACGAGCGGAATATGCAGCGTAACGGATAGTTATGAACTGCACACGGATTCGGAACAGGTGGGAATTGCAAAAAAAATTGGAAATGTAAAAATTGTAAAACTTTCAAATTAAAAATTTAGTACTTTTGGTATTTACTTTTTATTTCAGATCAGCGCCAAGAAGTATGCTAATTCAATACTACAATACAATTTAATTGTAGATGGTGGTCTTCATAAAAATTCCAAAAAAATCTGTTTTGAGGCATTTAGAAAACCCCTAAGTTCTATAAAAATTCATGTATGAGTCCTTTAAGAACCACAAACAAATTGTTAAAAATCCAGTCTTTTAAAAATCTTTATAGTCCTGACCTATACAGTATTTCAAAAACCTACAAGAAATCCAAGTTTAAAGCATTAAGAAACCCCGAAAAATAATTTAAAAATCCAGAATATGAAACTTTCAAAAATCCTTAAAAATCCACATTATGCCGCATTAAAAGTTCCTACAACAATCAATTAAAAATTCACGCTGTTAGACTTTTTGATCATAAATTCTAAATAATCACTTTTTAAGGACTTTACAGAGCCTTTAATAATATTTTGAACATAATATTTTCAACAGAACATTACAAAAATCCACGTTGTTAAATCTCAAGGCTATATTAACAATTCTTTAACAAAATTGCGTTGTAAGGCCTTTAAGGATATGGTAGACCTTCAATATAACCCTAAAAATTCACGACTTAAATGTTTTGTTTGTTTCAAACATTGTTGCTGGCCCTTCCAAGATTTCTTTAATAAATCAATTTTTTAAAGCAATTAAGAACCTTTTCGAAATATTTAAAAATCCAAGTTATAGGCCTTTCATAGAACTTTAAAAATTTTTTAAAAAATAATTCTCGTTGTAGGGCCATACAATAACTTTTAATTAACTTTTTGTCAGACAGTGTGCTAATAAAAAACACTAATAAAATAGAAATGTTGTAAAAATCCGCTTTGTAAAGCTTTTAACAAGCTTTCAAAAATTTTTGAAAAATCCCATTTTAAAAACTGTTACAAGACTTGATTTCATTTATTTATTTAATTTTTTTATTTATTTTATTTATTTATTTATATATTGTTTTTTCTTTTTTTTAAGTAAATCTTCATCATTTTTTGAAAAAATCAAGTTGCAAAGCTTTAAGGATCTTCCAAAAATCCTTTGATAATCCATATTGTCAGGCATTTAAGGATTTTTCAATATAAAAAAACACTTTGTCATTTCAAAATTCATAGAGACAGCGTTGCAAGGCATGGCAAAAATTATTTTTTAAGCCACGTTGTAGATCTTTTAGGGTGCTTCCGCAAATTTTTTAAGAATCGAACTCGTAAGTCCTTGAAAAATCTCATTAAATATAAAGGGTGAGATGAAAAAAACTGCAACCAACTTCAGACAGCTGCCATTTCTAAACCACTAGTCCGACAGCTGTTAAAATTATTCCAGTGATAGCTCATTATATTGTTTACAAGCGTACAAAGACATTTTGGTGAGAATTTTCCAGAAAAAAAATATTTGTGATGGAATTTAAGCGTGATTTCTTTATATTTTGCTGGAAAACCACAAGTGGCTATCGTTAGAGCACTCCAGCATTTAAATGTGAATAAATCTTTTGTGTCTAGTACCATCGCTCGTTACGGTGATACTGGTAGCGTAGCCCGACGTCAAGAAAGTGGACGGAAGAAAACAGCAACATCAGCAGAAATGGTTCGAAAAGTAAAGAAGCGACTTGATCGAAACCCTCGTCGCAGTGGCCGAAAAGTGGCTCGTGAGCTGAACATATCGCAATATTCCATTCAGCAAATATTAAAAATGAGCTCACGGTAAAGCCATTGACATTCCAAAAAATACAAGAACTGAAAGAACTCAAAAGAGCTAAATGGTTTGTAAACAAACAAAATGATCGTGTTTGCTTGCTAAAGAGGTCAGCTGAAAATTTGCATCTTCGGTTGGCCACCAGAACTCAAGCGCAGGCCATGGTGATGGTGTGGGCCGCCATAACAGCTGATGGTCGCTCCCCGCTCGTATTAATCGACCTCGACATCAGAATAAATACTATCGCGAAAATATTCTGGAGGGTGTATTAAAGCCTTGGGCACGCAAACATTTTTGCCGCAGACCTTGGACATTCCAACAGGACTCAGAACCATTGCACGTGGCACGCGCCACCCAAGAATGGTTATAAAATGAGGTTCCTCCCTTCATTTCCAACGCACAATGGCCACCAAAATCTCGGGATATCAATCCGTTGGACTATTGTGTCTGGAAAGACTATTGGACTATTCTGGAAAGCAAGGTTGACAATAAAAAATGCCAAAGTGTCAATCACCTCAAGCAAACGCTTCGCCGGGAATGGCCTAAGTACCGCAGAGCAACATTCGGGCAGCGTGTGACGGTTTAATTGGCCGTTTGAAGGCCCTAATTCTTGCCAAAGGTGACCAATTCGAATAAGTCTAAACTTATTATAAAATTTGATGCTGTTTCCGACATTTTTTGCTTTCATTCAATAAAATTTAAAAAAAAGTAAAAATTATGGCGTTTGACTTTGTTGCAGTTTTTTATTTCACCCTGTAGGTCGTAATCTCTTCACAAAACTTCCAAAAATTCTTCAAAGAATAAATATTGAAAGAATTATGAAAAGCGTCAAAAATGCTTAATTCGTTTTTCAGAGATGTTTCAAAAAGGACTTAACGGAAAAATAATCTCAAAAAATACTCGTTTTAATTTTTTTGAGAATGTTTCAAAATTATTTTAGTTTTTTAATCAACGTTATAGAGTCTTAAGGAAAATTGTTAAATTTATAAAAATCACATCTAGAAAAATTATTTTGAAAATCTACATTGTAGGCCAAAAGTAACCTCTACGTTGTAAGCACTTGAAAGACATTTCAAAAATTCTTTAAACAAATTGTTGTTGTAAGATCTTTAACGATTCTCCAAAAATTCCTTAAAAATTTAATTTGTAAATTTTTCCCAATTAAGCCCTTAATGGACCTTTAAAAAATTCCATTTTTAAATCTAAGTTGAAAAACATTTAAGAATTTTTAAAATTACCCTTTAAGAAATCCATGCTCTAAGGCGTATAAAGTCCTCTAAAATTCTTATACAAAACTATACTGTCAGACTTTAAAAAAATCAAATAACAAGTCCTTAAAGGATCTTTAAAATCATCTAATGCTTTTATGTTTCCTTAAAAAATTATTTCAAAAATTACTACAAAATCAATAAAAATCCTATTTAAGATCCTTTAAAATTCTTGAAAGATACACACGTGCCTGTGCAGAAGTTTTAAAAATATCGTTAAAGTTCTACATTGCAAAGCCTTTAAGGATCATCACAAAATCCAAGTTCTAAAATTCCACAATGTTATGCCTTCCATATTCTTTCAAAAAATCTTTAAGGAATCGACACTGTAAAACGTTTAAACATTTCTCTAAAATATCCACGTTGTATGGACTTTAAAGGCCTTAAAATAGTCTTTAAAGAAATCCACGCTCTAAGGCACTTAAAAACTTTAAGAACCTTTAAAACCCCATGTTGCAGAGCCTTTGATGATTTTTAAAGAATCTACTTTACAATGCATAAGAGATCTCTAAGAGAGTCATAAAAATTCTCACAATAGGGTCTTAAAAATCTCCAAAGATCCACCATGTCATGGCTTCTGGGTCTTCCGCATATAGTAACGAAAAAATCCGCTCGGTAAGGCTTTTTAGAGTCTATTTTGAAGACCTTAAGGATCTAAAAAAATTAAATAATGAAAAAATCTGTCTCAAAAACTTACAAATTCCACAAGACTTTGCTCTTCAAGAAGTCCTCAAAAATTCCTAGGACATACTGAGAATTCCTTACTTTGACTTTCTGGCCAAAATTTCTTGTTCCGAACTAATTTCAAACTCTCTCTATATATTTTCAGGAAGTAAACTTCACAAAGGAATCGCAACACATACAGCCACAATCAAATTTGGGTTCTTCGCATACGGTCAATGCCGATGTATTGCGTGGTCCATCGGAGGCATTGCACAGTCCATTACATTTGCATCATCAGTCGCGTTCCTTTCCGCCAAGACTGCAACGGACACCCTCGATATCTAGCCAATCCAGTGTAGATAGTGCACCATCAAGGCAATCGGTAGGATATATTTCCCTTCCCATAATTTCTTCACATCTAACATTATTACCATGCATTCTTGCTATTCCCCATAGTGTCATCGTGGTTCCTCGCCACAAATTCGTACCTTTGGTCCAGATGGCCGTAGTTCATTGCCTTCGGAACCGATATTTCCCTATTATGTAAGTTAAGACTTAAAGAATTATATTGTAAATATTTAACCTCCGCTTATGTTTCAGTTATCCCGTACCCCCAGTCCAATGCGCACAATATCTCTGGATGCCCGTGCAGCCAGTCAGATAGCAGCCGAAGTCGGCGATTTACGCACACCAAGTCCTTCACAGAATAGCTTAAACTCCTTGTCTAGCATACCGAATACTTCGATGACTTCACCACATGGCAGCAAACATTCGGGACGTTGTATTTCACCACTTCTCATACCGCCACGAATACAACCCAATTCGGACCCCAATATTGGACCAGCTTCTCCATTGGGCGCCATACAACCTGATCTCTATCGTGGACCAGATGGACCGATATATTTGAATGCCCCAGAGAACAGTCCAGCATTGGGGCGTTTACATTTGAGGGTTAAATACGATTATCATTTATTTGATTTGACCGTGCATTTGATTGAAGGTATAGGTCCCAACATACAATCCACCTAACTTTGAAATTCTAATCTTGTTCCTTTGTAGCTCACAATTTGTGTCCCATTGAAGAGGGTGGTTTTCGGGATCCTTATGTTCGTCTGTTGCTTGAACCTGAAGTCGATAAACGCAAACGTCAAACTGTCATCCATCGCGGCGAATCGAATCCCTATTTTGATCAACATTTCAAATTTCCCGTATCGCGAGACCAGTTGCAGGGCAAGGAGCTAATTTTACAGGTTTTGGATTATGATCGCTATTCGCACAATGACATAATTGGAGAGGTACGCATATGTATCGATAGTTTAGATTTATCAAAATCGGTGGAGGTAAGTACATAAGTGCAAGTTCCTTGATAAGTAAAATTATTAATTGGAAATTTTTGTTGTTGCAGATTTGGGGTGATTTATTACGCACAAAAAAACCACCAGAGGATCGTCCTGAATTACTTTGTTCTTTGAATTATTTACCACAAGCGGAGCGTTTAACTGTTGTCATTATGAAGGCGAAAAATTTGGATACCATTCAGGAGACATATGTGAAGGTAAGGAATGAGGTAGTCCTTTGTTAGAAGCGACCCGAAAAGGAGTCTCCCGTTGGCTAGTTTAAAGCGGGAGATCTTTTTTAGAAGATCTGAAAAGCGAGAGGTTTTTACAGATGAGCTGATCGGCAAGGAGGTCTTTATGGACGGGCTGAAGAAGAATCATTATTGACGAGTTGAACATTCAGTTAGTCGCTATAGACGAGTTAAAGTTCCAGAGTAGTACAAAGGAGCTTAAGGGCCGAAGATTCTTTACAGACTGAAGAGCCGGAAAGCCGTTATAGATGAAGTGAAAAGCCGGAGAGTAGTTACAAGCGAGCTGAAGGGTCAGAGAGTCGCTATAGACAAACTGGAAGGCCAAAGACCCGTTTCAGACGAACAGTGAGAGAGTCGAAACGGAGACACTGAAAGGTCAGCGAGTTGTTATAGCTGAGCTGAAGTGGCGAAGAGTCGATATAGACGAGCTGATAGGCTAGAGAGTCGTTACAGAGGAACTGAATGGTTAGAGTGTAATTACCAGCAAGCTGAACGGTAAGAGATTCATTACTGGCGAGCTGATAGGTCAGAAAGTCGCAACAGAGCAATTGAAGACTAAGAGAGTAGCTACCGACGACCTAAAGGGTCAAACAGTTGTTATAAACGCACCGAAGGGCCGGAGTCGAAGTCGAGCCGAAGAACTGAAAGTCGAAGAGTAGAAAGAGCCGAAAGTGAAGGAGTCATTATAGGGTGGGGGAAGATATGGGCAAGCTGATGGGTGAGAGAGTCATTAGAGAATAGCTAAAAGCGAATGAGGTCTTAATAGACCATCTAAAGGGTGAGCGAGTCGTTGTATACAAGCTTAAGGTCATGAGAGTCGATACAGACGAGATGAAGGGCCGGAGAGCCGTTACAAACGAGCTGAAGGCCAATAGGTACTTACGAACGAGCTGAAGGGCCATAGAGTCGTTACAAACGACCTAAATGGCCGGAGAGTCGTTACAGATAAACAGAGGGCTCAGAGAATCATTAAAGAGAAGGTGATAAGTTAGAGATTTGTTACGGAGCGCTGCACAGAAGAGCTGCAGGACCGTGATATGCAGACATGGTGAAAGTCGTTTCTTTTTCTTTATAGACAAGCTGAACGATGTCTCTCTGTATGGTCAATCTGAACGAAGTCTCTCTCTGTAGACGTGCTTAATTTCGTCTCTCTCCATAGACGTTCTGAATTTCATCTCTCTTTCTCTCTATAGACAAGCTGAAGGTTATCTCTCTCTATAGAAGTGATTAATTTCGTCTCTCTTTCGCTCTATAGAAGAGCTGAAGATCTTCCCAACATAGACGATCTGAAGGTCTCTATCTCTCTCTATAGACGAGGTGAAGGTCGCCTCTCTCCCTATAGACGATATGAAGGTCGTATCTCTCTATAGACGAGGTGAGGGTCGCCTCTCTCCCTATAGACGAGATAAAGGTCGTATCTCTCTATAGACGAGCTGAAGGTCGTCTCTCTCTATAGACGAGCTGAAGGTCGTCTCTCTCTATAGACGAGCTGAAGGTCGTCTCTCTCTATAGACGAGCTGAAGGTCGTCTCTCTCTATAGACGAGCTGAAGGTCGTCTCTCTCTATAGACGAGCTGAAGGTCGTCTCTCTCTATAGACGAGCTGAAGGTCGTCTCTCTCTATAGACGAGCTGAAGGTCGTCTCTCTCTATAGACGAGCTGAAGGTCGTCTCTCTAAGACTGCGGAAGGTCCGTCTCTATAGACGAGCTGAAGGTCGTCTCTCTCTATAGACGAGCTGAAGGTCGTCTCTCTCTATAGACGAGCTGAAGGTCGTCCCTCTCAATAGACGAGCTGAAGGTCGTCCCTCTCAATAGACGAGCTGAAGGTCGTCTCTCTCCCTATAGACAAGCTGAAGGTCGTCTCTCTCTGTATATGACGAGCTGAATTTCGTCTCTCTCTCTGTATATGACGAGCTGAAGGTCGTCTCTCTCCCCATAGACAAGCTGAAGGTCGTCTCTCTCTGTATATGACGAGCTGAATTTCGTCTCTCTCTCTGTATATGATGAGCTGAATTTCGTGTCTCTCTCTATATAGACGAGCTGAAGGTAGTCGCTTTCTCTTGCTATAGACGACCTGAAGGTCGTCTCTTTCTCTTTCTATAGACGAGTGAAGGTCTTCTCTTTCTACAAACGAGCTGAAGGTCGTCTCTTTCTATAGACAAGCTGAAGGTCGTCTCTTTCTATAGACGAGCTGTAGGTCGTCTCTTTCTATTAACGAGCTAAAGGTCGTCTCCTTCTCTCTCTATCTCTATTTGACAGTCGTCTATTTCTCTCTCTATAGCGTTGTCTGTGTAGTCGCGCCATCCGAAGATTACTTTTGTAGAGTAGCTACAAGGGAATCTCTGCACCCTATAAAAACCCCAAGAGCGAGTTTTTAAATCTGTATTTCTCTTCTACATTTCCAGTTATATTTGATTCAAAATGGAAAGCGGGTAAAAAAACGTAAGACCAGTATTAGCAAAACCGATGACCCCACCCATCCGACATGGAATGAACCTTTCACCTTTAATTTACAGTCGTCATATTTACACAATGCGGCCATTGAGGTAAGTTGTTAAGGATATGTAAATATAGCAATAAACTTTGACCTTTACAATCAAAAGCCGGATGTTGAAAAGCTGTCAATTTCAAAAGTTAAAGAGTTACAAGAAAACACAGTTAAACCAGTTTATGACGAATACTTTGATGTTCTTATTTTTATATAATAATCGGGAATCATAAAAAAATTATTTCCGTTTTGAGATCGACTTATCTGTTCACAAAAACATTATTCGTCATAACCATGTTTGTCTGTGATTTGACCTTTTCTATTATATATATTTTCAATATTTTATTTATATAACTTGAGCATTTTCTCTCTTCTCTTCCACACTTCCTTCCGCCTTTACACAGATTTATTTAGTTACAGCTGGTGGTGAGTCCCAGGAAATCGGCAGCATTGGTTTGGGACCACAAGAAAGTGGTACAGGGTGTCAACACTGGCATGATATGATTAATAATGCCCGAAAACCAACAGCTATGTGGCATTATATACGTTAAGGCTGATAGCCAAACAGACACATACACAGACAAATCCTATTACAACAAATAAATTGCACAAATAAAATATGCCATAGAAACGCAAACAGAAAAGAACAGCAACAAAATAACAACAAATATAACAAGTAATTTATATAGAATTAAATATATTTCCAAGGGATAACAAAACATATAGAATATATACACATATGTATGTATAGTACGATATATAAATATGACGATGCCAGCTGAAATGGAAAGGAACTCAAGTTTCATTTCGAGAAAAAGTCTTAGCATGTCCGAAGAAATATTCTGTTTTTTCTTTTTTTCTGCTATCCATTGAAAAGCACTCAGAGGAGTTTTATCTATAGAAGACCTATCAGAGGCCTTAGCGCTTTCATTTCACATCTCTGTAAAAGGCGAACACAGATCTTCTACACAAAAAAGATGCCTCTGAAAGTTTTTCCTTGATTTAAGATCTGCAAAAAAATTTCTTTGCATAGGATTCTTGTCAGAAGTTTTCTTAGAGAAAATCTGAGATCTTCTATCCATAGAATACGTGCCAGTGGCATTTGATGAAGTCTTCTCAAAGGTCTTGAATCCATAAAAAAGGTGCTTATTTTCTGCCAGAGGTTATCTATCCATAGAATACCTGCCAGTGGCATTTGACGAAGTCTTCTCAAAGGTCTTGAATCCATAAAAAATTAGAGGTCTTTATTTTCAAAGGTCTTAGAAGACTTCACTGACGGTCACTGATAGGTCATCTATGGATAGATAACCTCTGGTAGAACTTCTATTCATAGAGAACTTCTATTCATAAAACACCTGTCAGAGATCTTTTAACCAGGTCTTCTATCCAGAGGAAACCACCCAGAGAAGTTGTATCCATAAAATATCCATCAGAGTTCTTAAGCGCTCCATCACAGATCTTCTACACAAAAAAAAGTTGCCTCTGAGGGTCTTTTCTTCACCGAAGACCTTTAAAAGATTTCCTTTACATAGATTTCTTGTCAGAAATTTTCTTGACGGAAGTCCTGTCCGAGATCTTCTGTCCATACAAGTCCCATTCATTCTATTCATACAATTCCTGCCAGTAACCTTTGATGAAGTCTTTTCAGAGGTCTTAAATACATAAAAAATCAGAGGTCTTTTATCCTCAAAAGTCTTAGAAGACTTCATTGAAGGCCACTGACAGGTCTTCTATGGATAGACATCCTCTAGCAGTTCTGTATATAAAAGACCTAGGGTAGGTCTTGTCTGAATAGAAGATCTCGTGTAGGAATTTCTTTAAGATTACTTTTGACAAGATTTATATTCCTGGAAAATTTCTCAGAGGTCTTCTATCCATCGAACACTTTCCAGGAATATTTAACCGTAACCAACAAGTCTAGGAAGTCTTCGATGTATATGATTATTCGAAAAGAAAGTTATCCACTTTTGCATTTTAGCTGGCACCTTCAACTTAGTTTATAATCTAAAATAATAACTATTTACAAAGAGTCATATAACAACAGAAACTATTAAATAAAATCAAATTTAGTATACAAGAACAACAACAACAACTAAACAACAAAAATACCTTAAAATCAAAGAACAACAACAAAACAATGAAAACAGTTGTCGCACAAGGCAACTATGAAAATTGAAATCAAAATAGACAACAATTGAAACGAAAACTGATTTTGTTGTTATTTTATAACGAAAACAAAGACGAGAAAAAGCAACAACAAAAAAGAATGAACAAAAATGTTAACAATAAATGAAATTTACTTTAAAAATCCAAAAAAACCGAAAACAACAAAACAAATACATATTTTTGTCTTTGACAGTTAGAAGATCATAGAAAAATTACAACAGTCCACTTTAACAAAAAAAAAAAAACTAAATAGAAAAATTAATTTTAAATTTTAATTACAATTAAATATAACAAACACACACACCAGCACATAAACAACTTTGACAGCAATCTAAATTAGGCCTGAGACAATTCAAGAATTTCCGCCTAAAACTAGGCAACAATTTCACTTCTTATATTAAACGATCAATGAAAAGAATAAAATATGAACTTTTCCATGTGAAATGGGAAAGTAAAATTATTTTCAGAAGCCAAAATGCCAGACATAGAACTACCATAGTTTGAAAAACTCATAGAGTTAATCGATCTTAAAGACATATCTCCGCCATACATAGGAAAACGTAGTATTGTTTTGTATGTAAAAGTCTTCTAATTTTCTATGGGAAACTTCCGCTTGCTATTTTATCAGAAGACTTAAAAAGTAGTGGTCTTTGAATCGTACAACTTGGAAAAAGCAGTCAACACTCTAGCAGAAGCATCATCCTCACCTTCTTCTTTGTCATCACTTCCTGTTTTATCATTAGTCCACTCAATGACTTTGCGAACTCACTTGACACATTGTCCTCGCATTTCGGAGGGAACACTTAAGAATTATCTGTGGTTAGTTATACATACCCAGAACTACACATTACGAACTGCACCACTCTTGACTCAAATACACCACCAAATGAGGGGCCAAGGGTCTTGCCCGTGCTTTCGAGAGAGCAAGATATTGGCCATGGTAAACCTTTTTGTTTTTTTTTATAAACGCAGGCATTCTCACGCGTCAGGAAACTTCTCCTAGAACAGAACCAGACAAAATCAGGCAGATGAATTAGCATAATTCTTTGCACACGCAATCAGAACCAAAATTGGGAGAACATAAAAGTACTAAAATCTGCCTAGACCTGATCTACAAAGGAGAAGGACCAACGCTACACAAGAGATGCAATAAAAAAATCCCCATCCATTACAGAAGAGGTACTACGAGTTCCACGACAAACCAGAAGGGTTTGGCACAAGTGAAATCAGAATTTTAAAGCTGTCTCAATAAATGTAAAATCCGACCGGAATCGCCCCTCCATAGCTGCCAAGCCAAACTTATAGCCCCCATATAACCATACCTGCTGATTTTCGGTATTTTAAAGGTATCTGCCACAATCCCCAACCAAATCTGCTGAAACTTGACATTTGGTGTTCTTGGTATGTCTATTCTCTCGATTCGATTCAGGCCCACTAATTGATATAACCTCCATATAACGATACCTCACGATTTTCGGTATTTTGAAGGTTTCTATCACAATTTCCAATAAAATCTGCTGAAACTTGACATTAGAGGTTCTTTGGGGTTCTTCTAATTGCGAAAAATGTTCGATTACAGTCTACGAATTGGTATAGCCCCCATAAACGGTACCACCCATTTTATTGTAGTTTGTAAACTTTTATTATATTCTCCAACCGGTAGTTGCAGTTTAATGTGGAAGAAATGTTTTTTATACCCTACACCACATAGTGGTAAGGATATTATGTCTTGGTGCCTTTTTTGTGACATTGTAAAGGAAGCGAGATATTCCCATAGTTCCTTTTGAGGATTTTCATAGGATCACTTTCTGAGTCGATTTATGCATGTCAGTCCGTCTGCTCATGTATTTTTGTAAACAAAATTTCAGATTTTTTTTTTTTTTTTTTTTTTTGGCAGATTACCTTTAGAGTTCTGCTATCCATTGAGGAGTGAGTTTTATCTATAGAAGACCTATCAGAAGTATCAGTAATGGGCCAACACAGATCTTCTATACAAAAAAGATGCCTCTGGGACTTTTTCCTTGATTTAGACCTGCAAAAGATTTTCTTTGCATAGGATTCTTGTCAGAAGTTTTCTTAGAGGAAATCTGAGATCTTCTATCCATACAAGTCCCATACGAGGTCTTCTATCCATAGAATACTCTCAAAGGTCTTAAATCCATAAAAATCAGCGGTCTTTTCTTTTCAGAGGTTTAAGAAAACTTCATTGAAGCGAGATATTCCCATAGTTTCTTTTGAGGATCGAGATATTCCCATAGTTTCATAGGATCACTTTCTGAGTCGATGAATGCATGTCAGTCAGTCCAAATGAATGAATGAATTTTGGCAAATCCACCGAAATCAGGCTAGAAGCATGTACACGTACGGTTCAGATATAGCTAAAGCTCCCATACATAAGTTTCATCCGATTTCATCACTCATATGCGTAATATGCACTCCACAACAATAACCTTTGGTACCAGATATAAGATGCAG
Source organism: Musca domestica (assembly GCF_030504385.1). Lineage (NCBI taxonomy): Eukaryota > Metazoa > Arthropoda > Insecta > Diptera > Muscidae > Musca > Musca domestica. The sequence goes on along the minus strand of NW_026712363.1, from coordinate 12,623,535 downwards.
CTTAAGAATAAATGCTTAAAAATTTGTCAAAATCGGTTCAGATTTGAATATAGCTCCCATATATCTTCATATGATTTCAGGTTTTTTGTGCACCAAATAGCTAATATCAGCCCAAAGGGCCTGAATATTGGCACTCCCGACTGAATTCAGTCTGAAAGCAAGTGCTTCAAATTTTTGGTGAAAATCGATTCAGATATAGCTATAGCTCCATATATATGTTTCATTCGATTTGGTGTAAAAGTCCCTCACATGCGTGATATGCACTCCACAAACAATGATATTCCATACCGATCATCAGATACTGCTCGAAAATACCTCTACCAATTTTTTTCGAAATCGGTTCAGATTTTCATATACCTATACATCTTCATCCTATTTTTGCTCACCATAAATGTAATATCAGCCCAAATTGAATAGATTTTTTCATATTTAACCGAATTTTACCACTTGTTGAAGCTCGTTCCGGTATATATATAGCTCCGATAAATATTATTAATATAAATAACATACATAATCTTTATCGAAGTCACATTATGCACTATACAGCAATGTAATTTGGTATTAGAGGTACAAAAGCCTCCGTCAAATTAGTTGAAAATCGATTCAGAGTTAGATATAGTTTCCGAATTGTTACTACTCTAAAGCCATGATACGCATTCAAATAAGGTTCATAGTTGGTAGGATCTACTTGACATAAACTTTTTGGTTACGTGAGCTCTACTAAATACATATAGTGGGGTAGGGTATCATATAGTTTAACCATTCCTTATTGGTTTTACTTGATTCGATAGTTACTCTCAAACTCGTCGCGTACTTGCATATGTATGGTTTGCCGACCCCTGTTCTAGAGCTTGGAATAAACGGCAGAGTCAGATTATTCAAATGAGCACAACATTACAATCTACTACAACAACTCACATTTCGTCATGACCCAGCAGTCCGCTGGCCATTACAATTTAATACCCATCCAAATGTACGCTATTTTGTCAATAGAAAAAAAATGAAATAACAGTAGTTTATAGCATACAACTAGCATCCGATTTAGATGAGTCGTATTGCTATTACATTGTGGAACAAAATCCATATTAGAATTAAAGAACAAACAAAATATAATAAAATGTGTCCATCGCACTTGCATCTGAATCGGTTGTCGATAGATTTCGAACCCATCCAGCCTTCCCTTACAATGTCGATAGATTTCGGACCCATCCAACATTCGCTTACATTGTCGGTAGATTTCGGACTCGTCTGAAGGCCTAGGCCATCGCTGTGTAAATGTAAGTAGAAATTGTATACAGGCTTTGGATGAGTCGCACCTACATTGTCAGTGGTCTCAGATGGAAGATGAATGTGCAAAAAATTCCGCTGGGGAACTTATAAATTTGTTGAGTTGGCTATCATAGTTGTAAAGGGGAAGGTAACCGTATGAAAATTTGAAATCGAGTCTATTTGAGTGGGCTCAAAGCTATGTGGGAATAGCTCCTCTCGAGGTTCCTCGTGAACTTTAGGTTAAACCAACTGGAGCTCCTTATGTGTCATTGTGAGTAATTTTGTCCATGATCTTCCCTTCATTTCGGGTACGGTAGTAATAGACCGTAGGTTAACCCGATTGAATACTCAACGGCCATGAGTTGTGGCTTCCCAAAGTCCAGTAAATGAGAGCAAGTAAATGGAGCAATTTTTTTCAGTTGAGTTACTGAGATTTTGCAAATTCTTACTAAAAAATTTACTCACTAAGAATTATTAAGTAATATCAGCTGATTGAAAGTAAAGTTATCATACATACCTAATATGAGAGGTTATCATTGATTGTGGGGGCAATGTGAAGATCTCTGGCTTGGGCTATTGGCTTTGGGTGGCATTATGACAAGTACTTACTTCCTATGACATATTTTTGTCGAAGTAGTGGTTATCAAAGTATGGGGTTCCAATACATCCATTATTTGGTAATAAGATTTTTTCTCTAGTATGGAATTTTCTATTAACTCGTAAACATGTACTGGTAGCCAACACCCTAACATCTAAATATATTTTTTCTATAAATTAGAATAAAGTCTTTTCAAACTCCACCTCAATTACATGCCTTTATAGGCAATACTACACACCATATAATTTCCATCAAATTGTTCTTGTTCTCTTTGAGAAAACAATAACAAAAACACTTGACATTTCCAAACCAAACGAAATCATAAAAGAATAATGTCATATATTTTTTGAAGATTGATGACGACGTCATTTCACTTTCGTTTAACGTCTCAATTGAAGCACTTTTTGCATAACTATTGTATGGATATTTTGCTTCCAAGGCATTTTCAAAAGCTCCGCATACAACGCCGTCATGTCACACAGGATCTTAAGTAGTAGCTGCTTTGTATGCAGATCAATGCTAAGAGGAACGACTTGTCATCGTCAATCATAAATTTCACTTACCGAAAAAGGACAATGAATGAAGAAATCATAAAATCAGGGGAAAAGCCCCTCTCCTCTTTGAATAGCTCTTGTGAGGAGTTTTGTTTTTTTTGTTTTTGCACGTTGACAAATTTGCTTTGATGCTGTTTTATTGTCGTTGCTAATGCGATTATTGGTCTCGGAGGACACACCCTTCTCTACGCGTTGTTAAGTCTCTCCTTAAGAGGAGGTTGACATTTCATCGTCTTAAGTAATTGAGCATCATAGTTGGATATTTGTGTTAATAGGGAACTGACTTTTTCAACCAGACTTTTCGGCAGATTTACATTAAATTTCTCCCACAATAATCACGAAAAAGATAAGTGGTTCCCACAATCTTCATCACCAGAATAAAAGGGGTTTTCGTGAAGTAGTGAAGATGTGAAGTAAAATTATATGAAAATAATATTTTATGTTAGTTTCTTTCATTAAATGTGCTTTATTGTAACCACCTTTCTGCGATATAACTCTATTGACTGGGCCAAAAGTTATAAAACCTTGAAATGTTCCTATTCACATTTTTTCCAATAAAAAAAAGAAAACAAGTAAGAAAAGGCTATAGTCGTGCGGGGCCGACTATCTTATACCCTACAACACTACAATGTGTTAGAAGCCCCCTTATGTCCAAATCATTATTGTCCATATGCACTCCGTCTGGCTGTTAGTTGCTGTAGTTCATTTTACAGCTAAATATAATCCAATGGTCATCCAAAATGCTAGAATTCTTCCCTGTCCTTAACTCTTTTCACAGGAGTGTCGATTGGGTTCAATTGTGTGATCGGAAAAACATTTATGTTTTTGTTTGATTTGAACCCCTAAATATTTTGCAATCTTCTCCAAAAGCAAGAAGCCCCTCCGTACCTCTAAATTTAGACTCATCTATATGATTTGCTTGTCTACGATATTTGGCTTTATTTGTCAACGAAATCTGCATAAAAAAGCCAGAAGTTCGCCTTTTGTGTATTTCGGATATCGCCTGTAAATAATGCTGGTATTTTTTCACACAAAATTAGTGGTCCATTGTGCCCGCTGTCCTAAACTCTAACTTCATGCGAGATTTCGTGTCCTTTGGTTTCTATTTGTGACCTTTATAACCTCTGCAAAATCTGGAAAATTTTTAGTTTCTGGTCCATTTCAACCCCTAATATATTGCGGACATCTTTGAAAACAATAGGCCTAGCCCTTCTGAGCCCTACCCTACCCTTGTGATAATTTTCGTGAGGATCGGACGATATTTACAATACTTATATAATATCCCCAACCTGTGTTGTAAGATGAAAAAATATTACAAAATATTAAAAGTCAAATTGAAAAAATCGCATGCGATAAAAAATATGAAAAAATAAAAAAATGTCACAAAATACTACAAAATATATATTAATATCATTATAGGCTTATTTTTCTGCTATTTTTTAGATTTTATTCCTTTATGTCAAGAGGACATTCTGAATTGACAAAATTTGTCAAAATCGGTCCAGCCATTCTGGAGATATAAGCATTCTAATAAACATCCCCTTCACACAAACATACACATTGCATGTATTTCGCTATATATAACTATCGGCATCTACGTAACGGTCAGAATTGACCTGTTCGTCTATTTGTGATTTCGGCGGGATTAAAAATATTCGCGGTTTAATGGAAAATTTGACTTTTATTTAACACAAATGTTGTGGTCTATTTCACCCACTAAATATTACCCAATGACCATCAAAATTGGAAGGCTTCTGCCCAGCCCTAAGATCTAGCCCCATGCTAATTTTCGCTTTGATTGGTCTATAATTGCAACCTGTAGAGCAACTGCAAAATCAGGATTTTTTTCAGTTTTTGGTCCATTTCAACCCCTAAATATTATGCGATCATCTCCAAAAGAAATAGGGTTCTATTCTGAACCTAGCCCCACCTTCATTCTAAATTTCGTGAAGATCGAACCATAATTGCGACCTGTAGAGTGATTACAAATTAACATGGACAGACGGACAGACGGACAGACGGACGGACGGACGGACTCAGCTCGGCGAGATAGGAAGATCCATATATACTTTCCTATGCGGGAAACCAATATTTCGTGGTGTTACATAATTTTTGACCCAATCAAACTTATAATACCCCCAACACATAGTGTTGTAGGGTATAAAAATCTTCGTCAGCTTACGTCGCACGACAAAGTTAGGATAGTTATCAAACAGTTGAGAATTTGAGGAAACAAGCCACAACAAAAATTTATTTAAGACCGTTGTAAACTTTTTGAAATTTTTAGAACATTTCCAGAAGCGGATCTTAAAGGCCAAAAGTATCAAAAACAATTCGGCCGTGCAGAACTTCTAATACCCTCCATCATTGGGTAAAGAAAACATTTTTAATCAAAAGTATCTGGATTCAAACGTGTTCCACTTTAAACTATAACCTCCAGTAAGATTAGTAGGAGAATGGTTGGGGCCGTACTGTATACAATTTTGTACTACAACGATTGTAATCTATTGCGAGTCTTAAATACCAAATTTGATAAAAATTCGTGGATAAATGTGACTAGAATGACTAGGAGCAATAGGGACATGTTTAAACAGCAGTTGTAGAACCCATTATGATGTTCAAACACCAAATTTTACACAAATCTATTGGAAAATATGGCTTAAATCATCAAAATACCGAATATCCGAAGAAACCGTTATATGTGCGCTATAGGTAAACGTGTACGTAGGTATTCAATGATCTGTCACCGGAGCTAGAACCCATTACGAACTTTATATGGGGGCTACACGAAAACGTGGACCTATATAATCAACGTTCTGTCACCGAAGCTAGATCCCATTACAAACAACAAATACCATTTTTAGACCAACCTGTGGAAAAATGTGGCGAAAAATCATCGAAATACCGAATATCGGGAGTTACCGTTATATGAGGGCTATGCAAAATCATGGACCTGTATGTACAATGTTCCGCCACTGGAGCTAGAACCCATAATGAACTGCAAGTACCAATTTTCAGACAAATTGGTGGAAATATGTGGCTAAAACTAGCACAATACCGAATATCGGGAGGTACCGTTATATGGGGGCTATCACAAAACGTGGGCCGATATATCTCATTTTAAATACCAAACATCCTATATACAATGCAAACTACTGTGCCAGACTTAAAAGCTCTACGTCAAAAAATTTGAGCTGTATCGCGATTCAAACAGACAGGCGGACATCATTAAATCGACTTTTTAAGTTGATCATGTATATATATACTTTATGGGGTCTACGACGAATATTTAGGGATGTTACAAACAGTATGACAAAGTTAATATGCCCTCCTTTTCAAGGTGGAGGGTATAAAAAGAAAGTTCTACTCCGAATCGGGAACTCTCTTCGAAATTATTCAATTAAAGATTAAATGAACGAATTATATATCATGTCTGGGTCGACAAACAAGGTCCTTGAAATGGAGTTGGAGTGACTGTTCGCGCTTTCTGCGGGAATTTTATTTCTATTTCTATTTATTTTATATGCCCACTATTTGGTGCATCCCTCACAGTAGTTTCCAGAATTAGATAATTTTGACATTTCGGGATCTCAGTTAGTGAGTTAAATTCCCGCAAAAAATCAATATTGATACATCATCTGGTACTACTTTCGATTTGATTATTCTTTAAAGTCTCAGACGCAATTTCAAAGCGAAACAACTGCTATTTGATATCTTGGCTTCCGAAGCCTATGTTGCCTATCTTCTCCCAAAAAAAAGTTCCATAAAGGATCACTAATTGTTCCAAATTTAATGCAATATATCAATTTAAAGACTACCTTGTTGTGCTATCGTTTTCAATGGCGGGATGTCGTCATAATCGAAGTTAATAAATTCTGCACTAACTTATATTTTCCTACCACTACCCTTCACTTTCAAAATATAATTTCTATAGTTCTCAACGCCGCTAGATATATCAACCATTTTTATTTTATTTTTTTTTTTTTTTTGGGAACAGATTTATTGACAAAACTATTGAATACTGGGAAATTCAGAACGGCAAAGCATAACTCTTTGTAAATCTAATAAGAATTCAATAGGTTCTGTTTTCATATTCAACTCTAAACGATCCAATAAGAATACTAAAGATATCAACCTATACATCTTATTGGAGTGGCAAATGTGATCGATTGAAGAAAAAAATGACAACGACATCTAGCGACAACAGTGTGGGGTTTGAATAATTAATAAAAGATGCCATTGATAAATTGGCAAAAATAAGGTCTCCGACGAATATTTCGAGGTGTTGCAATCAATTATCAATGGAGATCATATCGATTCCTTCTGCTTGTTACACACAAAAGCACAAAGACATAATACCCTGTAACACAGTGTGGTGTAGGGCACAATCACCGAGTGCAATCAAAGTATGGAAGCTTTAGAAGAGCTAGTTTTTGGTCATCTTCGATTTTTGAGGAGGAGCCATGCCATTTTAAATGAATTCTCTATGGAGATGTTTTTCGTAATTAAAAAAAGAAAAACTTTGAATATTCTAAGCCTTAGGACCTTCGATTTGTCATGAAACCTTTTTACCCTCCACCTTGGAAAGGAGGGTATATTAACTTTGTCATTCTGTTTGTAACATCCTTAAATATTCGACGTAAACATAAAAAATATATATTCATAATCAGCATAAAATTCTAAGCCGATTTAACGATGTCCGTCTGTCTGTCTGTTGAAATCACGATACAGTCCACATTATTTTACGTAGAGCCAAAATTTAGCAGAGAAATTTGTATTGTGTCTAGGATGGTTGGTATTGAAAATGAGATATATCGGTCCACGTTCTGGTATAGTCCTCATATAACGGTACCTCCCGATATTCGGTATTTTGATAATTTATGCAACATTTTTTCACGGATTTGTCTGAAAATTGGTAGTTGTAGGTCATAACGGGCCCCGGTGCGTGTGGCAAAACATTGCATGTATAGGTCCACGTTTTGGTATAGCCCCCATATAAAGGTACCTCCCGATATTCGGTATTTTATTTTTTATGCCACATTTTTTTACGGATTTGTCTAAAAGTTGGTATTTGTAGGTCATAATGGGTTCCAGCTCCGGTGGCGAAACATTGCATGTATGGGTCCATGATTTGGTATAGCCCCCATATAACGGTACCTCCCGACATTCGGTATTTTGACGGTTTTTGCCACATTTTTTCTCTTATTTGTCTAAAAATTGGTATTTGTGGGTCATAATGGGTCCTAGTTCGTGTGGCGAAACATTGTATGCATAGGTCCACGTTTTGATATAGTCCCCATATAACGGTACCTCCCAATATTCGGAATTTTGATGATTTATGACACATTTTTTCAAGAATTTCTCTGAAAATTGGTAGTTGTGGATCATAATGAGTGCCAGTTCGTGTGGCGAGTCATTGTAATTATAGGTCCATGTTTTGGTATAGCCCCCATATAACGGTACCTCCCGATATTCGGAAATTTTATGATTTTTGCCACATTTTTCATGGATTTGTCTGAAAATTGGTAGTTGTAGATCATAATGGGTCCCAGTTCGTGTGGCGAGTCATTGTAATTATAGGTCCACGATTTGGTATAGCCCCAATATAACGGTACCTCCCGATATTCGGCATTATAATGGTATTTGCCACATTTCTGCTAATGTTTCCTTTACCCTAAGGTGGCCATATTTTTCAAAGATATACAATATCTATAATATATATAAGTGGTCAATCTGCTAGTTATGCAAAAACTCTAAAACTGTCGGTATCAAAATAATATTAAAAATTATCCTTTAAATCGGAACAATATTATATGTTGCCCCTATTCTATTTTATTTAACTCGTCATTTTAATTTTTTTTTTTTTTTTGATTGGAAAAAATCGGACTGTCTTGGGTCAAATTATCCATATATGAAACTTATCTAATAGCAACTTATTTTTCCCTACAGGCCATTATAATCTGTTCAATTTTCCTTACACTTTTTCTTTTTTGAAAACAAAACAAGTACATAGTTAAAGACTAAAATGGTTTCAGAACAAAAAAATAAATTAAATTTTTTATCCAATAAAATCGAAATGGAATATAATTTTCATAATACTTTTAAAACTAAATTTCTATTTTTTTGAAATGTTTCCAAAAAAAAAAAAAAAAACAAATCTTAATTAAATAAAAATATTTAAACAAATCTACCCATCTACAAAAAAAAAACAAAAAGAAATGGAAATGGAAAATTCATGTAAAAATTTGAACTAATTATACGCTTAATAAATATGCTGTAATAAATAATATTGTATTGTTATGAATGTTGAAAAGTTTATTAATGTTATAAGTGAAAAGAAAAACAGCAAATAAGAAATCATTGAGAACAATTAACATTTAAATAAAAACAAATCAAATACCAAAAATCGAAAATCGAAAACAAAGACAAACCCCACATCAAAAACCAAGATACAAAGAAAGGAACAAATAATAAATATAAAAAAACAAATATACTACGACGAAAGATATATAACCTTAAATATAAATATTAAAAAAAAATACATATAACCACAAAATATTTATATATTTACCTTACAACTGAAAAATACATACATACATACATACTTATAATATAAGCTCTACTTTAAACAATAAAAAACCAATGTCTTGTATAACAAAGAAACTTTAACAATGAATTTAAGAATATTAAAATTCACCAAAAAATAAACTAAATTTTATAATAATATATTTTTTAAAACTATTACTATTATAAATAATGTTTGATTACTACATTACTAAGCTGTTTGATTTTATGCCCGTTTTTTACACGAAAACATTTGAATTACGATAAAACATCTTCGTACTTAGAATAATTTATAGTATTTAGAACTCTGTTTGTAAAGTAACGATGTGTTTTAACTTTGAAGCTGAGCTAAGCTTGTCAAGCGCCGGAGTCGCCAGAAAAAATAATTTTATTATTATTTTGTTGTTTTTGTGGAACTCTAAAGAGGAATGTTCGAAATGTGAGTTCTCTTCATAAACATTGAAGAATAGTTTTTTACCCTTTTGTATAAAACAAGTAAAAAGGGCTTTAAGTCCGGACGGAACTAACTTTTTTATACCCTCCAAAACTATGTTTATCAAAGTATGATGCAATAATAAAAAGAGTAGAATTTGTTAACGTAGAATATCAATCCGTTTTAATTAAAACATGTAAAAAAGCAGTAAGATCACCCGGGCCGAACTTTGAATACCCTCTATTATTTGGAAGAAATTTGCAAATTATCAAAGAAATCCGTTAAAAATTGTGCTAAAATTATAAAAATACCTAATATAGGGAAGTACCATTATATTGGGCCTATACGAAGACGAGGACAGTAAATGCAAATTTCGCGATAGGCCATTATAAAATTCAAAACGAAATTTGAAACATTTCCAGCTAAAATCATCTAAATACCGAATATAGGGATGTACCCTTATAGGGGGGGCTATACAAAGACGTGGACCTACATGTGCAATTTTCTTTTATGGGAAGTAATATCTATTAGGAACTTCAAATTAAAATTTTAAATCAAAACTAAGACCTTAAAATTTACACTTCTATGCAACGATGTTTCTTACATATTGGGAACATATGCTGCAAGTTTACAGCAAAATTTCGGTTAAAATTCCGACCAAAGCAGTCAAAAAACCTTAAATCTGTCGGTACAGTTATATGGGGCCTATACTAAAACGTCGACCTATATAGCACATTTTCAGTACCAAAAGTCCTCAGAATGAACACATCTGAGTAAAGTTTTATCAACATACTTCATTTCGTTCGGAAGCTATGGTGGAGAGTATATTATGGTGAATTGTAGAAACAAATAACCTAAATAGCGAATCCATATTATCGTCTAATATGGTTAGAAATTGTGGCAGAAACCTTCAAAATACCGAAAATCTAGACGTACCGGGGGCTATACCCAAAAGTGGACTCATATAGCCCATTTTCAATTCCAACCAGCCTGCAAATAGTATAAACCTTGGTACCAAATTTCAATGCTCTAGAGAAAATAATGCGGACTCTATCGTGATTTCAACAGAGAGACGGAGATCTGATTAAGAATATATATCCTTTTTGGGGTCTCCGTCGAATATTTCGCGGTGTTGCGAACGGAATGACAAATTTAATATTTAATAATATTTAAATTACATGACTTTATCGGTGAAATAACAAAAAAACGGCCATGGCCGGCCTCATTCCTCAGATAGATACACCATTATACAGGCGACTTATAAAATAGTTCAGAGCTCTATTGCAATTGAAATATTTTCTCTTAAATTGTTAGCTTTGAGATGAAGTGTAACGGAACGTTATTTGAAGTAGTTTACTAGCGAACCAAAAGGTCCGAGTTTGGTCCAACTCCGCGACGAAATTCGGAGAAAACTTCTGATTTCTAAAACGTGTTCGGCCGACTTCTGATCGGAAGTTACATGGACAGGATAATGTGTTCATGGACCGAAGAGTCGGATTAAAGTCTTATGTTTTTGCCACTTTATCGTCAAAATCTGACTTAACTCGCAAAGATATTCATGGGAAAATCAGAAAGAAAATTAGAGCTGTCCGACCGAACTCGGAAGTAATATTGTGCGAATATTTGATATTTTTCGCCTATTTTCGTTCCGAATTCGCCATAATTTTTACATTTGTTATTAAATTTTAATGTCGGAAATAACTTCAAATTTTAGAATAAGTTAAGATTTGTTCGGATGGGTCACGAATTATGGCCTTCAAACGACCAATGAAACCGTTACACGCTGCCCGAATGTTGCTCTGCGGTATTTTGGGCCATTTCCGGGGAAGCGCTTGTGTGAGGTGACCGGCACTTTGGTATTTTTTTAGTTCCAACATTGCTTTCCAAAATACTCCAGACACAATAGTCAAACGGATTGGTATCCGGAGATTTTGGCAGCCATTGTGCGCTAAAAATGAATCGAAGAACCTCATTTTGTAACATTTCTTGGATGGCGCGTGCTGAGTCCTATTGGAATGTCCAAGGTCTGGGGCCAAAATGTTTGCGTGCCCAAGGCTTTATACACCCTCCAGAATATGTTCGCGATAATATTCGGCATTTATTCTGATGCCACGGTCGATTAATACGAGCGGAGAGCGACCATCGGCTATTATGGCGACCCACACCTTCACCATGGCCGGCGCTTGAGTTCTGGTGGCCAACCGAAGGTGCACATTTTCAGCAGACCTCTTTGGCAAGTAAACACGATCATTTTTTTCTTTTTGTTTACAAACTGCTGGACAACACATGTTTTCTCATCGGAGGAAACTAAATTCGACAGTTCACCACTTTCGGCCAAGCGAAGCAAATCTTTAGCTCTTTTCAGTCTATTTTCTTTCCGATGCGGTTTAAGTTCTTGCACTTTTTGGAATTTCAATGGCTTTACCCCGAACTCATTATTCAATATTTGCCGAATGGAATATTACGATATGTTCAGCTCACGAGCCATTTTTTGGCCACTGCGACGTGGGTTTCGTTCAAGTCTCTTCTTTACTTTTCGAACCATTTCTGCTGATGTTGCTGTTCTTCCTTGACGACGATAGCCACATGTGATTTTCCAGCCAAATATAAAGAAATCATACTATCATGCTCATTCATAGTTTTGCTTTTTAATTTTACCGATATTTGTGGGTAACTCAAAAAATCGGTCAGAGAATCCCACTATTTCAACCAAGGAAGCTCATTTAGTAGGAGCATATGCAAAGCGAAGTAGATATTACAACAACAGTTTCATTCCCGTCTGGTACAGCAGCAACCAGACGACAGGTTAGTTCTTTTTGGAGCTTATGGTGTGGGTATTAAGGGCTTTACCTAACCCAAGCGCCTTGTACCAGATTTTAAGAAATTAAATTTTGGTACCACTTGAACCCAAACCAACACAGCACCACATTGACTTGAAGTTATGCATCCGCTGGGGTAGATATGTGTAGTTGAAGAATAACCTAGTTCAAATAAGCAATTATAAAAAGGAGCATCTGAATTAGATCAGTGGCAAAAAAGGTTTAAATATTAAAATGGAGAGTCATTTTTAAAAAATGTAAAAAGGAATTCAATTTTTTAACCGAATTGGTTGATAAAAATTCAATCTACGAAAAATGCTCAATACGGATCTAGATTTTTAAAATAAATTAAAATAAAGATTTTCAATGTTTAATACATTGGGCCTAATTCATATTTTTCAAATTTTGAGTTAGTAATCAAAAAATCAAATCTCGCGAAAATTTACAGTAATATTACCGGATCCTGAAATTTTTCATGAACTCAAAATTTCTCTTGAAGGAGGGTATACAATTTTAGTGGTTTTACTTTATATTAAATTTTCTCTATATTAAGAATTTTCCATACTTCCTTAAAGTTATAAGTACGAACAGAGTTTTAAAAAAGCAAACATTTGACATCCCAACAAGTCTAAGATAGCTATAATTATAACACTTACACACACACAAATTAACAAATGACATTTTAAGGGAAATTATTTTAAAAATATTAACAAAACTGCAATTTGTATTACAAAAAAATAAAATTAACAAATTCTACAATAAAATAAGTAAATTCATATAAACAATTTACTAAATGTTTCCTATTTAATAATATTTTTATATTAATTTATAAATAATATTTTTTTCTAAAAAAAACTAAAACCAACTACAAATGAAACGAAACTGAAAACAAATGTCCAGAAATCAAAAACCAAGGAAAATAAACCAACAAAAATATATTCCTATATAATTATATGAAACTATACAAAAACACAACAACTATAAATAATCAAATTATTTGTCCTACAAAAACAAGAAAGATAAAAGTAACAACTAATATTATAAAGAAAACACACAAAATTTAAATTTCTTTAAAACCCAACAATACCAATAAACAACTACTAAGCTATTGCATTTTTATATATACAATATCTGAAAATGTTAAAACTTTACAAAGCTAAAAAAACAATTTATATAAATTACTTATATAATATTTTAATTATATAAACTTAAAACCAGAACTTTGTCTATACGATTAAATATTGATGATAAAACAAATTAAAAGTACTATTTAAAATAAATATAATTTACAAACTATGAGAGGAAATGTGTAAATATATACCAACTTAATTATAATTTATCCATTCCTATACTTATATTATTACTACTACTACTAATACTATTATATATGTATATTTGTGTATAAATGTGTAATAAAATCCTAACAAAAATTTAATAAAACAAACGAAGGGGTTCTTTTTTATTTCAAGTGTTAGGTAAAAGCACACACAAATATGAAAGGATATTTAAAATGTGATATAGTTTTTGACCAAATGGTAATTGTCTTCTTTTAATCCTCGTGTAACTCTTATGGGAGTAGTTTAGGATATTTAATATAGGATACTCACCGCACGATTATAATAGAAACCTTTATGTAAAACAAATGTACCCATTAAGCTAGAATTGAGCATCCTCTCCGAACAAAATTCAATTCGAAAAAGTTATATCTTTTCAACAGCTTGAGAAGGTCGAGCCGTTTCTATTATTGTAGAGTCTGCTAATATCAACAATTAAAAAACAGTAAGTTCGGCCGGGCCGAACGAGCTAGAACCTATTATGACCTACAAATACCAATTTTTAGACAAATTCGTGGGAAAATGTGGCAAAAATCATAAAAATACCGAATATCGGAAGATACCGTTAAATGGGTCTATACCAAAACGTGGACCAAAACGTGGATAATTCTCTTTCAGGGGATAAAGAACTCACACGGAACTTCTTATGTGAAGTTTCAGACAATTCCGTTGAAAAGTGTGGCTAAAATCATCAAAATACCGAATATCGGGGGGTACTGTTATATGGAGCCTATACTATATCGTGGACCGATATAGCCCATCTCCGAATTGACCTGACTAGAGACAAAATTTATTTAGTTTTGACTCTAGAGTGATTACAACAGACGGACAAACGGACGGAAGGGCTAAATCGTATTTTTTACGTTAATCAAAAAAATGTATACTTTGTTAGGTCTAAAATTATTATTTCGATGAGTTATACTAAAAATTGATAAAAATATTGGTATAAGAAAATCGAACATTTATATCCAATTTTATGCGAAATCATAAATTCCGATAATTTCTATATTCATCTCAGGATTCTGGTTGAGAGAAATATTTAGATATAGCAAGTTGTAAAGACAGATAAAATGTTATGACAGATAAAAGTATCGAAAATTGAAACCCCTTGTGGGTGAGGTACCACATGGATTTGGCGGATATGTATTATCTTCACAACAGATTTTGTGTTAGCAAAAATGTTTAGATGTGTGAAATTTGAACAGATTTTGGTGATTATTTCGCGTTGTGTTTTTCAAAATTTTGAACCCACTGGGTGCGCCGATATATCCCATTTTGACAGCAGATCTATTGTCAGAAAAATTAATGGGATGTGTGAAATTTATAGAGAACCGGATGCTTATTTCGGATTTTATAGCAGAAGGAATGGTCCGATCTTTACCATCTTTATAACAGGTCTTGTATTAATGGGAATATTGAAATGTACCAAGCCTGAATGGAATTAGATGTTGATTTCGCGTTTTAAGAAAATGGCCCCTTGTGAGGGAGGTACCAGAAGAAACGGATCGATACATTCTGTCTTCACAGCAAATCTTGTGTTAGTAGAAATAATGGGATGTGTGAATGATGCTTATTTCTGATTTTATAATCGTTTTGGTTATTCAAAATGGTAACCCCTTGTGGAAGAGATACCAGAAGGAGTGGACCGATACATTCCATCTTCACACCAGTCCTTGGGTTAATAAAAATATATGATGTGTGTAATTTGGACTCTTATATCACACTTTATAAGAGTTATAATTATTCAAATCTTTGACCATTTGTGAGGGATGTACTTAATGGAGTGGACCGATCCATTTTCGCACCTGACCTAACACTGATGCAAATACTAGGATTTGCAACGCCAGACAGACGGACGGACGGGCATCGCTAAATCGACTCCATATGTCCTAAAACGGATTTGGTCTAAAGGTACCTAGGTTCTAAAACTGTTACATCGACGAGGCACGTTTTGGCCGTATCCAATTATGTATACCCTCTCTAGCCATATGGCTGAGGCTATAGTAAACTCTTTAGTAACCTTTTTCACTGGATCGACCCAAAAAATGCGTTTTCGTTAGCAGGATAAAGTTTCCCACATGGTATATCGGTGGTATTGTATTTTGTATTGTCAAGATACATGCTATTGTAAATTAAATGTATGAAAACCTAAACAAAATACTACGCTATTTCAAATAAAATGCCAACAGTTGTGCATTTCTTCAGAAATATAAATGAAATGAATGAAAACATCTATTTGGTCGACTATTATCCAATAATGAATGCTGGGTCTCAAAATAGGTG
Source organism: Musca domestica (assembly GCF_030504385.1). Lineage (NCBI taxonomy): Eukaryota > Metazoa > Arthropoda > Insecta > Diptera > Muscidae > Musca > Musca domestica. The sequence continues at coordinate 12,607,681 of NW_026712363.1, read as the reverse complement.
ATGGTGATAAGATGAGAGAAGTGCATGCAGCCCATTTTTCATAGAACGTGTATTTTGCCAAATGAATTTCAACGATTCTTAAACGTTATCCAAGAGACACTCTATTCTCGATACAAAACAATTCTAAACCAAAATAACATGACAACATGAAACTAAACTTACGCGAGTTGTAAAAAATTCTATTGAAACAATTGAAAAAGTATCAGTCAGACGTATACCCTCAGCGTATATCAGGTTTTCAAAATATATATTGACTTATGTTATGATTATTCAAAAAGTTTACCCTTTTGACATTGACAACTTCGCATCGGACGAAAAAATATTATGACTTGCCAAGTTTTAGACCATATAGACTAGATTCTTGACTTTTTATACCCTACAACACTATGTGTTGGGGGTATTATAAGTTTGATTGGGCCAAAAATTATGTAACACCTCGAAATATTGATTTCCCACATAGGAAAGTATATATGGATCTTCCTATCTCGCCGAGTTGAGTCGATCTAGCTATGTATGTCCGTCCGTCCGTCTGTCCGTCTGTCCATGTTAATTTGTAATCACTCTACAGGTCGCAATTATGGCCCGATCTTCACGAAATTTAGAATGGAGGTGGGGCTAGGGTCAGAATAGAACCCTATTTCTTTTGGAGATGATCGCATAATATTTAGAGGTCGAAATGGACCAAAACTGATATTTAGCGGGTAAAATAGACCATATCTTTTGTGTTGAAAAAATTCAAAATTTTTCATTAAACCGCGAATATTTTAAATCCCGGCGAAATCACTCCGGATCTTTACATTGATGTTAACATCCAACAAAACGGATATATAGCAAAATATGTGCGATATATAAATTATAATCATTCTTAATAGTATTATATTTTTTAAAAACTAAAGTGAGTTTCCTTCCTTTGGCGAAACTCGCGTTAAAAAATAACACGTCAATTAAAGTTTGCTGCTGGAATAGAACTAAATCTTTATTTGTGAATGAGTGCAATATACATAATTGTTTATTTTAATTCTAGATACATCGTATGATTATTTATTGGTCTTTTGATTCGATCGTATGATTTGAAATACGATCGATTGTGTGATTTGCAAGAAGGGTGTGGCTTTTTTTTTCTAAATGACAGATGGTACGATAATTGTAATATGAATACGATAATTGTAATATGAATATATTGCCAAGTCATTGGAAAGGCATTTTGGTTTGGGTTATAACACCCCCGGACGAAGACTCTTTCCCGTGTTCCAAAGGAGCTGAGGGGAAGGGCATAGTTACTTTTACTTTTACTGTGCTTGATCTATATTTTACATACAGATACAATGCTATAATAAGTATAATTACAGCTGTCAAGACTATTACTGTGTAATTAGTTACTTTCTGTTCAAATTTTATTTCTGATATGAATTCGGTATTTTTAATATGATGATACTGTATTTCCTCTAAAGAATCATATGAATCATTTATCATATGTATGTCTCTGTAGGGATTTGGAATTATTAACATGTTTTGAAACATTACTTTATTGTACCATTTGTCCAATTTTACTTTGCAATTTTCTATGATCAGCATGTGATTTCCAGATAATTTTAATGGGTATTTGTTACATGTATGATTAACAATTTGATTAGTATTTATAGCAATTATAATATTTAAGCCAATTTCGACAACTTTTGGTTTAGTATTTTGTATATAATGACATTTCATGAGCTTATAATTAAACAGATTGGATATACAATCATCCTCAACTTCCCTTAGATTTGGTGTTTCATTAACATCATAATAAATTTTATTATCTTTTGTGATATACAATTTTTCTGCAATATTAATTTGCATTTTTTCTTTATTAGGTATTGGTTGAATATATACTTGGAATATTTTAGGATTATATTGGGGTACTTTTAAGACAAATACTATATTATTTTTGTAAAGGGCTAAATTCCTCTTAATTTCTTTCATTTTATCTATGGTTATATTATATATTCTAATTTCTTCATCACTCAGGATATCTCGAGTGAGAATATTTAATTTGGAAGCCAAGATTAGGTCTCTTACTTTATCTAATAATTTGCCCATATGATCAATTTGGTATTTAAGACGGTAAACTTTATCAGCTTTTGCTGTGTTATCTTTAATTGATTTAACGTTTGACATGCTCTTAATCAACAGTTTTGTTTGGTCATTATATAATTTTGTTAAGTTAGCTAATTGATTGTCAAATTGTGTATTTATGTGTATTTGATTATTAGTTTGCGTTATTATATTATGTTCATTCTTCTCCAAATTTTGCAGTTGTCTTTCAATCTCTTCTCTATCATTATTATCCATTGTACCATATAGATATTTTAATCCTGTACCAAAAAGATTAATTAAACCTCTTCTATTTCTAGCTTGATGGGGAATAATACTTTTAAGTCGTAAATGTATGTGCTCGATTTCATGCGATAAAAATGAATCATTAATATGCGAAACTTCCTCTCCCAATTCATTCAAAAAATCCATATATTTTGTGGTGTTAAATATGTGAAGAATTTTAATATAGTCATCTATTAACATTTTGTCATTAAGTTGTATCATTGCATATCCGTTGCCTTTATTCAAATCGACTACCTCGAGCTTCTGCGCTACCACTGGGGATATCATCAAGAAAATCGCCAGCAAGGACTTCCAGAGACCTGGAAAGACATTTCCTTTTAATGAACTGGTCTTTATGAAGTATTGTATTTCGGTTATCTAATTTATATTTTTTGTCATTAATTTTCCGTGTAGTCAACTGTTTTATTTTAGTCTCGGTCTTATGAGGGATTGCTGTTCTTCCAAATTTAGGATTAATATCTTCATCCTTTCTTTCTTTATTTCTGTATTTTAACATCTTTTCCTTTGCTGTTTCAATTTCATTATAAACTTTTTCCATATGAATATCTGAGTTATAAAAATGAAGGTCAATGGGTTTCTGTTTCGTAGAAAGATGTAAACTATTGTTGTATGCCTGTAATGCCTGCAAAGGTAAATCATAGTTGTATGCTACATCATTATTTTCCTCCCTAATTTTTAATATTCTAATATTCTCATTTAAACTGCTATGAAAACGTTCAATGTCCGAATTACCAGTATGTCTATGAGGTGTTGTAAAGTGATACTGAATATCATTATCTTCAAGGTGTCCCGTAAATACTGGATTAGAAAACGTCGGGTCATTATCCATAGTAATCTTTTGGGGTTTCTTCATGATGAGGAACAATTTATTTACAGCTTTTATAGCCTGTAATGGTGTTTTGTCAGATAATTCTTCCATTGCTGCATATTTTGTAAATTTGTCAATCATGGTCAAATAAAATATTTGGTTATTAAGATACCAAATATCCAAGTGGTAATGAACATAAGGTCCATGTGGTGTTTCCGTTTTCTCGAATGGTAATTTGACGGGGTTTCTTTCTATTTTGAAATTACATATAACGCAGTTATTTATAATTTTAACAATTTCCTTTTTCATATTCGGATAATAGTATTTCCTTTTTAATTCAATATATGTTTTATCTATTCCTGGATGATTGTTTTCAAATCGGTGGTGTCTATTTATGATTTCTAGGAGTTCTTCGTATCTAACATCTTGCAGAAATTTAGTTGTTAATATGATTTCAAATTGTTTTGTATTTAAAGGATTATCTTTTGTGGTTTTATATTTTTCCTGTAATTTCAATAAAATTTCCGTATCCTCACAATACAATGCTGAAAGATTATTTTCCATGGCTTCATTCAATATTCGTGATATTAATTCGTCGTCGAATGTTTCGTAAGCGTATATTTTCCTATTCCTATCAAATATCCGTTCATGTGTCGTCTTATTGTCCTTGGAATTGTCAATTTTTATTTGGTTCTTGTAGTGCTGAAGAGGTTTCTCTGATATCTTAAAGAAATTATGGCCATCTTCGTCAGCACTGTGTATTGTAGAAGTAGGTGAAGGTGGTCTTTTCTTTAAATGTTCATCCAAATGTTTCCTAAGCAGATTCTTCTTACTAAACATTTTATTACATATCTCACATTTATGTTTTCTTTTAGCTGTGATTGCATTAACTTCTCTAATTCTTGAGAGAGCATCAGCTACTTTATTATCCTTTCCTTCTACATGTTTGATGTCAAATTCGTATTCATTTAACCTTATTTTCCAACGGATTAGTTTGGAATTAGGGTCCTTAAGATTTGCCAGCCATATAAGGGGTTTATGATCGGTTCTTAGTTCGAATTTCCTACCGTAAAGATAATGTCTGAATTGCTTAACTGCCCAAACAATTGCAAGTAATTCTTTTTCAACTGTGGAATAATTAATCTCATGACGGTTTAAAGTGCGTGAAGCAAACGCTATTGGTCCATTGCTTTGTGACAGGACGGCTCCTAATGCATAATTACTAGCATCGGTAGTCAGAGTAAAACTCTTTTCAAAATCCGGGTATTGAAGTACCATATCGGACATCAGAATCTGTTGTAACTTCTTAAATGCTTGTACATAGTCAGCATCTTCAGTATTAATTATTGCATCTTTTTTAAGTCTCATGGTCAAGGGTTTTGCAATTTTTGCATAACTTGGGATAAACTTTCTGTAATAACCCGTTAATCCCAGAAAACTTTGTATTTCCTTAACATCTTTTGGTATGGGGAACTCCTTAATACATCTTATTTTATTCGGGTTTGGTTTTATCCCATTATTAGTCACTACATGTCCTAAAAATTCAGTCTCTTTTTTCAAGAAGTCTGATTTATTTAAGGATACTTTTAGATTTGCAACTTCTAATGTTTTCAAAACTTTTCCCAAGTTTTCCATATGCTCCTGTAATGAAGTCGAAAATACTAAAATATCATCCATGTATACCACACATATCCTGTTTATATGCTCTCTGAGCACGTTGTTCATCATTCGCTGAAAAGTTGCCGGAGCATTCTTTAGACCGAATGGCATTCTTATAAATTCATAATGTCCATTTGTTGTAGAGAAGGCTGTTTTTTCCCTATCTTTTGGATCTACCTCAATCTGATAAAATCCCTTTGTTAAGTCCAATGTTGTGAAATAGTTAGCTCGACCTAGTTTATCTAGTATGTCGTCAATTACTGGTATTGGATATCTATCATCTTCAGTGATAGCATTCAATTTTCTATAGTCTATAACAATTCTCCATTCCTTGTTTCCTACTTTATCTTCCTTCTTGGGTACTACCCAGATAGGAGAATTATATGGAGATGAACTATGCTTTATTATACCTTGTTCTAGCATTTCATTCATTTGTCGATCTACCTCTTCAGTATGTATTGCTGGATACCTATATGATTTCGTATATACAGGGCCATGATCTCCTGTTTCTATCTTGTGCTTTATCTCATTGGTAAAGGTCAGATCATCTCCCGGATGGTAAAAGGCATTTTCATATTTAGTTATTAATCTTTGGAGCTCTGATTTTTCTTCTGTATTTAGGTGGTCTGTCCTTAGCTGCTCAGTAATTCCTAGTATGTTAATATGATGGAGTTCTGGCAATGTTTGTAGTGAAAATTCGTCATCTTCAGAATCTCCTTCAAAATATATCCTGAACTTTTGACCGTTAATACTTACTTCTTTTTTCCTATAATCAATTACAGAACAATTTTCTTGTAATGTTTGGTTGCCTAATATTCCATCGAAGAATTTGTGAAAGGTATACACCCTAAATGTTGTACCTGAATTAAGGGGAATCTTAATAGAATTTTTTGGAAAATGGGCATTGCGGTCAACCGTAATGACTCCTGCTGCAGTTTTAATGTATATTGGAGTGTGAGAATTTTTTATATACTGTGGAGGACAATGATCTTTACATATTAGATTTTCTGTGGAACCCGTGTCAATTAATAATCTTGTTTTCCTTGATCTTCCTTTGAGTATGATATAGGGAAGTCCGGTGGCTCCTTGTAAGGAACTAACCGAAAATTTTCCGCTTTGGCTTCAAAATTTTCATTAGTACCATACTCATATTCAGAACTGTATTGATCTTCTTTATTATCCTGATATACACTGTCTTGATACAAATCATCTTGATACATTTCGCTTATCTCTATTTTATTGTTAATACCTTCTAAATTCTTACATGATTTCTGCTCCTGGTGGTGTGTCTGCCTTTTTGATTGTTGAGATGCATCAACATCCATTGATTCATGCTTTTGTTGATATGATGTTGGAGGCTGTTGTCTGATTTGTGGTTGCTGAGGCTTGTAGTAAGGTTGTTGCGATCCATGTTGCTGGAAATTTGGTTGTACAATTCTCGGCTGCCAATGTTGTTGTTGTTGGTAATGTGGCTGCATTATCCTTGGTTGCCAATGTTGCTGTTGTTGGTAATGTGGCTGCATTATTTTTGGTTGCCAATGTTGTTGTTGTTGTTGGTAATGTGGCTGCATTATCGTTGGTTGCCAATGTTGCTGTTGTTGGTAATGTGGCTGCATTATTTTTGGTTGCCAATGTTGTTGTTGGGGACTTGGTTGTGGTTTGTCCTTCTTCTTTTCGTTGTTCAGGAATCCCGCAGAGCTCAATTCATGCAAAGCTTCCTCCATACTTTGTGGTTTTAATGCGCATAATACAGTCCTCATATGGATTGGAAGACGTGTTATAAAAGTCTTCAGACCAGTTTGGATATTCCTATCGACTTCATCCAATCGATTCTCCTGACCACATTTTTGGTTAAGAATTGCTAGTTTGTGTTGGATGTGGTTGTAGAAATCCATAGTATCTCCTTTATACTGCGCTGCTCTCAGTTCCTGATATAATTGGTCCACAGTGGCAAAGCCACCAAAGTTGGTATTTAGCATCGCTTTTATGTCAGTCCAAAGGGTCAAATGGGGATGAACCTCCATTGCTCTTCTGGCGTTTCCAGTTAGTTTTGATTTTACGATGTTCATACACATTCTTTGAGCTTGTTCGTTGTATAACATTAATGTAGGAATTATGTCATCTACATTTGTTATGAATGTTGTGAGGTCTTCCTTCTTCCCATCAAATTCCCTTAATTTTTCAATATATGTAAGGGGATTGATGTCTAGCGTACGTAATTATATGTTGTTTTGCGCTGGGTTAAGGGCTGGTTGATTTGCGTTATTCATTTTGTTTCAATTTTTTTATAATCTTATTAATGTTCCAAATTTCACTTCGTTGCTATTTTTTGGCTATTTGTAAGTCTTTTAATGTTTTTTAGTTTTCCTCTAATGTTTTACCACTTTCACTTTTTAAGTTTCGTAATTATTTCTTATATTGTAATTATTTGCTTTTTTTAAATTTGTAACAATTTGTTAATCTTAAAAATTTATTTCTCTCTTATTAGGATGTGATGTCCACTTTTAACTTTTCCTAGTTTTCTTGTTTAACGTAATTTTGTTAACTTGTTTCTTTTTTACTATTCACTAAAATGTTTCTTTAATCACTAAGTTTATTGTCCCTTTCCGGAGGACTTATCCTTTTACGTAGGATTTCGTTTCACGGACTACCAAACGATCATGGTAATCCTACCGACTGCGCCAATTATAATCATTCTTAATAGTATTATATTTTTTAAAAACTAAAGTGAGTTTCCTTCCTTTGGCGAAACTCGCGTTAAAAAATAACACGTCAATTAAAGTTTGCTGCTGGAATAGAACTAAATCTTTATTTGTGAATGAGTGCAATATACATAATTGTTTATTTTAATTCTAGATACATCGTATGATTATTTATTGGTCTTTTGATTCGATCGTATGATTTGAAATACGATCGATTGTGTGATTTGCAAGAAGGGTGTGGCTTTTTTTTCTAAATGACAGATGGTACGATAATTGTAATATGAATACGATAATTGTAATATGAATATATTGCCAAGTCATTGGAAAGGCATTTTGGTTTGGGTTATAACCAGTGTTGCCGTTTGAAATTTTTATTTCAGCCCAAATTTTTTCTAAAAACCGCCCAAAATCGACCATATCCGCCCAAACTGTAAAAAGTTGAATAATTTATATGTAGTTTGTATTCAAATAAATTTTATTGAAAATTTTACACTATACATAAAAAAGGTACTCAAGTTTTAGTATATTATATATATTATTATATATTTGAAAAAGTAACATAATACAAGAATTCAATGTATTAAATACATTAAAGTCATTATTATTATTCTGGTTTTTATACCCTACAACACTATGTGTTGGGGGTATTATAAGTTTGATTGGGCCAAAAATTATGTAACACCACGAAATATTGGTTTCCCACATAGGATATGGATCTTCCTATCTCGCCGAGCTGAGTCGATCTAGCTATGTATGTCCGTCCGTCCGTCTGTCCGTTTGTCCATGTTAATTTGTAATCACTCTATAGGTCGCAATTATGGCCCGATCTTCACGAAATTTAGAATGTAGCAGGGGTTAAGGTCAGAATAGAACCCTATTTCTGGAGATGATCGATTATTATTTTTTGGAGATGATCGCATAATATTTAGGGGTTGAATGGACCAAAAACTGAAAAATTCCCTGATTTTGCAGTTGCTCTACAGGTCACAATTATAGACCAATCAAAGTTGGAAGTTGACATGGGGCTAGAGCTTAGAACTGGGCAGAAGCCTTCCACTTTTGATGGTCATCGGGTAATATTTGGTGAGTTAAATAGGTCACAACATTTGTGTTAAATAAAAGTCAAATCTTCATTTAAACCGCGAATATTTTTACTGCCGGCGAAATCACAAATAGACGAACAGGTCAATTCTGACCGTTATGTAAATGCCTATAGTAAAAATATCGGATATATATAGAGAAATATATACAAAGGAAGGGGACGTCAGCTAGAATGCTTATATCTTCAGAATGGCTGGAGCGATTTTGACAAATTTTGTCAATTTAGAATGCCCTTGTGGCATTAAAGTATAAATACTAAAAAATCGCATAAAAATATGTCAATAAAGATGTTAGTATAGTTTTTGTAGTATTTCGTGACATTTTTTTATTTTTTCATATTTTTTATCGCATTCGATTTTTTCAAATTGACTTATATTGAAGTATTTGTTTTGTAATATATGTTTCACTTTACAACACAGGTTAGGGTAATTATTTATATACAGATTGCAATTATCGTTCAATCCTCACGAAATTTTTCACAAAGGTAGGGTTAGGCTCAGAAGGGCTTAGCCTATTGTTTTCAAAGATGTCCGCAATATATTTAGGGGTTGAAATTGACCAGCAACTCAAAATGTTTCTGATTTGCAGCCATTATAAAGATCCCAAATATAAACCTAAAGACACGAAATCTCGCATGAAGTTAGAGCTTTGTGTAAAAAAATACCAACATTAATTACAGGCGATACACAATAGGCGAACTTCTGGTTTTTTTATGCTGATTTCGTTGACGAATATAGCCAAATATCGTAGACAAGCAAATCATATAGATGAGTCTAAATTTGGAGACACAGAGAGGTCTCTTGCTTTTGGAGAAGATCGCAAAATATTTAGGGGTTTAACTGAACCAATAACAGAAAAAAATTTCCTGATCACACAATTGAAGCCAATCGACACGCCTGAGAAGATAGGTAAGCACAGGTAAGAATTCTGGCATTTTGGATGACCATTGGAATATATTTATGGAATATAATTATGGATCTAGAGGTAACAGGAACGAAAGTAGTCGCATACGCTGATGACGTCGTCCTGTTAATCGCCGGGAAATTCGTGCAAACAATCTCGGATCTAATGCAAGGAGCTCTAGTCACCCTATCACGGTGGGCGCGTCGCAATGGACTAGGCGTGAACCCATTAAAGACAGAGCTCGTCCTTTTCACTAAGAGACGTAAATACCCTACATTTACACCACCGAAACTAGATGGAGTCAGATTAAACCTTACGCTAGAAGCCAAATACCTTGGCACTATCCTTGACCACCGACTAAGTTGGAAGAGGAACACCGAGGAACGAGCTAAGAGAGGCTTAATTGCACTCTATTCCTGCAAGAATTCTATAGGCAAAAGCTGGGGCCTCAAACCGCACATCATCAAATGGATGTATGAGTCAATCGTTCGCCCCATTCTAACCTATGGAGCTCTAGTATGGTGGCATTCTCTGAAGAAGTTAACTTATCTAGGACATATTAACAAAGTTCAACGAGCCGCATCCTTATTAATAACGGGTGCCTTCAGGAGCACGCCTCAATCAGCACTGGATACTCTACTGAGTCTAGGCCCACTGAATTTATTTGTGGAGGAACAGGCATCCAGGAGTGCTCTTCGACTCAGAGAACTAGGTGAATGGCGCAGTCAACCCTTTGGACATTCTGCGATTCTAAGGCGTGTAAGGAATGTGGGAGAGACAGACTTTGCAAGTGACTATATTTCACCACGACTAAGCTTCCACCCACCTGACATACACATACCTGACAGAGACACCTGGGCTCAAAACAACCCACCTTTCCGCGGCATAGCTGTCTATACTGACGGTTCAAAGATGGAGTGTGGAACGGGAGCTGGTGTCTTCTGTGATACTCTTAACGTTCGTGAATCCTACAAGCTTGGAAACAACTGTAGCGTTTTTCAGGCGGAAATCACTGCAGTCAAAAAGGCCATTGACCTGCTGGTCACGAGGAACATTGAAGTCAGTAGTCCGGTGACTATATATGTCGATAGTCAAGCGGCACTGAAGGCCTTGAGTTCCTTTACAATCAAGTCTAGGGCTGTTTTGAACTGCAGGGAAGCCTTGGGAAACACTGGGTTATCCATCAAGCTCTGTTGGGTTCCTGGACACTTTAACATCCCAGGTAACGAGACTGCAGACGAACTGGCCAGATTAGGATCCGAATCAACTACAATTCAAGTAGACAACTCGGTTAAACCACCACTGTGCCATTTCCTGCAGGTTATTCACAAACATTACTCTGAGAAGATCCAACAAAAATGGCTGGATGAAATTGGTTGTAACATCCCCAAACGAATCTGGCCCACGCTCTCGGAGAAGAGAACAAGGTCGCTGATGTCATTGTCAAAACCTGACTTAAAACTCGTGGTGGGCATCATCACAGGTCACTGTAAGGTGAGGGCTATGACATCGAAATGGGATAGCGACGGCATTGACTACTGTAGGATCTGTCAAGATGAAGAAGAAATCGAGACAATCGAACACTCACTCTGCCACTGCCCAGCACTTATTAATGTGAGGCATAGGCTAATGGTAGAATTAGTGTCACATGTCTTGTCATCTTTTTCTAACACTGACCCAGTAGTAATACTTCAACTAGCCAGAAGACTCAAATGGCTTAAGACGACACGGCAAACTCTTCAGCCGTAGATTCTCACTCTACTACACTATCCCTTATCTTCACTTTCTCTATCAATCACTTTTTCCTCTATCTCTCAAAACTCTTTTCTAGGATGAACACAATGGACCTATAGGTCTCCGAGTGGAGCGGTTGCCATATGTCAATCGCGCGTCCTTTAACCTAACCTAACCTATTTAGCCGTAAAATGAACCACAAAAACTAACAGCACGACGGAGTGCATAAATATTGGGAAAATGTCCCTTGTCAAAATGCTAAGGGTAATATCTGAGCAGTGCTCCGTGACATAATTTCAAAAGCGAAATCTTCCAAAATGGATTTGGACATGAGGGGGCTTCTAACATATTGTAGTGTTGTAGGGTATCACATGGTCGGCTCCGCACGACTATAGCCTAATGTATTATATATATTATTAAAAAACTTAACAAAAATCTATAACATAAATAACGATTCATCTCGTTATAAACAATGAAAATTAAATTTGTACCCAATATGGAAAAAATCCGCCCAAAATCCGCCCAAACAACAAAATTTATCTTTTTTCCGCCCAAATTTGGACGGAAACGCCCAAAACGGCAACACTGGTTATAACATATATGTCTATCAAAGAAGATATGCTTGAAAGATCTCTTATATGTCGAGAACGGCTGAACTGATTTCAACAGTTCTCATTAATTCAGAATGGCCTCTTGGCAGGAAAGAAATAACGTCTAAAAAATCGCATAAAAATATCTCTCTAAAGATGAAAATATTGATTTTGTAACATTTTCTCATATTTTTTTCAATTTTGTCACATTTTTGGCATATTTTCATTTTGAATTAAACATTTGGTAATATTTCTAAAGCTTACAAAACTAAGTAGTTAGGATATCAGGATATCATATACTGATTGCATTTATGGCCCGATCCTAACGAAATTTTGCATGGGGATCAGATGAGGGTCAGAATAGAAGCCTACTCTTTTTGGAGATGATCGCTATATATTTAGGGGTTGAAATGGACCAAAAAAAACTGCAAAATTGTCAGCAGGTCGTAATTATTGCCCGATCCTCCCGCACATTTGAATGGGGGTTACGGACATTGCAAAAAGCCAAGCAGTTTTGGATGGCCATTCAAAAATATTCAATATGTGAAATAGTTTGCCAACTTTTGTAGACAAAATACGAAAAGGTCCATTCCAGTGACTTTTTGGAGAATTCACAAATACAGGAAAGACACACTTCTGACTATTTCGTTAACGCTGATTTCGTTGAAGAATATAGTCAAATGTCTGTATCTCATATAGATGCGTTTCAGTCAAAAACCAATAATAAATGTTAATCTTTTGCCACTTCTGAGAGATTATAGGTCTTTGGGAAATATTGGTTCCAGATCTAGGAAGACCATTTACGTGCAACACCTTCCAATAAATTGGAAATGAGCAAATTAGTTAAAGTTGCTATTATTCGAAAATTAGAGAACGAAACCTGATGGCTTTCTTTTATTATTTGTCACAATATCTTGTGGAATTCTTTCGAGTATCTCGCCTATATAAACTGTATCGTTTATTATAGTGATGTAGGGTATTCAACGGTCGGCACCGCTCGACTGTAGCCTTTGCTTAATTGTTTTTTTTTTTTTTTTTTTGGATACGTTGAACATCGTCCAAAAAAGATGAAGCCGTTAGAGAGAACCGCCCCTTTTCACTCTTCATCTTAAACCGACATGGAATTAAAAAGCTTAAAGAGAAACGGACACACATACAAAAGATCTATAACCAAAAGTTTTATCTTCTGTGAGGGAAGGTATCAGATATTTACCCATATATACATTAGATCAATGCTTGTTAGAAATATTGAGGTTGTTTGTTGGAAGTTAAGTTTGTATAAAATCGTTGATTTGTTTCTCATGTTATGAGACTAAACATATTCTACATTTCGACCTAATGTTGGGAAGGTATCATTAGAGCAATAAATCTCATATTAACATATGATTTTGAGATATATATTCAAATATACAAAGTTTTGAGTGAAGCCTTAGTGGGAAAGTACTAGGAAGAGTGGGCCAATGTTGAATATTTTCACTCATACAAATATTAGGATTTACCAAGTTTGAACAACATATGATGAACCCTTCCTGTTCTATGAGATAAATTATTTTCTGTGAACAATTTACCTTTTGTGGTAACACACAACACCATCCAAGTTTGATAATAATATTATAATGTGCCAAGAGTGGACCAACTCGTCGTCGAAAAATAATAAAATGGGGTTAAACGAAGACGAGGACCTGCATCGATTTTTTTTCATAGGCTGTAGAACACATTATGTCCTTTGAATACGAAATTTGAAACAATTCCGCTGCATAACGTCGCTAAATTCATTAAATCACCGAATATCGGGAGGTATCGTTCTATGGTGGTTATACTAATATGTGAACCTGCATAGACAATTTTATGTCATAGGTTGTAGTACCCATTACGGACTTCAAATACGAAATTTGAAGATACCGAATATCGTGAGATATCGTTATATGGAGACTATACGAAGACGTGAACCATAAAAATTTTAAACAATTCCAACCAATAATGTCTCTAATATCATAAAAATACCGAACAATTGGAGGTACCGTAATATAGGGGCTATACGAAGACGTGGACCAGCATAAGTATTTTTTTGCCTAGGTTGTAGTACCCATTACAAATTTTAAGTACGAGGTTTGAAACAATTCCAGTAAAAAAAAAAATATTGCTAAGATCATCAAAATATCGAACATTGGGAGATGCCGTTACACCCAGAGAAAAAATGACAACATCCGTGTATGAAATGACCACATCCGTGTATGATAGTGTATCAACCACGTTTGGTGTCAAAATGAGCACGCTGTTGTCATTTTGACACCGAGATTTTGGCAACGATTTCAACAACAGATGTGCATGAAATGAGTGGTCATTTCGAGCACGCCCCGTTGTCAGATTGTCAACGCTTCGTTGTCAGATCGTCAACGCTTCGTTGTCAGATTGTCAACGCTCCGTTGTCGGATTGTCAACGCCCGTTGTCAGATTGAAATCAATGGTGGTCATTTTTTGATATCCGTTCCTTTTCCATTTTATACCCTTAGTAGAAGAAACGACATTTTTTGAAAAGTATTTTATTGAACGAAACCAATTACATAAATTCAATATAAATACATATTTGATTTAACAAAACAATTCGAATTACATATATTCAATGTATAGAAACAAATTAAATTAACTTAAATCTGAAATAAACTTTTCCATTATTCATAGGATATAAGTGAAATGGGTAAGTAATAAAATCTAAAATTGGTATTAAAAAAATTGTATCCTCATTCAGAGAACCAACTTCATACGATTGTAAATGGTAATCAAAGTTTTTAACTTTTACTTGGTTACATAAAATGTAAACATTTTCATTTTCAATTATTAAATGTTTAATTTTGAAAAGTTCAATTGCGGCATTATTTGTTGCTAAATAATAGTTTTTTTTATACCTAGTTCCCTTAAAAAAAATGTCATCAGACACTTTGCAATTTTGGTAATTTAAAACTGGCTTACTTTTTTTGTAACAATATTCCTCTTTTGCCAAATCTTCGATGGTATGCGTATTAATGATAACATTTGGTTCTAAGTTATCTTCGTGTTTTAATAAAAAATTGGAAAATTTCAATCCAGACTTAATAGATAATGAACGACAGGGATTTACTCTTGATGTAGTATTTCCTAAATAGGCTTTTGCTTCCTTGTGTTTAGCTTCGAATCTCATGCTCCAGAGATATTTAAGGGGACCACATTTTCGGATAGCTGTGGGATAGTGGACAAGAAAGTGGTGTTTCGGTTTTAACGAACCGTATAATGTTATATAAAGTGAATGGTGATCTCTAATTAATTCTTCCAATTTTATTAAATCGTCTTCTATATAACTTGGTCTTAAAAGTAAATCGATTATTTGTAATAATATTATAAAAACTTTCCAGTGATCGTTGGAGAAAGGAATTAAATCGCCTACCATTAAAGGTAAAAAATTAGTAAAACACATAGTTTCACTAGCTGTCATTTTTAAGTTATAGTTTTTCAATCTACATAAATCTAGTGGTCCAGATTTATTTCCCACTTCAATTTCTCCAAATTGGAATAAAGATTTTCTGCTGTTAATACAATCTAACGTAACAATATTTTCTTGAATCAGCCCGAGAATTACATTAGACATATCGTAGACACATATGCCCTCGAAAATGTCATGCATAATATCAAAACAAAAATTTTCAGTGACGTTAAAATTTGGTAAAGATTCGAAGATACACTTGTTTTTAATACCTGTTTCTTGAAAATTATTTTCCAATACATTTGAGTTGTAATTCTCTTGGTTTCTTAAACTATCTAAATGCTGAATTGCGTCGAATTGCATTTGGGACTTTTTTCTTCTACATACCCGGCAAAATCTTTTAGAGTTAAATGATTGCACGTAGCCTAAAATACTATTAACTGCTAAATTATCTCCAATAATTACACCTAAAATAAAATGCACCTTCTGAACACTTTGTTGAACACAAATTTCAACCCCTTCTTCTAGAATTTTTAACTCTTCTACAAGATTGTGAAATGAAACTTCATTTCCACGTTCTTTTAAATCCTTTGATGGTATAAACGCAGCAGTTAATATATAATCAAGTTTTGACAACAAGTGCTGTGGCATTGAAGGAAAGCTAATATAACAACCACATATGGAAAATGTATGGGTTCCAAGAGGATTATTAATTTGAAAATCATCCATGTAAAGGACATAGGGAATAACTAAATTGTACTGATATTTTAATAATTTAGTTTTATATAACTCACCGTTTGTAAAATTTTGTAAAACAGGTGAATTTAGGAATTTTTTGGAGTTTTCTAATGTCAAATCTAAGAGATTTGGAATTTTAAAAAGGGCACTTATCATGAATTTCAGTGGCATTATATAAATATTGGATAACTTTGGACCTAAACTGGGATTTCCGCTGATAACAATTTCCGAGACTTGATTGCTAATTACATAAACCTTTGGATCATCATAAAAGTTTAGTTCTTTTAAAATTTTTAAAAGTCTATATTCCGTTCTAGTTTCTTCGAAAGGATTTTTACAAAAGTTTAGTAAGTACCTTAAGTCTTCATAATTTGGATGATCAGTTATATATTTTTCAATTGTACATGAAATGGATGAAAGCAGAATTGAAACAGAATGTTGTATTTCTATAACATGATTTCTAGGCATATAGCTTTGACCATGTAATTGTAAAGACAGATATAAGGTTTTCTTTTTCAAAACATTTAAATCCTTTTCTATTGTATTGTTGTTAATAACAGTTTCACTGTTTGTATAATCATTTTCTTTTGATGATGACATTTCAACTGGCACATTAATGGCTTTAACCATTG
This sequence comes from Musca domestica, assembly GCF_030504385.1. Classification (NCBI taxonomy): domain Eukaryota; kingdom Metazoa; phylum Arthropoda; class Insecta; order Diptera; family Muscidae; genus Musca; species Musca domestica. Next base: position 12,590,978 of record NW_026712363.1, on the reverse strand, counting down.
GTGGAGCTTTTGTGTGATTCTTGTGAAGTTTTTCTAAATGAATTCTGAATGACGTAAATTTTGTAAATGTTTGCTTACAGTTGTCCTGAACGCATTGTACTTTTAAAAATTTAGTGGACATTAAATGGTCTGTTTTCAAATGAGCTATTAAAAGATTTGCCTTATCAAAATGCTTACGGCAACGAAAGCAAATATACATTTTGAATTGTACTTTAATTATTGTTGCAGAAATTAATAAGTGAAGTCAAATTAACTGATTTTATATCATATACAGTATTAATTTCATAAAAATATTTTTGGATAAAAATCCATGGAATTTGGCAGGCATTTGGATATTTTAAAGAAAGTGCATGAAAAATTTTAAAACATGTATCTAAACATTCGAGGAACGATTGAAATTTTAACAAATTGTGGTTAAAAAAAACATAAAAACCTTTTATATTGAAATCGGACAAACCCTCCACAATTATAAATGGCTGTATAGTTAATCCAGCATTGTAATACTTTTCAGTGACTGTATCAATTTGCCTTTTATAATCGTTAATTGTCGGTAGTCGCAGTACGAAACTTTCCTGCGAATCAGCTATTGTTACTTTTTTTCGTAATTTACCGTTTCCACATTTAAACCTAGCAGGTGATGGTAAAACTGAATTCAACAGTATTGCGTATATATAATCTTGAGCATCTGCAACCGAAATATAAAATAAATATTACTTTTAATGTTTATGATAAATCAGGAATTAAAATTTACCTATGCTGCTTGCCGTCAAAACATTTGCGAAGAGTTGTTTGCAATGTTCGTTATGAATATTTTTCCCATAATAATTGTAAATTTTTTTCTTAAATTGGTCCCATTTAGAAAGTAGAAGATTGCCTTTCTGTGGATACATAATATCGAAATCAATGTTGACCTAAAACGAAACATTAGTATCCATATACAAATAAATAGCTCATGGCTACTTACCAATTCTGAAGCTCTTGCATCGGACAACTTCGTCCATTCAAGGAGAAATGTATGGCTACTTAAATTTTTTATATCTCTTTGCCGTATGTTAAAAGATCTTTTCCATTTTTCGCAGATCGATCCCCAATCATTACATTCTCTTAGTAAGGAAGCTTTCAATGAATTTTCAACTGATTCATCAATTTCGGGAACATCTTTGTTACAAAAATTAGGAGATGTGTGAGTTGCTGCTTTGCTTGTGCTAGGCTCGGAAATCAAAAGCTTTATTCTTTTGGACTTCTTGTTTCTATACTTGGCATAAAGTTTTCCGCTTGCGTTGTTCTTTCCTTTTCTTGAAATGTAATAATAATCCTAAAAATAAAGACATATTATAAGTTAAGAAACTACATAATCAGATACGTTGTTTATATTGTTAATCTTACCCTCATTTCGTTTTCAAGAGGAAAAACGGAACAAATTTCATCCAATATGCGCATATAGTCTTGAGTGTAAAGAGTAACATTGTTGGTTAAAATATCTTCAATAATTATATTAATTATATCATCTCTTTGCTCGTCACTTAATTTCTTATTAACGCTACTACATTCAAGCGCTAGTTTCCCCTTCGAGGTATGTGTTAACAATTCCGTTAGATCCTATATTAAATAAAAAAACTACATTAACTATGCTTACACAAATATTACTCTTACCTTACCTCTGACAAAATTCCTTTGGCTTTTGAGCAGTTCGAACCTGTAGTGTCGGGAGTACCAGGAGTACTTGCAGGTGTCTCGTTGCGTTTCCACCATTCACCTATTTTAGATGGAACTGACATAGTTTCGTCATCAATCCCGAGCTATTGTTATGACAATATTAATACTGAGTTCAACTCTGTAAAACAAATAATACGTACCTTTCGTTTTTTCCAAGCAAAGAGCTTTTCTCTGAATTCAACACGCAGTCCCAATGGTGGCACTGCTTCCTTTAAATCTTCTTTTTTCAAGTACTGCAAGCTGCGAAATGTTACATGTGATGCTAAAAGAACAAAAAAGAAAATTCTTTGTTAATTACACTGATTAACTGAAAAATTCATTTTTATTTACTTACCTTTTAATTGTTCAAAAAGCGACTCCATATTTATTCCTTTTAAGAACTCCCTTAACATATAATCGTCCTCATTGTTTTCCGCATCTTGACTGCTGCAATGGTTTGTATCGCGAACCACAACAATATTGCCATCGATTTCTAACAACTCACCAATGATATTTTGAGGATCTTGCGAATTATTATTCATTTTCAATAAATTTTTTGCACAATGCGTCCTTTCTCTTTCAATAACACGGAAAAAATGGTAAATATGCAGCCGATTGCACACGAGTAAAAAAAATGACAACGGTGGTGCATGATTCATACACGGTAGTTGCTAAAATGGCAACGATCGTGTACGATTCATGCACGTCGGTGTACAAAGTAACAACGGTGGTGCATCATTATGCAGGTGGTGGTGCATAATTCATACACGACCGGTGTCATATTGACAACGACCGTGTGTGAATCATGCACCACCGTTGTCATTTTTTACTCGTGTGTAATCGGCTGCAATTACCAATATTACAAATGGACAAATTAAGCACGGCTGTTGTTGGTACCGAAAGTTGACCACGTCTCGGTGTCAATTTGAGCACGTTCGTGCACAATTCACCAACAGCCGTTGTTGAAAAATATAACAACGGGTCGTTGCGAAAATGACAACATACGTGCTTGATTTCGCAACGGGATTTTTCCCTCAGTGTATAGACCGTAGACCGACATGGGCCATTTACTAAGTGCCTACTGGCAAAATACACATGTGTGCAAAATTTTAACCTTCTATCTTATTTTTATTCAAAGATAGCGTGACACACAGGCGGACTTATAGTTTTATGCTGATTAAGAATATATATACTTTGTAGGTTCTGACAGGAGTATTTCAAGGAGTTACTAAAGGAATGACTAATTTTATATACCCTTCATAGCATTGTGAAGGGTATAAAACCCATGACATCCCACATTTCAAAATATTCTGGCAACTCGAATACCATCTTTGGCGCCATCATACATGTTGCATGTGGTTGTATTTACATTCAACGGGCGAACAACCACCAGATAATCACATACAACGAATGCTAAACAAAACACTTGTTGTTGTCAAATACCGGCACTTGTATCAAAGAGAGACACTAGCACGTTGCTACATGGGAACAATGTGGAATTGGAATCGTTTAAGAGAAGCGTGGAAACAACAAAATAACGAGCCAACAAAATTATGCATTTTTCCTATTTGAAAATGGAAATACGCCAATGAATTTTTAGTGTTCTACGGAAAGAGAACGCGAACGGGTCGTTTAAGCGAGTGAAACGGAAGCCGCAAACAATACGGTGGATACTTTTTTTAAAACGGGGAAAAATAATAAAAAATATACATTGATGAAAAAATTGATATGAAACTTATTTCAGTCAATACAAAACTAAATAAGAATATTATAGTGATTCTGGAAAAGCAGCGAATGTTGTCTGTTGAATAACAAATGCGTTTTAAAAAATAATTGAAAAAAGCAAAACAAGCATTGAAATGAAAATTTGCAACAAATAAATGACAAAAATTATAATAAAGCGTTTATAAGAATTAATTAATTAATCACAAAACATATATAAATGGTTTAAAAAAAAAAAATCAATTAAAAAATTTTAATAGTGATTTCCATACCAAAAAAAAAAGATTTATAAAATAACAATATAATCTTCGCGCTTTTAAAGAGAAACAAAAATAAAATTTCAAAAGGTTTGTGTGAGTTCTAAATATATCAGAGGGCCTTTGCTCCGACGCCCTACTAACCAAGCTACCAACCAAGCATTTCATTTCTTTTTTTAATTATTTTATTATTAATGGCATTTTATGGTGAATAAAATTTTTCATTTGATTTTACGAGTGAATGTTTTTTTCCTTTGATGCCATCATCTGAGGAAATGAAAGAACTTAAAAAACAGCGAAATCCCAATACAAAGTAATACAAAAACACACGTGCAATATAGATATACAGTATATTCCTAATAATGGCAATTCGTGAGGGGGTGGAAATAATTGCATTACCGAAATTTTATTACATATAAACAAAACAAAAAATAAATTTCAAAAGTGAATTCCAAAAATACCAAAGCAATAAATGCCCATTGATTTTTTAGAATTTTGACCGTTTGTCAGGGAGATACCAATGTAGTGCTCCGATATATCGTCAAACTAGATATATGAAATGTGCAAAGTTTGAAGAAAATCGGACACTAATTCCATAATTCATGCGAGCTATAATTAATGAAAATGTCAACCTTTTGAGGTTAGGTACGGATAATCTATTCGCTATCTGTTCCTTTTGATGATCTTTATAGAATCACATTATCAGACGATTTATGCATGTCCGTCCGCGCGTCCTTCCGGCATGTGTTTTTGTAAACAAATAAATGGCCGCATTTATCGTACGATTGAGATGAAATTTTCCACAAATTATTTGTTTGTCCCAAGGACGAATCCAATTTAACTCCATTATATATCTTCGTCCGATCTGAATTTTATAGTGCTCATATGTGTAATACTCGCCCAAATGGGATGTATTTCCGCACTTCCGATCGAAGAAGCAAGAAGTGAAAATCGGATCAGGTATAGCTAGCTATAGCTTCCATATATATGTTTCATCCAATTTAGTGTTGAGGTCCTTCACATTCGTAATATGCATTCCACAAGAGTGATATTCGGTACCAGATATCAAATACAGCCCGGAAATACATATGCCAAATTTTATCAAACTCGGTTCAGATTTGGTATAGCTTACAAGTATATCTTTATTCGATTTCGGTTTTATTGTAAATGCAAGCCCAAATGGACTGAATTTTGGCACGTACGATCGAATTCAGCCTGGAGGGTACATTAAGTTCTTCATTCCGTTTAGAGTTCGTAATGGGTTTATGACTGAAAATTGTCTATGCACGTCCAGGTCTTCGTATAGCCCCCATATATTGCTACCTCCCTATATGCGGTATTCTGATAATTTCAGCTGCATTATTCACCGGATTTTTTCAAATTTCGTATTTTAATACTGTAATGGCCTATGTCAAAAGTTGCCTATGCAGGTCCACGTCTTCGTATAGACCCCAATATAACGGCTATAGTCGAATTTTTTAAGATTTTAACAGAATTTTTAACGGATTTTATTTTGTTTTGAAAATTTCCAAATTCTTTCCAAATGGTGGTGGGTATTCAATGAATTCGTCAAGTTTGGTGGAAAAAGATTCAGAGTTGGGTATACTGCCATATGTTAGTTCCATCTGATTTCAAATCAGAATTGCTCTATAGCCATAATACACATTCAAAAAAGGTTCATAATTGGTATGATCTAATTCACATAAATTCTAATAAAAAGACTTGTTTGTTACGAGTAGCTCTACTAAATATGCATAAAGGTGTATCATATGGTCGGCCGCGCCTTTCTTCGCTCTTTTTTATTATTATTTTTTGATGTTGGTCCTTTGTTAAGTAATTTTTGGAACGAGTGGACATATATATCCGATCATCAATCTTGATCTAGTTTTGGTAAAAATATTATGATGTGCAAAGTTTAAGGGATATCAGCGAATAACAGCTGTAATTATTCAAAATGCTGACTTTTCTTCTCCTAGCTCCTTCGAAATTTAACTACTTTTCGGGTTGTGCCGTGGTTGGTACCAAAATAACTGGGCCATTGAAACAGACACGTAATCAAAAAGGACATTTAGATTCTTGCTTACAAAAGCCATTTTGATCTTTCGATTTTTATCCAATCAACTAAAAATCGATTTTGACTTTTTAGCGAAGTTCACGAAGGTTGGTTTTGATTTCACATTTTTGACTTTTTTGACTTTGGAACAGATGATAAAATAGTTTTTTCGACATGTTGATTGGCATTAAACAAAAATAAAATTTTAAACATGTATAGGCTCGGCAAAAAAAGGAAAATCAAGTTTGTAATTTTTGCAAATACAAAACTTCGACTACGACTTGCAGTCTTTTCAATTCAAAAAAGTCAATTATTCAAACCGGATTCTCACATATTTCTCATATTTTTAAGCCTGAAATAAATATTTAAAAATTCAATAAACTTCGATTTCTAAGATATATTTGGAGTGTAGAAAGAACCAGAAGAAGTGGACCCCGTGTCTTCAATGAGCGTAATTCTCTCTACACATACAATCAGAACCATTAAAAAAACAAGTAAGCAAAGGCTACAGTCGAGCGTGGCCGACCGTTGAATACTCTACAACACTATAATAAACGATACAGTTTATATAGGCGAGAAACTCGAAAGAATTCCACAAGATATTGTGACAAATAATAAAAAAACCATCAGGTTTCGTTCTCTAATTTTCAAATAATAGCAACTTGAACTAATTTGCTCATTTCCAATTTATTGGCAGATTTTGCACGTAAATGATCTTCCTAGATCTGGAACCAATATTTCCCAAAGACCTATAATCTCTCAGAAGTGGCAAAAGATTAACATTTATTATTGGTTTTTGACTGAAACGCATCTATATGAGAAACAGACATTTGACTATATTCTTCAACGAAATCAGCGTTAACGAAATAGTCAGAAGTGCGTCTTTCCTGTATTTGTGAATTCTCCAAAAAGTCACTGGAATGGACATTTTCGTATTTTATCTACAAAAGTTGGCAAACTATTTCACACATTGAATATTTTTAGAAGGCCATCCAAAACTGCTTGGCTTTCGCAATGTCCGGAAACCCCCATTCAAATGTGCGTGAGGATCGGGCGATAATTACGACCTGCTGACAATTTTGCAGTTTTTTGGTCCATTTCAACCCCTAAATATATGACGATCATCTCCAAAAAGATTAGGCTTCTACTCTGACCCTCATCTTATTCCCATTCAAAATTTCGGAAGGATCGGGCCATAAATGCAATCTGTATATGATATCCTAACTACTTAGTTTTTTTTAGCAGTAGAAATATTACCAAATGTTTTATTCAAAATGAAAATATGCCAAAAATATGACAATATTGAAAAAATATGAGAAAATATTACAAAATCAATATTTTCATCTTTAGAGAGATATTTTTATGCGATTTTTTTAGACGCTTTTTCTTTCCTGCCAAGAGGCCATTCTGAATTAATGAGAACTGTCGAAATCAGTTCAGCCGTTCTCGACATATAAGGGATCTTTCAAGCATATCTTCTTTGATAGACATATATATCGCACAAATGGGGTCTATTCTGACCCAAATCCCACCTTCGTGCAAAATTTCGTTAGGATCGGACCATAATTACGACCTGTAGAGTGATTACAAATTAACATGGACAGACGGACAGACGGACGGACGGACATACATAGCTAGATCGACTCAGCTCGGCGAGCTAGGAAGATCCATATATACTTTCCTATATGGGAAACCAATATTTCGAGGTGTTACATAAATTCTGGCCCAATCAAACTGATAATACCCCCAACACATAGTGTTGTAGGGTATAATAATGTAATCGAGAGTAACAAAATTGGGAGAACATAAAAGAGCGAAGGAACCCGATCTGCAGGTGATAGACCCTAGATCTTGAGGTAATCGGAATATTGCAATGTGTTATGATTGAAGTTTCGCAGAAACTTCCATTGTCAAATAATGAGTTTCCTACCTACTAACCCATTATTTTTGCAAAGGCATTTCGCCCGAAATAAGTAGTTTCTATTTGACCACTAACATGCGACAAATATGTCTAAAAAGTCAATTGTTTCGTTTTTTATAATCCCGCACCATTATAATATAAAGTTAACCGCACTTCATATTGTGCCCCCATTGCGAACGTAAAGGAGCTTAATTGTAGGTTAATAAAAATTGTCAGAATATTTTTCCAGATGTAGGTAACCCGATTCCGGGAAATAATTTTTTCTAAGGGCATGGATGGGGATCATTTGAAAAATAATGAAAATATCTATTATTCAAAACAGTCCGGAAGTTATATTATCATTTCTATATAAAAATGAAATGTGTGCCAGAGTATAGTTGAAGCTATAATCTTTCTGGATCTAGAGATATGGGTCTTTGAAACCGGATTGCGTTCAGTATATTGACATAATTTTTTAAGTATAATCAAAGACCCATATCTCTGGATCGAGAAAAGTTAAAAAAACATAGCATTTTGAAAAGGTTAGCTATAATTTGGTATGTATCTCCACAATGGGCTCCTTTTCAACTTTCATTTTAAGAGTACTACAATGGTCTATACCAATTTTTTCATATGTCGTATATATTACACATACTTCTATCGTGATTTCAACAGATGGGCGGACATCGTTAAATCAGTTTAAAATTGTATGCTGATCGCGAACATAATTATTTCATAGGGTCTCAGAGCAATATTTTAAGGTGTAACAAAAAGAAAGACGACCTTATTGTAGAGGGAATAAAAACAACTTCTTCAAATCAGACAGCATTTATATTGCGAATTAGGAGGCATTGTTCACCTTTGAAAAGAAAGTAGAGCAGTCTGCGAAAAAATCTATGCCACTCTAATGCTGTTTGAAAACGTCAGATAACCAAAATAAAATTAAATTCCATTTATTCAGAATCGATTGTCCCCATACAGACTCACTCACACATTCGTGTCATTTACATTCATAATTAATACGCTCTATTTTCACATTTAACACAAAAACCGTTAAAAACACAGACTTATAGTCCTACTCTCAAACACACACACGCTACACATTCACAACTTAACTTCTATGTGATGTACGCGCCGGAAATGCTATCCTAACGGTATTATTGTGTGCACCCGCATACACACACACGCTCTCACACAAAGGCAAGTTTGAAAATTAAAAAAAAAAAAACAACTACCAAAAGCACCAAACAACTACAAAAGGCCTCCGCTCCGAACAGTTCAAAAACACCCGTTCACATGTATGTATGTCAATGCTTTATGTGTTAAAAAAAGAAAATAGGAAGAGAAATAAAAGATGAAAGAAAAACGAGTAGAAGGGTCTGCGGCAAGGACGAATTGTATATACCCTGTAGGAAATGAATTTTGGGAAAGGTGATAGAGATTGCCCATTGGGCTGATTCAAGTAAACTTGCAAACAAAAATATGTTACTCTAGGAAATTAATTGGGGAATATTGTTAAAATTATTCCTGTGACAGCTCATTATATTGTTTACAAGCGTACAAAAGCATTTTGGTAAGAACTTTCCAGAATGGAATTCAAGCGTGATAGTGTGATTTCTTTATATTTGGCTGGAAAACCACAAGTGGCTATAAATCTTTTGTGTCTCGTACCCGACGTCAAGGAAGTGGATTCCATTCGGCAAATATTGAAAAATGAGCTCGGGGTAAAGCCATTGAAATTTCAAAAAGTGCAAGAACTTACACCGCAACAGGAAGAAAATAGACTCAAAAGAGCTAAAGGGTTCGTTAGGTTTTCTCCGATGAGAAAACATTCGTTGTCCAGCAGTTTGTAAACAAACAAAATGATCGTGTTTACTTGCCAAAGAGGTCAGCTGAAAATGTGCACCTTCGGTTGGCCACCAGAACTAAAGCGCCGACCATGGTGGGCTGCCATAGCAGCCGATGGTCGCTCTCCTCTCGTATTAATCGACCGTGGCATCAGAATAAATTCCAAATAATATCGCGAAAATATTCTTGGGCACGCAAACATTTTGCCCGTAAACCTTAGACATTCCAACAGCACTCAGCACGCGCTCCCAAGAATGGTTACAAAATGATGTTCCTCGCTCCATTTCCAGCGCGCAATGGCCACAAAAATCTCCGGATACCAATCCGTTGGACTATTGTGTCTGGAGCATTTTGGAAAGCAAGGTTGGCACTATAAAATACCAAAATATCGATCACCTCAAGCAAGCACTTCGCCAGGAATGGCCCAAAATACCGCAGAGCAACAGAGCAACAGCGTGTGACGGTTTCATTGGCCGTTCGAACAAATCTAAACTTATTCTAAAATTTGATGCTATTTCGGACATTTTATTAAGTTTAACGTTTCGTATAAGTTTAAATATAGTTGCCCGCGCCTATAAGTCTGCTACAAAAGTGTTAATTTGAAAATTTTAAGAAACACTTTTCATGTGACCCTAACGCGATGTGGAAACTGGTCTTTAAGTCAGGTACACAAAAGATCAATTTCGGTCCAGCCTCGTAAACTCAAAAACATTGTTCTTCCAATATTTGTTGAAACTTTATATCCACCCACCTTCGCTGGTACCTTACCAAGAAAGGGTCTAAATTTTGAATAATCATATACTATATAAAATGCGAAATTTGTTTCCAACAAAAAATAAAAAGAATTGAGAATAATATTTTGAATTAAATGCTTTAATAAGGTGAGAAAGTTGTTTGGAGAATATTTTTGTTATCTGAGGAAAGTGTTATTAAATATATCAGCTTTGTAGTGCAGGTAAAAAAGTTTAAGCTTTCTGCATTTCCATTGCATTACGTTTTAAAGGCTTTAAAAGTTCGAGGAATGAGGCGTATTAAGCTCTCTTTTGATCCCCGATACCTAAAAGTATGCTGCACTATTTGATCATTTAATCAAGAATCTCTTCCGGTTGAGTTAGCCCACGTCCAACCATGATAATTATTCGGATATGCTTGTTACAAACGGAATAATAAATTCAATATAGAATTAGTGTAGTTTGGGGTAATACTAGACAGGAAAATACGAACAAAACAAACAGAAATCAAAAAGAAAAGAAATAAAGCAGGTTGGCTGGCTGACTGGCGGCCTGGCTGTTAGGTTGGCTTGTTGGCTACAAAATGAAAATAGCAAACATTGCAAAGCGCCAACTCTAATGGCAGCGGCATGCTTTGGAGAAATACCCCTCGTCTGGTTCTCGTGCCGGTCGGTGTTAAAAGCGGCACACACACACACAGAGAGCAAATCAACAAAAAAGATGCATAAAAAGAGGATCCTATTTATTAATGTGTGCCGGTGTATGTATTTGTATGCCACAACCAGTTGTTGTAGTTGTAGTGGTGGTGGCAGTGGCGGTGAGGGAAGTATCAAACCGTCTTTAATGCTGTAAATGTGTGGGTTTGATTTGGAGAGCCAGCCGCCTTGAAGAGAGAATTTTTATGTGGCATGTTTTTTGCACAAGTGTTTGAGTGCAGCATGTGCGTGTGTATGAGTTTGTGTGGACATAAGAAAGCCTTAATGGATGCAAGTGGTGATGATGAAGATGCCGATGTTGGTGCTGTTGCCGCTGTTTCTGACTTTGAGGACGACGATGATGATGTTGATGATTATGAAAGGATTAAAGCACAATAAAATGACGACGACGACGATGATGATTTTGATGATACTTATGTTGTTGTAGATTTTGTTTGCTTTGTAGCAGGGATAACAGATGCCGGTACATACCGGCATACGAGAGTTGGCATATAACATGTTTGTATTGAAGATAATAAACAATTCTCATTTGATTTGAACAGATTAAATTGTATTGAGAGGACTTAGTCGCACGAAATATGCTTGATTTCGAAAATAGTTTCAGAACTCAAAAGTTTTGTGGGACTATCGGAAGTGTAATATAATGGTACCTCTCGATATTCGGTATTTTCATGGTTTTAGCGACATTATTTACCGGAATTATTTCAAACTTCATATTTAAAGTTCGTAATGGGTACTACAGCCTGTGAAAAAAAAATTGTATGCAGGCCCACGTCTTTGTATAGCCACCATATAAAGGTACCTTCCGATATTCGGTAGCGACATTATTCACTGGAACTGTTTCAAATTTCGTATTTGAAGTTCATAATGGGTACTATAGCCTATGACAACAAATTTCGTAAGAAGGTCCACGTCTTCATATAGTCCCCATATAACGGTGTTTATTTAAGTGGTAGTTTTCTGAATTTTTTTTATTATTTCTTTTTTTTTTTGAAATTTTCCAAGTTCCTTGCATGTGGTATTAATTCGGCCCGGCCGAACTTAGTTGCATATTCACTTGTTGTTTATAATAATTATTTTTTGAAAATATAAATCATAGCATTTTAAATGTATGTATTTTTCCAAACCTAAAATGGTGAAATTTCGTAGTTTTTATAAAACTAAAATCCTGGCAATTAAGGAAATTCAAGGCTAGAAATATTGATTGTACCCTCAGCCATATGGCTATAGAGGGTATATAAAAAAAAGGGCTTCAGACCCTTGGTCTCTTTGAACCAAATCCATTTCAAGACATGTGGAGTCGACCTAAGTTGGTCGTTCGTCGGTCCGGCTGGCTGACTGATTGATATGCACGATAACTCTCGAAGGAAGTATCCAATTTGGTCCAAAAATTGTACATCGTAATATTTTTTAACAAACTTTGATCATGTTTGGAAATCAAACCATCCATCCTTTTTGTACCTTCCCGACTAAAGGTCAAAATTTTCACAGAAAAGCATGTACCTTATAGAAAGGAAACGATCATCAAGTTTTGTACAAATTTTGCAAATCCTAGTATTTTTATCAGGAAGGAAAATGGAAAATATCGACCCGCTCCTATCATCACCAAAAGGGGTCAATATTTTGAATAATCATTACTCTTGTAAAATGTGAAATACATCTCGTATTTTTACCAACACATGATCTGGTATGAAGTGTGGATAGAACGGACCACTCCCTCTGGTACCTATCTCACAACTGGTCTACATTGTGAATAATATCTCCCATAAAATGCGAAACAAGCTAGATCCGATGTGAAGATGGGTTATATCGGCCTACTACTTCTGGTACCCCACACAGGGCTAAAATTTGGAAACGATTAAAAAAGACGAGATAAGCATCCGATTCATTATAAGCACACACACATTCCAATATTGCTAGCAACGCAAGATCTGTTGTGAAGATGATACATGGCGGACTGAAAAAGTAAAAATTTAAATTATTAATACATTTTTTGAAATATAAATCTTGGACTTTTAAATGAATTCTTCCAAAGTTTTGTAAAGTTTTTCTGGGCCTTAAATCCCCGCATTTCCTCATAGTTCTTTGAAGGCGAAAATGTAGATTTTTAAATATTTTTTGTCAAAAATAAGTCGCGATTTTTTTTTAATTTTCTTTATCTGATATTGTGGATATTTTTCTAATGCCAAAATAGAGGCATTTTTTTCACAGCTAGTCTAAAGCTTTACTAAATAATTTTTTATAGTCCTTCGTAGCATAAAACGAAGATTTTTAAACAACTTTACTAATTCCAAAAGCGTGAATTTTAAAGAATTTTTTTTTGGAACCACAAAATTTTTTTTCGTACCTCGGATACGGATAAAGATATATCCAAATCTGAACCGATCGTGATAAAATTTGAAATAGGTATTACTGAGCTGTATGTGATACCTGCTACCAAATACCATGTGAGGGACTTAAATACGAGATCGTATTATGGGAGCTATACCTATATCTGAACCAATCTTCACCAAATTTAAAGTACTTGTCTCTTGGCTGAATGCGGCTTTGTGTTGTAATGTTCAATAGAATACCTTGAAACAGGGTTTTTTTAAGTAATAACTAGAACTAGTTGAAGAATACATTTAAAACCTGACCCTACTGAACATTACATAAATCGGCGCCCAACGTGGGGTCGAATTCTGTGGATTTTTTCAATATTCTATTGCACCAAATGAGTGATTTATTTCTTTTTTTAACAAATAGGGAAAACTGTATTCCGTTGCGATATGCTGCAGATATATATGGGACCGATATCTATATTTGGACCAATTCTCACAAAAAGGGTTCGTCCGTTAATCGGGCAATAAATGTGACCTGTACTTTGTTTACAAAAACACATGGACATCGAATCAGAACGTGGTTCTATAAAGATCATCTAAATGAACATGGGTCTATTTCGTTTCCATCTGAATGTTACAAACAAATGCACATAGACATAAGAGTTTTTACCACTATGTGGTGTAGGGTATACAAATCAAAGATCTACAATTCTTAGCACGGATTTTTTTTAAAATTTGTTCCTATGACCATAAAGAGAGGATTTTTAAAGATTTTTTCCTGGAATCATGAAGTGTGGATTATACTTTTGTTTAATTTCATGGATTTTCTGATTTTTTTTTTCTAATTGGTGGACTTTAAAAAATAAAACATTTTCCAAAATCGTAGATTTTTAAAGACGTTTTCCAAGGAAACGTTTGTCATATATTCCAAAAGTCGGATTTTCAAAAGAATACTTTCAAGGACCACCGACCATGAATTTAGAAAAAATTATTAATAATCAATTCAAAAGCCTGGATTTTTAAACGAATTTTAGTTTAAGATATTTTAGCTGTGAATTTTTTTAAAAACTTTGTTCAAGACCCAAATTTTAGACTTTAACTTCAAACCTTAGATTTTTTCAAAAATTTTCAAATTTCAGACATAGTCCATTAAACTTGTTGCCACAATCGTTTCTAAATTCGTGCACTTTTAAAGAATTTTTCAATTCCCATAATTATTAAAAGCTTGAAGCTCAAAAAATCAAGGACAATAGATTCCACAACGTTGGATTTTTAAAGATTGTTTTTTTTCTTCAAGAACTTTTTAACGTTTTATTATGATTACAAAAGTGAGATTTTTCAAGGATCCTTGTGCTGAAAATCTGCTTTTTTAAGGTAAATCAAAAAAGACATTTTTCTTAACTTTTTTACACCCTTAGAGCTTAACGCGTGGATTTACTTCATAATTATTTCTTTCAATACAAAGGCTTGCTTTTCCAAATTTGGGGACTATCAACTCTAATAGCTTGTAATTTTTCGGTAACCATAATTTCGAAAAGAAGTAACTTTTATATATTTTTTTCAAGGACCCTCAGAACTGGATGCTTTGATTTCTAAATATTTTTTACAAGTAGGTTAAGTTTGTAAATGGGCAATGTAGGTCCACGTTTTCGTATAGTCCCCATACTAAACGGTTCCTCCTAATATTCAGTATTTTAATGATTTTTGCCACATTACTGGCAAAATATCAATCAAACTCGCGGAATTGAATTACTCGAAAGGAGAGTATTCGAAGAGTACGAGTTTCATACGAAGTTTACTCTCTCTCCCCACAAAAATTCAAAACATTCCAAAAATTTTGATTCTCAAATAAATTGGTTAAAGTCCTCCACATCGCAAAATTTATGTCGAACTTAAGTTAAGTACGAAAATCGTGGATTTTATTAAATATTTTTCAATTGCCATAAATCGTGATTTTTTTCACAAACTATTTTAAAGCCATCAATACTGAAATCGTGAATGTTTCTTTATTCCCACATGAACTTCATTATCCCTGTCACCATATTCATTATTTATGCCGTATGACATGGTTAGTATTTTCTCTTGCCAAAGAAATCTAATAATGGCACATTTAACTAACAACGTTTTCTAAAGGACTTTTTCTCTATTTTTCTCAAAGGATCTATTTGTCTAATATTTGGCGAAAAAGAGTTCACTAGTTTACAAAAACGAAAAATACCTGTTTTATGTTTATTGCTCAGTTGGATACCAACTACGCCCACGGCTTAGCTTAATGTCTTAGGAACGCAATGAAACGCAACGTTTTGTTTGGGATGGACAAAAGAATGGTCCCCACAGTCGTTGTGGCAAAACACATGTGCAACAGTGACCCCCTTTTTTCGAAAAAGAGACAAATGATGCAATGCATGGACAATGGGTGAAGCGGCACAAAGCTTCCTTAAACATACCCTCGTACCTACCAAACGAACGAACAAACGTTCACATCACACACATTATATCCTTTTGATGTAGAATTGCATGGGTCCGGGCCAGAGTGTGTGTGTGTGGTTGTGTGTGTGTGATGCTAAGCGTGTCGTGATGCCTTTGTAAGCACATTATTCTTTTTGTTTATACAGTTGACTATGTGTGAGTGTGTGCCTGTGTGTTGCAGAATGCATGCCGGCATGTTGGCTCGGCTTTTTGATGTTGTTTTTATTCTTGTCTTCATTTGGCTCTTCTGTGTATCCTTTGAGTGAATAATAAAAACAAAGGCAGTAACACGATGGCGACGACAACGACATCAGCAATAGCAACAACTACAACACAAAACAGAAGAAAAGGGCGAAGAGTAAAAGCAAAGCAACAACATTAAAGGAACAAATGACGACAGCTAGCACAAAGCTGCTGCTGGTGACGAGGATGATGGTGATGACGTTGATGGGGAACTCCCATCGTTCATCATTCATGCGACTACTCCATTTTCCCTAAATAGGTTTCGAATAGTCCTTAAAATACTTTTTTGCTCTCCGGGTTTCTCTTAAGAGTTCAAACGATTTTTACACATCTCCCATCTCCTTAGCCCAGCATCACTTCTCTTTCATCGAAAAAGTGTCCTCTTTGTGATGCTTAGCATAGCAGTAGGGGAGGCTTGCTCCATTTGTGGATGATTACGGGCGGCAGTGCAACAACGACAACAACAACGAAACATGAAAACCTTTTGAAGCAACAAAGCAAGGATAACAAAAACAGCAACAACAACAACAACACCGACAACAGCACCAAATACACTTTTACCCCATTCTCTCAAAAAAAATCAAAAAGCCTTTATCCATGCCGCCGACCTGCTAGCCAATGTTAAAGCCACAGAAAGCAAACAAAACAAACAAAAACACAGAGAAAAAAACACAGCAAACAACCAAGTTAACAACTAAATCCTTTATAAACGTGGCATTCTACTATACTCTGTGTTCTAGGCTCTATGGGGTTGCTAACTCTAGTTTTTTTTTTTTTGTGCTCCCTTTTGCCACTCTCCCTAAGCCCTTCCATCGAGATGCTAAAACGTGTGATGCCACACTACTGGTGGTGGGCCGACAGGCGGTGGCTGAACCATGTATTAGGTGCAATCTCTGAAACTACCCACCCATTACCGCTGGATTTTGGCCACCACAGACATCCCGCTGAATAGTGGTCCGGGTGTTTAACTAGTTGTTGTTTGTTGTTAGTTGGCTCCGAGTGAGCGCGGGAAATATGCTTTTAAAAACAGCAATTAAAGTACAACATCAAAGCTAAAAGAAAATTCTTTTTTTGTTGTAGAGATTGTGTGTATGTTGTTGTTATTGTCCTATTTGTGTGTTACAATGTAGATGGTGTGAATGTGTTGTATAATTCAGATTGAGAGCTATAAGGGGCCTCTATCGAAAATATTGTGATTGAAAAGGGTAAATAAATTTATCCACACCCTGCGGATAAAACAAACGCATTATCTGTAATATTTGGATATTGCAGACAAATTATCCACCTTTGTCCGGATACGTGTTATCCGCTTGACGCGGGAAAGTTTTCTATGTTAATAAATAAAGTGGATTATTAATATACAATATCCTAATATCGTAGATAATGTATCTACTTTATCTAAAAGTGTGGATAAGGTCTCTACGTTATCCAAATAACGTGGATAATGTATCTACTTTATCTAAAAAAGTGTTCTCGTTCATGGATTGCATTTTAAAATAAAGTTGACACGTTACTCACGTCATTTCGATAACGGGGAATCGTTATCCACGTTATTTGGACAACGTAGATACATTATCCTCGTTTATGAAAGCCTTATCCACATATTTAGATAAATAAATATATTCTCCACGTTATTTGAAAAAAACGAGATACATTTTCCACGTTAAAGGATTAGTAAGACACCTTATCTATATTTTTAGGTAAAGTAGATATATTATCCACGTTATTTGGATAATGTAGATTATTTTTTCACATTACTTAGATAAAGCAGATACATTATCCACGTCTATGGATAAGATGGAAACCATATCTATATTTTCAGATAAAGTAATTAAAATAACATAGGTATTTATCCACATATTTTAATAAAGTTGATACGTTATCCATGATACATAGATAACGTAGATACGTTATCCACGTAATATAGATAACGTAGATACTTTATCCATGTTGTTTGGATAAAGTAAACGCATTATCCACATTTATGGATAACGTATATAGCTTATCTATACTTGCCTATAAAGTAGATACATTATCTACGTTACTTGGATAAGGTAGATATATTACTCACTTTTTCTGCATAACGCAGATACATTATCCACGTTATTTGGACAAGATGCATTATCCACGTTTATAGATAACATAGATAGGTTATCCATATTTTTAGATAAAGTAGAAATATTATCTACGTTATTTCAATAACACAGATGCATTATCCACGTTATTTCCATAACGCAGATACATTATTCACGTTATTTGTATACAGTATATATATTATCCACGTTATATCGTTAATGTAGATACTTTATCCACGTTATTTGGACAATGTAGATGAATTATCCACGTTTATGGATAACGTAGATCTCTTACCCATATTTTTAGATAAAGTAGATGCATTATCTACGTTATTAGGATAACGCAGATACATTACAGGGTGAGATGAACAAACTGCAACCAACTGCAGACTGGTGTCATTTCTAAGTCAGTCGTCTGACAGCTGTTAAAATTATTCCAATGACAGCTCATTATATTGTTTACAAGCGTACAAAAGCATTTTGGTGAGAATTTTCCAGAAAAAAAACATTATTAGCGATGGAATTCAAGCGTGATAGTGTGATTTCCTTATATTTGGCTGGAAAACCACAAGTGGCTATCGTTAGAGCATTCCAGAATTTAAATGTGAATAAATCTTTTGTGTCTCGTACCCTCGCTCGTTACCGTGATGCTGGTAGCGTGGCCGGACGTCAAGAAAGTAGACGGAAGAAAACGGCAACATCAGCAGAAATGGTTCGAAAAGTAATGAAGCGACTTGATTGAATGGCTCGTGAGCTGAACATATCGCAATATTCCATTCGGCAAATGAAATGAAGCTCGGGGTAAAGCCATTGAAATTCCAAAAAGTGTAAGAACATACACCGCAGCAGAAAGAAAATAGACTCAAAAGAGCTAAAGAGTTGCCTCGCTTGGGAGAAAGTGGTGAAGTGCCGAATTTGGTTTTCTCTGATGAGAAAACATTCGTTGTCCAGCAGTTTGTAAACAAACAAAACAATTGGTTTACTTGCCAAAGAGGTCAGCTGAAAATGTGCACCTTCGGTTTGCCACCAGATCTCAAGCGCCGGCCATGGTCGCCCTCCCTTCGAATTAATCGACCGCGGCATCAGAATAAATGCCGAATATTATCGCGAAAATATTCTGGAGGGTGTATTAAAGCCTTGGACATGCAAACACTTTGGCCGCAGACCTTGGACATTCCAACAGGACTCAGCGCCATCGCACTCAGCACGCGCCACCCAAAATGAGGTTCCTCGCTTTATTTTCAAAGCACAATGGCCACCAAAATCTCCGGATACCAATCCGTTGCACTATTGTGTCTGGAGTATTTTGGAAAGCAAGGTTGGCACTTAAAGATACCAAAGTGTCGATCACCACAAGCAAGCGCTTCGCCGGGAATGGGCCAAAATACCGCAGAGCAGCATTCGAGCGGCGAGTGAAGGTTTCATTGGCCGTTTGAAGGCCATAATTCGTGCCAAAGGTGGCCAATTCGAACAAATCAAAACTTATTCTGAAATTTGATGCTATTTCCGACATTTTTTGCTTTCATTTAATAAAATTTAAAATAATGTAAAAATTATGGCGTTTGGCTTTGATGCCGTTTTTTTTATCTCACCCTGTATAGAGGCTATACAATATCGTTAACCGATATGGCCCATCTTCGAACTTGACCTACCTGCAGTCAAACGACCGATCTGTGTAAAATGTTAGCTTCCTATCTTTATTCGTTTTGACTTTAGCTTGTTTACAACAGACGAAATGACCAACAGGGCTAAATCTAAATCTTAAAATCTTATAATTTTATGCTGATCAAGAATATATGATGAGCTACAAACGGAATGACGAACTCAATACAGGGTTGCCCATATTCGACGGACCCATCTGGAAACGCTATAACTTTTGACAGAGATGTCACATCGCTTAATGAATACCGCGTTTGAAGCGTCAATCCAAGCAGATTTTTACCATGAACAAATACACGCCACGCGAGCGCTCTGAAATAGTTGAAATTTACAAATAGTCAATTGTGAAAACTCAACGTGCTTTCAAAACATTAAAAAATGTGAGAAGTGCGCCTTCTAAGAACACCATTAAGCGTTTATACGAAAATTTTTCGACTGGTAAGGCTCTTTCTAATCCGAAGAGGCCATATAAAAATCGACCAAGGCGATCGGCCGAGAATATCGCTGACGTACGAGCCAGTGTTGAGTGGTCCCCAAGAACATCCCAAAAACGCCGTTCTCAGCAGTTGTGCATGGCTCGGTCCACTTTACAACGGATTATTCGCATTGATTTGCATTTGATCCCGTACAAAATTCAATTGACGCAATGAATTTTGCCTGCGGACAAGCCTCGTCGTTTGGAATGGGCCCAAAGAGCCCAAAGGTCCGTCGAATATGGGCAACCCTGTATACCCTACAAACTATGTATGGTGGAGAGTATATGTATCTTTTATACATCTTCACGCCTTGGTCTAAAAGTAGATATATTATTAACCCCTTGGGTATAAAAATCAACGAAATAAAATATATACTTTATCTAACCTATTTCGTTTTCCTGACCAATTCGGGTTTTATCGTTTCCTTTTAACTTTGTAGGGACTTTTTAAAATACATTGTCCCTTTTAATTAGTTCTATCAGGTCCAGCCGTGAGTGTTCGGTATTAACATTCCCATTTTGCCGAATGGAATGAGTATTGCATCTCTTTGGGCTGATATTGTTGTGGAACAGAAAAGGCCTTATAAATATTGCCGCCGGAAATGTTCTCTCTGTGTGAATACACTTTTTATTTGAGAATGTAATTGTCTGTGTATGTGTATACATCTATGTATATGTGTGTGTGTTTTGTTGAAATGTATATATTTGTGTGCTTATGAATTCTCTTTGATGTTTTTAATGCTCTGCCTCTGTACTGTCAAATACAGTTACAAACGCTTTTGCTGCTGCTGCCACTGTTGCAAGGGAGGTAGCGAGCAGCGAGCAGCGGCATCGAGTTGTCGAGTATCCTTCACAGCATCACCATGGTATTCAGCAGGAAAATCCTCGGTGACTATGACGACACACATCGTCATAATCATCATCGTGGACCTCTTCCTCATTCCCTGTCTCGTAAATATCATCAACCGAACCTTTACCCATTCTCCAGGCCAAAAACTGCATAAAATAAGTCATCGTTTTATGATTTTATTTGTCGCAATGTTGGTCTCTCTTAGACTTGTATGCTCTCTCGGCATTTGGTTCTCTGTATTTTGATTTGCCACAGGGATGGATGTTATGAATTTGTGACACAGAATTGGCACATGGAAAGGAAAAGCAGTTACCATAGCTGCATATAATTTTGTATTGCAGGATGTTTGCCTTAGTGTTTCCCATCTCTGGCATTAATGTTCGGTTATTCTGCAAAAAAAAAAACGTTCACTTGAATATGCAAAAATCTTTGTTGTTGACTTTACAGTTTTTTTTTTCATATTCTTTGGTTGGTTAGCGTACATTTCCCACTTTCCTTTTGTGTGGGTGTGTTTGAAAGTGTGTGCGTGTGTAAGTGATGTGTATTTGTATATGTACATGTACTTTTTGATGTTATTTTGATGTTTCCACTTGTTTCTGTGACTTTGTGACAAAGACACACTACAATTCTTCAAAGAGCAATGTTCCATTTCCCTGACTACTCTATCTCCCTTCCTCCATCAAGCGAGGGTTCTGCACCCTTGCTGCTTTGTTTATGGCCTCTATGAAGTTGAATCTTTTTTTTTTCATCCAATAATTGTTTACCCAAAAACAGCAAAAGAAACCATTTATTCTTTTACAACTGTTTCCACAACAAAGTGAAATATGAAAAGAAAACAAAGGACAAAGATAAATTGGTTAAAAAGTTTATTTTATGTTGTTGTTGTCGTTGTCGAAACGAGAACTCAACGAGAGATCTCTGACACAAACACGCTCTCACTCACACAAAAGTCATAACCCAAATACGAAGGACTCTTTGAAGGTGATTTCATTACTCCCACTCTTCCTTCCACTTGTTTCGTTTTGAATTCTGTTTTTGTTTTTTTTTTTTTTTGGCAATCAATGTGCAACGTTTTTGTGGCCCAAAGCACTTAGGCTTTGTCAATCTGCAGGGAGGCAGTCGGCTGGCTGGTTGACTGACTGACTAGCATCAAAGGCAAGTTAACAACCAAAGTAAGCGAATTTCTTTGAAATCTCAAAATGTGGCCAAAAAGGCTAAAAGTGGAGTAGTCCTATTTTCCTCCACACCTACACAAAAGTAATTAGGTGTCTTTTGGACAGAAAGAGATACAAAGAAAAAGTTTTTATGTTAAGATAATAAGACATATAAGAAAAAAAAGGGGATAATAAACAACAACATTTCTATAAAAAGTGTTCCAGAACCTTCATATTACTGCTAGCAGTATTTTTTCGATATCATAAAGAAACCAGTAAGGAAAGCTCAAAAGTCGGGCGGGGCCGACTATATGATACGCTACACCACTATGCATATTTAGTAGATCTCTCGTAAAAAGGTTTATACAGGGCATTTCAGAGCTCTTTGGTACAAAATCGAAATCTATCTAATTCTATCGTGCTCTCTGAACCGGGTTTCTCCAAATTTGACGTATTATCTTCTAGACTGAATTCGGTCTTATGTACGAAAATGCAGGTGATTTGGGCTGATATTGACCATTTGATGCACAATTAACACGAAATCGGATGAAGATATATATGTGAGGCATATCCAAATCGAAACAGATTTTAATAAAATTAAAATCAACTATTTTTGGGCTTTATCTGATATCTGGTACCAAATATCATTCCAAATCGGATGAAAGATATATATGGGAGCTATAACTATATCTAAACCGATTTTTACTAAAATTGGTGTACTTGCTTCTAAGCTGGTTTCGGTCGGATTTGCCAAAATTGATGCTATTACGGCCATTTGGTGGTCAATCACCCGAAATCGGATGAAGATATATATGGGAGCTATATCCAAATCTGAACCGATTTCGATAAAATTTAAAACAGCTATTCCTATGCTCCATCTAATACCTGGTACCAAATATCACGGTTGTGGAGTGAATATTACGAATGTAAGGGACTAAAACACTAAATCGGATGAAACATATATATGGTTGCTATATCTATTTCTGAACCGATTTTCACTAAATTTGATATACTTGCTTCTAGGCTGAATTTGGTCCGATGTACTAAAATTCAGTCCATTTGGACTTATATCGGCCATTTGGTGCACAATTAACCCGAAATCGGATGAAGATATATACGGGAGCTATATCCAAATCTGAACCGATTTCGATAAAATTACAAACAGCTATTTCTGGGCTGTGGAGTGCATATTACGAATGTGAGAGGCTTAAACACCAAATCGGATAAAACATATATATGGGAGCTATATCTAAATCTGAACCGATTTCGATAAAATTTAAAACAGCTATTTCTGTGCTCCATCTTATACCTGGTACCAAATCACGGTTGTGGAGTGCATAGTAGGAATTCAGCACATAGTGGTAAGAGTATTATGTCTTTGTGCATTTGTTTGTAACAGGGAGAAGGAAGCGTGATATACCCATAGTTACTTTTGAGGATCTTCATAGAATCACTCTCTGAGTCGATTTATGCATGTCTGTACGTCCGTCCATGTATTCTTGTGAAGAAAATGCTTTTGTTATCCGATTGAGACGAAATTTTGCAAACAATTTTTATGTACCAAAGTAAGAACCCTATTGAAATTGGTGATAACCGGATCAGATTTAGATATAGCTCCAACCTATTTCAAGTTAATTGTGCACCAAATGGCCAACATAAATCCAAATGATCTGAATTTTGGCACATCCGACCGAATTCAGTCTAGAAGCATGTACATCAAATATGGTGTAAATCGGTTCAGATATAGCTTTAACTCCCATTAATATGTTTCATCAGATTTGGTGTTTAAGTCTCTCACATTCGTAATATGCACTCCATTAGAATGATATTTGGTACCGGGTATCAGATGCAGACCAGAAACACCTCTGTAAAATTGTATCAAGATCGGTTCAGATTTGGATATAGCTCCCATATAAGTCTTCAACCGATTTCGGGTTGATTGTGGATCTGATGTTTAATATCCCTTCAAATGGGGTAAATTCTGGCACTTCCGCCGAAATTCTGTATGGAAGTAAGTACATCAAATTTGGTGAAAATCGGTTCAGATATAGCTATATATTTTTCATCGGATTTGGTATTTAAGTCCCTCACATTCGTAATATGCATCTGGTTCCAATGATATTTGGAACCAGATATCAGATGCAGCCCAAAAATACCTCTGCCAAGTTTTGGATATTGGATATAGCTCCCATATAAATCTTCAACCGATTTCGGGTTATTTGTGCATCTGCTGGTTAAAATCCGTCCAAATGGAGTGAATTTTGGCACATCCGACCACATTCGGTCTAGAAGCAAGTACATCATATTTGGTGAAAATCTGTTCAGATATAGTTATTGCTCCCATACATATGTTTCATCCGATTTGGTATTTAAGTCCCTCAAATTCGTAATATGCACTCCAAAAGAATGATATTTGGTACCAGATATCTTATAGAGCTAGGAAATACCTTTGCCAAATTTTATCGTGAACGGCTAAGATTTGGATATAGCTCCCATACATATCCATAATCCGTTTTCAGGTTTATTGTGAAAATAATGGTTGTTTATCAGCCCAAATGGAGTGAATTTCGGGAAGTACGTTTCCATTTGGTGGAACTCGGCTTCGATATCTATATTTTTAATATAATTCTTCTCGAAGTGGTATTATGCACTCTATAACATTGGTATTTGGTATAAAAGATAACAAATAACAAAAAACAGCTAAGTTCGTTTCAAAAAAAATCCGAAACTACCACTTAAAATAAAACCGTTATATGGAAACTATACGAAGACGTGCTGCCTACAAAATTGTTTCTCATAGGCTGTAGTACCCATTACGAACCTTAAATACGAAATTTCAAACGATTCCGGTGAATACTGTTGCTGAAATCATCAAAATACCGACTATCAGAAGGTACCGTCATATAGTGGCATACGAAGACGTGGACCTGCATACGATTTTTTTTTTTTTTTTTTGCCATAGCTTGTAGTACCCATTAAGATCTTCCAATACGAAATTTCAAACGGTTCCGGTAAATACTGTTGCTGGAATCATCAAAATACCGACTATCGGGAGGTACCTTTATATGGGGGCTATACGAAGACTTAGACCTGCATACAAACATTTTTGTCATAGGCTGTAGAACCCATTACGAACTTTAAATATGAAATTTGAAATAATTCCGGTGAATATTGTCGCCAAAATCATGAAAATACCGAATATCGGGAGGTACCGTTATATGGGGAATATACGAACTTAACCTGCCTTCTGGTAAACTATGCATGTATGCAATATTTAATCTTCTATCTTAATTCGTTCGAAAGATAGCGTGATTACAACAGACAGATGGACAGACAGAAAGACACACAGACAGAAAGACAGACAGACAGGCGGACATCGCTACATCGTCTTAGAATATTACGCTGATCCAAAATATATATATATAGGGTCTATTATAAATATTTCGAGGAGTTACAAAGGTAATGACAAAGTTAATATACCCTCCATAGAATAATTGAGGGTATAAAAATGGTGGAGGGTATAAATGTTGAAGATCGATCAGAATTGAATATGCCTTCCATATATTAGTTATATATTAGGTTGTATGACCTACTTCAAATAAATTCTTTTGTTACGGGAGGTCTAATAAATATGCATAGTGGTGTAGGGTGTCATGATGTCGGCCCGCCCGACTTTTGACTTTTCCTTACTGGTTTCGATGTCATAAAGGGAAAATCGGTTATTTTAGTTTTACATATTTTCATTTCTGGAACGTATCAAATGTTTACTTCGATAACCGATTTATCCTTTGTAATATTGAAAAAATTGCAAAACTAGTAGAATCTTGGAAATCCCGCAACATTACAAACTCTTGGTTGTTTCTCGAACTGCAAGAATGTAAAATAAACGATAAAATTGCAAAACTTGCAGATTCTTACATTTGGTCTGTTCCGGAACTACAACAATGTGAAATTTTTTACTATGATAATTGACATTCCCTTTATGTTATCGAAGAAAAATTGCAAAAATAGTTGATTCTTGCAGGTTCTGGAACAGAGCAATTTTTGGAACAAGGCATCTGTTTATATCGATAACATATCGTAGAAATTCTTGTCAACTTCTATAATTTTCTTAAAAAAATAAAATTAAAATCTTTATTGTTTCTTTTCAGAATTGAAAGATTTTATACGTCATCAAATTTTAAAAAAATTCTTAAAGTTTTCTGCCCAAAAAAACAACAATTCTTATTTTAATTAAAGTACCGACAACTTCAAGAAAAGCAGCAAACACAAAGCTAGAAAGTAAGAACTGTGTGTCCCATAAAAAAAACACGAACCAAAAAAAAAAACACCAACCCAAATCCCACAGCAAAAACGAGGAAGGAACAAGTGCCATAAAGCTAACAACCCACAACAACAACAACAAAACGAATGAGAAAATTTTCACAAAAGGCAAGAAATATGAATGAGACAATTAAAAGTAATAAAGATTAATTAACAAAAACAAAATTACAACAACTACGCTCGAACCTCAAGCTACAACATTAAGCTACTGGCAAAGCGATGCCGGGCTGCTGCTGGTGATAATAAAGACGACAATGATGATGAAGAACAGCAGCATAAAAAGCAATTAAAACCGCATTTACTTGCAAAATAGCTGAGAGTCGAAATCACAAAAAGAACTCAACGACAGTCGGAACAACAATCCGAATCGGGAATTGTTGGGGAAAAACAAGTGATATCCCTTGGTTTTCTGGTTGTTGTTTTTCAGTTTTTTTTCTTTCTTGTTTTTCGTTTTTACATAAAACACGTTTTATCAAAGCCCCTGGAAATGCATTAAAATTCAAATAGGCGAATGATAAGCAAGGGTCCCCATGCAAATTCCATTACAGGACTCAAAAGCGGGGTCTTCTCAACAAAGAAACCACAAATTATAATCGCTGTGGAGCGGAGGAAGCAAAGTCCAATTTTGAGTGGTGGCCAGGTCAAACGAACACTTTGACAAAACACGAAAAAAAACAATACGATTGACAGCAACAAACCGGTGGTGATTGACACATAGCCCAGCCGGAATAAGTAGCTGGCTGGCTGACTATTCGCCTTGTTGGGGTGAAACCTTTTTTCTAAACGTCACCAAGAGTCCGACACTCCAAAGTACAAAACACACACGGGCATACACGCACAAACGCCCAGACATACCCATCCAAATCAAATGCGTACAAATTGCTGTCAACAACAACATTGCGTAGAAAATGCAGAATTCTTCCGCCAAACGACGAATTTATCAATTCCAGCTACTAATAGCTGCTGGACTTCTGCTTTTGCTGTTCATGCCTGCTTTAGTCACTTCCGTTCGCCATATTGATAATGACGATGAATATCATGATGAGCAGCAACAACTGTTGCGACAACAACAACAGCTACGGTATCAACAGCAGCAGCAACAACAACAGCACCACAACCAAAGACAACAACAGCAATTACAACGACGTCGTAGCAGCGGATTTACAAGCACGTCCGCTAATCATCGACCCAATGAATCACAACAACATTGGAAACACATTAACAAGCAATATTACACAAGTGTTGGAACTAGCTATTACAACAATAACAACAACAAATTATCAATGGCCCTCACCAAATATCCACAAAGTGCTGAGGCTCAATATGCCGATGACGAAGAAGATCCCAATGACAATCAATACCATTTGAGGGAGGATAACGCAGACGATGGCGATGAAGATGAGGATGACATGTACTCGGATGATTCTATCGATGTTGAGGCATCGGTGGGTTCGGTTCGATCGCCGAATGTTAAACAGAATATGCAACATCCACCGTACGGTAAGTTCCTAAAAATTTTCTAATAAAATCTATTTTCGAACCACTTTCTAAAGGGAAGGTTGGTATCGATTTTTTTCCAAAAGAATGTTTGTTATCGAACAACCTACCTATAGGAAATATTGATATTGAACACAAACATGCTACAGAAAATGTTGTTATCGAACTACATTTCTATATTGAATATTGTTATCGAACTACTTTTTATATCGAATGTTGTTATCGAGCAACTTTTCTATAAAAAATGTTGTTATCGAACAACTTTTCTATAGAAAATGTTGTTATCGAACAACTTTTCTATAGAAAATGTTGTTATCGAACAACTTTTCTATAGAAAATGTTGTTATCGAACAACTTTTCTATAGAAAATTTTATTATTGAACAACTGTTCTATAGAAAATGTTGTTATCGAACAACTCTCCTATAGAAAATGTTGTTATCGAACAACTTTTCTATATAAAATGTTGTTATCGAACAACTTTTCTATATAAAATGTTGTTATCGAACAACCTTCCTACAGAAAATTTTGTTATAGAACAACTTTTCTATAGAAAATATTGTTATTGAAAACCCTTTCTTTTGAAAATTTTATTATCGAACAAATTTTCTATGGAAAATGTTGTTTATTTATAAAAAAATATAATTTGTTTTTAGGTATCACAACTTTGTCTTTGAATTTACGGCTGACTTAACGCTTGCATAATTTCCATTTGACATAATTATCCTTATTAGATAACTTACCCCCGGAGGCTATTGACCGTTTGTCTGGCTGACTGCCTCCCTGCTATTCAGATTGTATTTCAAAACAGCCTTTAATCGCTGTTACACTTATTTGCTCTTGTTTTGCATTTCAAATTGAAAAAGGAAAACTTAAAATAATTTATTCTCTTTTTAGCACAAAGAAAATCACTCGCTTTGCATCTGAACTCGCTTCGACACACAAACACGCAGACAAGTAGGGTTGTACATCTGCTGGCTGATAACACAGAAATAAAAAAATGTATTTATTTCTCTTTTTTTAGTTCAGTTTCTTATTTATTTGAAAGGCGGCATCTTTGAAATGTTTATAAAAATTCCTCGACACTTCAAAGAATTGATTGTTCATTGCCCGGACGGACGGCGGACAGCGAAAACATAGGCTGTGGTTGTTGGTTAAACGGCCAGCGATTCGAGTTGTGCTGCGTTGCGTTGTTTTGCAAATGTCGACGATGATAACCTTTTGCGTTGAACTTTTAAAGAATTTACAAATTAGAGTCGTCGCTATTTATAATGAACGAGAGAAAGAGAGATTAGAGATGCACGACATGCGTCTGCTAAACAAGTGAAGACAGAAAACTATTTTAATTTTATTGCTCTGAGCCTATGAGTGTTAAAGATAAGGGACTGGCAGAGATAAATGACCTAAATGGAAATGTGAACTGGAACAAAATTTGAACTTTGCTGTCACTGTATGACGAAATTGTAACACACTAAGTTTGAGGACTACAAAACATGTGACTCCTAGAGTTGCCAATCAACTTCTATGATTTTTTCTTGAAAAATTGGAATTGATTACAATTTACATTTAAAAGTTGTATGTCTGGTTACTATATTGGCGCCCAAGTAAAACTTTTGAAGCAAATTAAGCTTTGGACGACCCCATTAATTATTGTTGAAGATAATAAAGATTTCAATTAAAAAAGCTAGAAATCAAATATATAAAAATTCCTCGTACCTGATAGTTAAAATTTTCAATTTTTACTTAAAATTAATTGGCGGCAGTTACCCTTTGCTGTCGAAGGTTCTAATTAAGAGATAACTTTCTAATTAGTAAACAATTTTGCCCTCAAATATATCAAAATTTAAGACAAATTTTGAATAATCAGGAATAGTTATAGGATCATATTTTACATCCTTTTTTTTTACCACTTACAGCATATCGCTTTTCCATGATTAATAGTCATAATATGACAAAAACGGTTTGTTTCGAAACTTATATTGACCAATTATATTATAATTATATTATAATTATAAGTAGTTGAACTTTGGAAATTGACTTTTATGTATGATCCTCAAACAAATTAATTTTCTATCATTGGGCGCCAACTAATATTTTAGGACGAAATAAAAGATTTGACGGTAGCCTGTTTGTTATTCAAAATTGAAATGAGTTTCTGCGTCGTTATGGAAAGGTAAGCTTCACAGAGTTGTAAAATATACATTCCTAGGAGAGGTTAAGGCTCCCGTTATTTTATCATAACAACTATATCCGGATTAGGATAGGATTAGGATAGTAAAAATATATTGGGAGAAGATGGTCTTACGTAGACTTAAATATTCACCCATTCCATAGCGAAGACCACAGGTTCTGCGACCGAGAACTACGAGTAGGAAAGTGATTGGATATCATAAGAACTTCACAGTCTGTATCCTCTTTACGACAGAAGACGTTCTAGTACACCCCTACTTTCTTCCAATTATTTCAGAGCCGACATCCTGATATATTGCTTCCCAACCACTAAATAGTCAAAGATTTCATTGATCAATTACTAGTTAGAAGTTCAGTCTTACCTCGAATGTTGGATTAGCTTGTAAAGGTTTTCTGCCACCCAAGAAAGAACATTTTTAAAAAACATCCATCTGAGTTAAAACTTGAATTTAAAAAAAGTGGATTTTTAAAGAATATTTATGAAGGATTCCCTGAGCGACATGCGTGGATTTTTAAAAGAACATTTTTGAATATGTCTCTGACCCACAATCGTGGATTTTTGAAGAATCTCTGATCCACAAGCTTTGATTTTTAAAGGAAAATTTTTTTGAAGGACTCTCTGATTCACAAGCGTGGATTTTTTAAATTATATTTTTTGAAGGACCCACTCATCCACAAGCGTGGATTTTTATAAGAATATTTTTGAAGGACTCTCTGATCCACAAGCGTGGATTTTTCAAAGAATATTTTTGAAGGACTCTCTGATCCACAAGCGTGGATTCATGAAAAAGAATATTTTTGAAGGACTCTCTGATCCACAAGCGTGGATTAATGAAAAAGAATATTTTTGAAGGACTCTCTGAGGCACAAGCGTGGATTTTTAAAAGAATATTTTTTGAAGGACTCTCACACAAGCGTGGATTTTCAAAATTATATTTTTTGAAGGACTCTCTGATCTACAAGCGTGGATTAATGAAAAAGAATATTTTTGAAGGACTCTCTGAGGCACAAGCGTGGATTTTTCAAAGAATATTTTTGAAGGACTCTCTGAGGCACAAGCGTGGATTTTTCAAAGAATATTTTTGGAGGACTCTCTGAGGCACAAGCATTGATTTTTCAAAGAATATTTTTGAAGGAATCTCTGAGCCACATGCGTGGATTTTTCAAAGAATATTTTTGAAGGAATCTCTGAGCCACATGCGTGGAATTTTAAGAGAATATTTTTGAATATGTCTCTGACCCACATTCGTGGATTTTTGAAGAATCTCTGATCCACAAGCTTTGATTTTTAAAGGAAACATTTTTTAAGGACTCCCTGATCCACCAGCGTGGATTTGAAAATCATATTTTTTGAAGGACTGGATTTTTAAAAGAATATTTTTGAAGGACTCACTGATCCGCAAGCGTGGTCCTTTTAAAGAACATTTTTGAAGGACTCACTGATCCGCAAGCGTGGACCTTTTAAAGAATATTTTTGAAGGAGTCTCTCAGGCACAAGCGTGGATTTTTCAAAGAATATTTTTGAAGGACTCTCTGATCCACAAGCGTGGATTATTCAAAGAATATTTTTGAAGGACTCTCTGAGGCACAAGCGTGGATTTTTCAAAGAATATCTTTGAAGGACTCTCTGAGGCACAAACGTGGATTTTTCAAAGAATATTTTTGAAGGACGCAAGTTGTGGTTGAAGGACGCAAGATCGGATAGAACGGAAATACCATGAAGCATCCGCAAAAAAATTGCTTATGCAGGCCCACGTCTTCGTATAGTTTCCATATAACGATACTTCACAATATTCGGTATTTTGATGATTTTAGCGACATTATTCACCAGAGTTGTTTCAAATTTCGTATTTAGAGTTTGTAATGGAAACTACAGTTTATGACAGAAACTTATTTAACGAGAAAGTGAACTTCTTCGTATATACCCCAATGTAACAGCTATATTCGGTATTTTTAAGATTTAACAAGAATTTTTTAAGGTTTTTTTTAATTTCGAATTTTTTTCCAAATGCTGGAGAGTATTTAAGTTCGGCCCGGCCGAACACACTGCTTTTTTAACTTGTTATTATTCTTGACTTTCAGCACTGTTATGCACTGTTCTTATGATTCGCACTGTTCTTATGATTCGCACTGTTCTTATGATTCGTAAAAAACCTTTAAAAAAGTAGAATCAATGGTTGAAATAAAATGTGTACAATGAGCTGTTGGATGTTACCATACTCCGACGGCTTTTATTGAGGAATTCCTTCCAATATAGTTTTTGAAATAAAATTGAAAAATATATGTATATTTTTTGTTATCAATTTGTGACTTACTTGTAATGGAGGAGATATATTATTGTTATTACCTTTTAATGCGGAAACTACCTCAAATTCCCAAATTGTTCGTGCAATGCAATAGACTATTAATTGATAAACTAGAAAGGTAGGAATTAGAGAAAGAACAGAACATTTTCCCGCCCTAATTTGTCTGACCTCCAATTCCTTTATTTTCGCACTTACGCGCGTTGCGAAATGCAATAATTTTGCAGACTGTCTGATATGCAATTTCCTTATTAAGCTATTTTAAAAATGTCCGTTATGCTTGTTATTTTCCAGACATATTTCATTGGTCCCCTATTCTCAGTTGTCCGTCCCCCCTTTTTCGATCACTGTCTGTTTCTTACAAAGGGAAGCCATGAAAGAGAATGAAAAACAAAAACATAGGATTTCTTGCAATTTACAAAATTTATACCACATCACATTAAATCATATTTAATCATTGAAGAAAACAAAACACAGACCAACAACAAACAACATCAAAAAGATGCAGAACAACAAAAAGCAAGAACATGAAAGCTACAACAACAATAAAGTGAGTAAATGAATGAATTGAACGGACGGACGCTTAGATGGATGGATGGATGGCTGGCTGGTTGGATGATGGTTTTGTTGCCGGGTTGGATGGCTGTTTGGGTTGGGTTCGGTTGTTTGGTAGCTTCAATGAAACAAAAAGCAAATATGAACACTACAAAACAAAACACCCTCATACGGCAACGAACAACATCGGAGGAAGGAATAGAAATGGAACAGCAGCGGCATCACAAGGAGGAATCCATAACAACAAGAACTCTTTAAGACAGACATCAAACGAAAGCTCCTTTATTTTCAAAAATACATTATTTTCTCTTTGTTGTTGTGGATGATGTTGCGGCGCTGCTGCTGCAGCTGCTGCTGTTCTGGCAGCACAACCACAACTTTCAGAGAGAGAGCGCGAGTGGTTGGGTGTTGTAGGTGGCATTGCTGGCCGCCAGTGGTGGGGTCCAAATTTACTAAAAATATCTTGCCAAAGACCATGAGGATGAACACCATGCAATCTATGAATATCTGGATCATGCAACAGAATTATGCTGGCAAAGGCTTCTTTCTGGCTTCTGTGCTACGCACAACGTGCCAACTACCGACCAACCGGGGCAGAGCAGAGTATCGGATCAACCAGCAGCCGACACACGTAACAAGGAATTACACACTTAATTAATGAGTGGTTTTTGATCTAAAACAGATTTTTCCCCTTTGCTTTGCTGCATTATGCATATCACAGCGTAACGCCAACACTTGCAGCTTGCCCCCAGCTACCAAATGTTTGTTTTTTATTTTGTTGTACTTTTATTTTTGGTGTTGTCCTTTCATGTTTTTTTTGGGTGTTATTGTTACGGTTTTGCATGGTGTCGTGCAAATTTTCTTCAAAAAAGTGCATATTTTCTTACACAGCTTCGCTTGATATGAAGTGACAAAAATTGTGATATAAGGTGGGTTCGGGAAACAGAGATTTGGTCTGTGGGGAACAGTGGGTAAGGCGGCACATTGTGGTAATCTGCAAACGTAATATTTCTATAAATAGTTTTTGAATATTATTTTTAAAAGCCACAAGCGGGGATTGTTTCGAAACTATTTTTCCAAGGGATCTTACAGTACCGTACAATCATAGTCAGGGTAACATTGAATGGACATATTTTCCCAATGAGAAAAACTTTTTTTTTTGAGGATTATTGATGGAAGAGTTTTTTTTTAAGAATGTTCAAGGACACGGAGAGACGCCCAAATAAACTATTGGAAGGACTATAGTGCCTTACAATAGAACTTGCTAGTTATATAAAGAACATATAACTAGGAAGTGCCTGAAACTTCGTTAGCCAAAAGTCCTCCTTAAAATTTTAGATTCCCTCAAACAGTTCGTGTTGTACATTTTTAACACTAAAAATGCACAATTTGTACAGTTTGACAGCATTTTTCCAATTTTTAAGTTTTTTCCTTGTTCAGGAAGAATACTCGCAATAGGAAAATGTTTACCTTATACACCAAAAAGTCTTGAGATCATCCATTTTGAAATTCATGAAACCATTGCCCATAGGACCCACATCCAATTTTTCTGTAGAAAACTATTTTAAAATCTCAATTATTAAAATTTTCAGCTTTAACCCTTCAACCAATACCAAATTTGGTAACATTTAGTATGCATATCCAAAACAACATCACTCCGTCCTAGACTGCAAAAGTTTGATCAAATATGGTACACATTTCCAAAACCACTACCAGATACCAACAGAGACCTCAATATCAAAATTTGGGAATTCCAACCCTATACATTCACACAATACCAAATTTAGTAACACTTAGTACCATTTAGTAAAATTATAGTACGCATATCCAAAACCACCTCCATATCTCCATTCCAGATACAAATTTGAGAATTCCAGCCCTATTCCTTCACACAAATTTTGTAACACTTAGTCCTTTAGGTACTCATCTCAAATATTGATACCATCAGTGTTCTAAATATCAAATTTCAGAATTATATCTCTATTGTTTCACACCATACCGAATATAGTACTATTCAGTACTTTTCGTACAGTTCTAGTAGACATTTCCAAACCCACCTCCATATCTCAATTTCAGATATCAAGAGAGACCTTAAAATTATATTTGAGAATTCCAGCTTTATCGCTTCACCCAATACCCAATTTAGTACTACTTAATTCTTTTCGTGCAATTACAATACACATTTCCAAAACCACTTCCAAGTCTCGATCCCAGATACCAACACAGACCTCAACATCAAATTTCGGCATCCCAGTTCTTTTCCTTCGCTCAATACCAAAAATAGTACCAATCAATACTTTTCGTACAATAAC
This sequence comes from Musca domestica, assembly GCF_030504385.1. Taxonomy (NCBI): domain Eukaryota; kingdom Metazoa; phylum Arthropoda; class Insecta; order Diptera; family Muscidae; genus Musca; species Musca domestica. Next base: position 12,555,632 of record NW_026712363.1, on the reverse strand, counting down.
AGTACATATTTTCAAAACCGGATCCAGATCTCAATTCGAGATACAAACAGAAAACCAACACGAAATTTACTAGGATTTAGTACACATAGCCAAAATAATCTACATCTGTCATTCCTAGACACCAACAGTGATCCAAAATTAGTATCACTTTTCGAACAATTTTGTAAGCATTTACAAAACCACCACCAGATATCAACGGAGACCTCAATATCAAATATCGGATTTCAGCTCTATGCATTCACCCAATACCAAATTTAGTACTTTTCGTATAATTGTAGTGCTCATTTGCAAAACCGTTCTCAATCCTAGAAACAAATAGTTATACCAATGTAAAATTTCGGGATTCCAGCTCTATCCCTTCACCCAACCCCCAATTTAGTACCACTTATTACTCTTCGTACAATAAAAGTACACATTTCCAAAACCACTGCGAAATCTTAATACCAGATACCAACAGAGACCTCAATATCAAATTTCGCGATCTCAGCTCTATTCCTTGACTCAATACCAAATTTAGGGCTATTTAGTACTTTTCGTTCAATTATAGTGTACATCTCCAAAACCACCTCCATATGTCAATTCTAAATAGCAACAGAGCAACAAATTTGAGGATATCAGTCCTTCTCCATATATCCAATTCAGTAACCAACCCCAAATCTCAAACACAGATGCCAACAGATATCTACATATCTAATTTCAGAATTCCAGATGTATCCGGTCAGTTCTTTTCGTACAATTATAGAACGAATTTCCGAAACCAGCTCCACATTTTAATCCCAGATACCAATATCAAATTTCGGGATCCCAGCTCTACTCCTTCACCCAAAATCCAAATGTAGTACCATTCAGTCCTTTTCGTACAATTACAGTACACATTTCCAAAACCGTTCTCAATCCTAGAAACAAACAGTTATAGCAATAAAAATGTCAGAATTCCAGCTCTATCCCATCACCTAATAACAAATTTAATACAGTTAAAATACGAATTTTTAAAATATCTCTATATTTCAACCTCAGATACCAACAGAGAACTCAATATCATATTTTCGGATTCTAACTCTATTCCTTCACCCAATGCACAATAACATACTAAACATCTTAGTAACTTTCGTACAATAATAGTACACATTTCCAAAACTACAGCCAAATCTTTAACACTGGTATCTAAATATCAAATGTAAGAATTTTTTCTCTATCCCTTCACCCAATACCAAACATAATACCATTCGGTACTTTTCATACAAATACAATACACATTTTCGAAACCATCCCCATATGTCGTGGCTACACACGATCATCGACCCTAATATTAAATTTCAAATATAGTACTATTTAGTACATTTGAAGTGCCCATTTCCAAACCCACCGTCACCATCAAGCACCAACAGATACTCCAATTCCAAATTCCAGCTTTATCCGTTCACCCTAAACGAAACTCTTGCAAATTTAGTTCGATTTAGTACAGTCCGATTATTTAGTACACATTTCCAAAACTTCCTTATACCAAATTTCAAGTTTTTAGGTCTATCCGTTCAAATAATACCAAATGGTAGCATTTTAGAACATTGCGTAAACTTAAAGTCCAAAATTCCAAAAACACTTTGGTACATCTATACTGCACTCCATCACTGACTCCCATTCCAAATTGTTAGTACATTTTAGTACTTTTCGCACCCTTTCAAATTTCCAAAAACTCAGACCTAACACACGCCTACTTACCAAGACTCATCTAGTGCTAAATTTTAAAATTCTAGCTTCTTCCGTTTCGTTTGGGCGTAGATTTTCTAAGTAAATCAGTTATTTAAAACTTCCCGACGAAAGTCTAAGAGTCCTCCCGAGAATATACCAAAAAGGAACCACGATAACCATTCAAATTCAATATTTTTCATTTATATCCACTGTCCGTTCCTCATATCACCCTCAATACCCGGGGCAACCACGTACGTATGCGTATAAATGTGGCTGCCGGGTATTTAGTTTAGACATTTGTCATCTGAAATACATGACGTACATGTGTTTTATTTTCGTCTCACTCGAAGCGAGATGAGGGCGTTGAACAACAGACAAAACGAAAATAAAAAACGCGCCGCTCATTCAACGAGACCCCAGTCATGAAAATAAGCATGTGTGAATTTCTAAAGAAATTCACTAAAATGGCAAACTGAAAAGTTGCCCTCTTCTTCCCCTCCATCCATGACGGATGTTCATCATTCCGAATTTTGGCAAGAAAAGTCAAATAAAACCAACTAGGCAGAACAAAGCTAAAAAGTGAAACAAAACAAAAACACAACAAACATCAAAAAGAAAATTATTTCATTAAAAAAGTGGAAAATGTGATACTTAATTAAATTATAAAATATGGCCAATAACTATTCAAGGGGAAATATGAGGTAAATATATTATACCCAAAACGCCTTGACTTATTGATCCAGGAATCGTTCTCACATATATTAAATATTTTTTTCATTGCGAGATATATTTTAATTTGTGTTTTGTTCTTAACCATTTAATTAAAGTCCCTGCTGATTTGCTCCGATTTGTTGTAAACAAATCTCTCTCTCACTCGCCGAGCAATTACGAGCGTGTGAAACTCATGAAGCGATTTCCCAATGTAAACAAACAAAAGTAATTAAAACATAAACATCATCATTGGCCATGATGTGATGTTTGTTTGGACAATCATCTCATCATCCACATTATCAGCAACCACTTGTGTGTGTCTGGAGCATTAAGTGGGAATTGATGTTGGATACATGGATATGAGGGAAGCTTTCAAAGGTTTCCCATACATGAAGAAACAAAATCTCAATACTGGAAAAACTGTTCAAAAAAAACCAGAATTATATTTTTAATAGTAATTCAAAACTGTTCTATATATATACACCTATGATCCTTCGTTTGCGGGAATATCAAGAAATTGTCTTAAAATGTCCATGATTATTTCTCAAGAAATTTTCCATAACATCGACGAATATTTATCTGTTCGTTGATCCAAGTTTTTCCTTAAAAATTCTGGGTATTTCTTTAAACATTTATTTTCAAAAGCTATGAATTTTTCTTTGTTGGTCCACCAACCTCCCTTTGGGTCCTTCAAACAATTTGTTTTATAGTCGACGCGTTCCATCAAAAAATTGTATTTAGATCAGTAAGAAAAAGTCAAAAGTCGGACGGGAGCGAGTTCCATCAAATGGAAACGTACGTCCTGAAATTCACTCCATTTGGGCAGATATTAGCCATTATTTGCACAATACACCTGAAATCAGACTAAGGATTTATATGGGAGCTATATCCAAATCTTAGCAGATATCGATAAAATTTGGCAAAAATATTTCCGATCTTTATAAGATATCTGGTACCAAATATCATTGTTGTCGAATGCATATTACGAATGTGAGGGACTTAAACGCCAAATCGGATGAAATATATATATGGTAGCTATAGCTATATCTGAACTGATTTTCACCAAATTTGATGTATTTGCGTCTAGATTGAATTTAATCGGATGTACTGAAATACAGGACTTCCTGACAGATATTGGCCAATTGGTGCACAATTAACCCAAAATCTGTTAAAAATATGTGTGGGATCTATATCAAAATCTGAACCGATCTTGATCAAATTTGGCAAAGGTATTTTCGAGCTCTATAAGATATATGGTACCTAATATCCTTGTTGTCGAATGAATATATATGGTAGCTATAGATATATCTGAACCGATTTTCACCAAATTTGATGTACTTGTTCCTAGACTAAATTCGATCGGATGTGACAAAATCATTTGTGCCAACGCGACCTGAATTTGTTCACAAAAATACAAGGACAGACGGAGGGACTGACATGCATAATCGACTCAGAAAGTGACTCTATAATATTCTCAAAAGTAAATATGTTACAAACAAATGCACAAAGACATAACACCCTAACCACTATGTGGTGAAGGGTATAAAAACATGGATTTCTCTCTTGGTCCTTCATACAATTTCCCATCAAAATGCTGAATCTGCTTATTCTCCCGAAAATCCTTAAAAATTTAAAACGGTCCTTTAATTTAAAATCATTGCTTGAAATTAAAATCTACAATTTTTTCCCAAAAAAGACCTTTCATAAATCTCACAGTCTTTGGAGACAACTCAATTTTTCCCAAACCTTTAAAACCATCCTCATATATTTACATACACAGTTCTCAACATCAACTATGGATAATGATGCAGTTTAATTTATAAGTATTTGTTTATAAGCAATACATTAAGTTAAATGACCTGTTAACGTGTCCATAAAAAACTTTACAGTCAACAAATAATACCTACAAGAGTAAAGAAAATGTATTTAACGGAGATTTAAAAGCAAAATATTTAAATGATAATTTGAAATAATATTTTTTTATTTTAAATATAAATAAAATATAAATCCATACCTGGGGCTTTGAGATTCCTTGAAAAAAATCCATGATTTTGGCTTTGAGACTCCTGGAAAAAATATTTTGGAAAAATCGACTTTGGCAATCTTAGGATCGTTAAAAATATTCTTCAAAATATTCTCGCTATGGAATTTATAATCCTAGAAAATATTCTTTAAAAAGGCGCGCTTGAGGATTTGAGTTTACTCGAGGTAGACAAAAAATAATTACAGAGAAAATCCAGCAGATTATGAAAGTAGAGCTAAAAATAGAAAACACTTAAAAAAACAAACCTATATAGAGAGGACAAGTTCCCCCTGTTCATCATTTTTTGGAAATTTCGGATCAAGATGCATTGGAATTCATTGATTTTATGAATAAAGTGTCTTTGGCAACATTGTAGATGAAAACATGAGGTTATTTTGGTCAACTTAAACTCTTAAGCGAGTCAACAAAGGGGCGAAGCAAGTCAAAATATACTAAAATTTATTTATCACAATATTCTACTATATGTCTAAGAAGACGTTAAAAGTCAAAATCATACCTAAATTCCAGGAATTCATATTCAAATCTCCTACATCGGCATCATTTAAGAAGGATGATGTTACATATTAAAATATTCTTCATCAAATTTTACCATATGTTTCTAAAGACTTGCACGATCCCGTTAAAAGAAAATTTGAAACTATATTTTTCAAAATGATCCCTTTGTTGACTCGATTCTGCTGGATTTTTTCCGTAATTATTAAAAAAAAATAATTTTGTCACATAGTAACCTCTTCACATTTGTGGCTCAAAGAGTAAATGCTTGAAAGTCTTTGAAAAAAAATATTATTTAAATATCGGTTTTGAGACTCTGAGAGTCTTTAACAATTTTCTTTTAAAATATGTGTTTGTGTATTTGAGAGACCTTGACAAAAGTCCTTCAAATTTTTTTTTTTTGTAAAAATCCACGCTTTTAATTTGAGAGTCCTTAAAAATATTCGTGAAAAACCTCACGTGGATCCGGGAGCCATTGAAAAATTTCACGCTTGTTGCTCTGAGAATCCTTAAAAAATATTCGTCAAAAACACCAATCATCTCACTCTGAGAGTCCTTGAAAAGTTAACTTAAAACAATTCACGATTGTGGATGTAAGAGTTCCATATAAAAATAGTCTTTGAAAAATCCACGCATGGGTTTTTAGGGTATCCTTGAAAAATTAGTTTTGAAAAATTGTCTATGGGGCTCTGAAAGTCCTCAAGTATTCAAAAAAATCCACATTTGTTATTAAGATTCCTAAAAAAATATTCTTTAAAAAAATTCAAAATGAGACTTTGTAAATATTATATATAAATATAAGTTTCTTTAAAAAATACGCCTGTTTTCCTTGAGGGTCCTTGAAAAATATTCTTAATAAAATTCAGTTTTGTGACTTTGAGAGCTCTTCAGGAAATATTCTTTTTTTAAAAAAATGCAGGTTATGGTACTCTAAATATTCTTAAAACTCCACTATTACGTCATATGACGTCTTTAAAAATATTCTTCAAATATCTAGGACTATGGCTCTGTAAGTCCTCAAAAACATTATCTGAAACGTCCCCGATTGTGACCATGTAAGGTCATTAAAAATATTATTTAAACGAATAATTATTGTGGCTCTGAGATTTCGTAGAAAGATATTCCTTGAAAAACGTAATCTTAAAAATCCATTCTTGTTGCTTGGAGAGACCTTGAAAAATATTATTTAAAAAATCCGCCTTTGTCGCTATAAGATTCCTTTTAAAATATTCACAACTATAGATGATAAAATATATTCTTTAAAAAATTCATGTCCGTAATTCTGCTAATCCTTCAAAAAAATGTATTTTAAAGAATTAAAATTTCTCATTTTCTCTTCTTTCCATTCCATCAACAACTTTACTCATATCCCACCCCCCATCTTCAGGCCAATTTTGTTGTGGTATTGGTGATTTATTTAATTAGTATTCATTAAAAACAATTTTCAATGTAAATTCAATAATTTTTAATTGGAAAGGTGACAATATCCACCATACACCTAGAACATAGCAAACATGCCAACGAAAGCAGCTCAGCTCTACGAGTAGGTGTCCACGTTCACCCAGCGAAAATAAAATGCAAAGCACAACGTGCTAAGAAATTATTATAAATTAATATAATTGGCAATAAAACAATAACAATAATCATGAAAACATGCCAAAGTCCCGAACATCCCCACCAGCCGTGATGATGACCACCTTCAATAAGTGTTTGTCAAGTGTTTGTTTGAGGGGACTTCATAAAAATGGCGGTGTTTTGTTTTTCAGGCCATCTTTGTATGTTGCCCGTGTGTGTGTGTGTGAGTGTCTCAAACAAAACCCCCAGAATATCAAAGAAAACATTATTAGAATTTCAATTAGTTTTGCAAAACAAAAGCAAGGAATCAAAAAGTTTAGTCTTTGATTATCTTCTAGTCTCTTTACTTTGTGTGCGTAAAGTGTTTTTGCCGTCTCAAAAGCATTCGTTTTCAAAGAAACGAAACGCAACTCTCTGCAAAAGAAGTCAAAGAATTTTGCATAAATAATTTTCTTGCAAAAGATAATCAAATCATGTTTCCATAGAATTGCCGCAGAAGGATGTCTATGAGAAAGAACACAACACAACGGAATGTCAAATTTTAAATTCAAAACGGCAAACGTTCATCTTTGGCAGCTACATGAAATATTGAAAGATTTCAATTTCAGTGACATTTATTAGCTGTCAATATGTCGCATTTAATGAAAATTACAAGATTTCCATTGATAAAAACAACAGACAAGTTTATTTGGGGAAGAGAGGTGAAAAGGGTAAAGCCCTTCCGGTATCCGTAGGGTATAAAGTACTATATAAATATATATTATAGATATATTGACAACTCATGTCGAAATGGTGGTGAAGAATATTTTTCAAAAATACATAGAACCGCAATCGGATATAATTGTACATGTTTTTAAACTAATTGTAAAATTTTAAATCATAGATTTTTTAAGAAGATTTTGAAAAGAATTTGAAGAAGAAGAACTTATTTTCAGGGACTTTCATAATCGTAGAATACCGCAGAATATATTTCAACGAATCACATAATGGTTGACGTTATTTTTAAAAAATGAGTTCAAGAACTCGTGGATTTTTTGAGAACTGGATCATCCAGATCGAGATCTCACATAATCCTGATTTTTGAAAGAATTTGTGTATTTTTGAAAGAATACTTTTTCATAGACTTACAAAATCGAGGAATTCTTTTGAGAAAATTTTCAAGGACTCACAAATTGTGAAACTTTTCAAGAAAAAAAAATTAAGAGAGGACTCACTTGATTGTCGTTTTTTGAAAGATTAATATTCGAGGACTCGCATAACCATGGATTTTGGAAATAATATCTTTCAAGGTTTAAAATAGAATTTCATTTTTTAAAGAATATTTTTCAAGAACTCACAAGAGCCACATACGTGGATTTTCTGTAAAATATATTTCCAAGTATTAGCGGAAGGATAATCGTGAAGTTTTTAAAAATTAAAAATTTCGAATGATATTAAGAAATACACAAGTGCATTGTTAATAAAAGTTTTCAAGGATTCTCGGGGCCTCAAGTGTGGAGAGTTTTCAAGGACTTCGGACTACAATTGTAATTTTATTCATTAACCTTCAGAGCAACAGTCGTGAATTACTTTTAAGAATATATTTTTAATGCAAACGCGGATTTTGTCCGAATTAGTTTTTTCTGTAGAATTATTTTTGTAAGGACTTTAAAACAGTTTTTTCTTGACTTTCACATTACGACGACTTATATATAATATAGAAGCGTAGATTTTCTCCCGACTTTTGACAAGGTCTTTTAAATCTAGAAGTGTGGATTTTCTCCTTAATATATTTAAGGTCTTTGAAATCGACAAGACTAATATTTTACCAAAATATTTTTTTTGGATCTTTATGAGCCATAGGCTTGAATTTTTATAGATTTTTTATGAGCTCTCACGGTCTTTTTATGAGCTCTTTGGGTCTTTATACCCTCTTATGGCTACGGAGGGTATATATCATTTAATAAGGCCAAAACCTGCCTCATCCAAATAACGGTTTAAGACCCTAGATTTCTTAAGACCAAATTCGTTTCAGCTCTTTAGGAGTTGATCTAGAGGTCCATTCGTAGTAATATTATCAAACATAGATCGGATTACTAGATAGTCAAACTTTACATATAAAATAATTTATCTGATAAAACAAGTAAAAAAGCTGTTAGTTCGCCCGGCCGAACTTTGAATAATCTCCAACATTTAGAACGAATTTAGCAATTTTCAAAAACAAAATCATTTAAAAACTATGTTAAAATCTTTAAAATACCAAATATAGTCGTTATATACGGGCCTATACGACGACGTGAACCTGCACAGACATTTTTCTGTCATAGGCTGTAGTATCCATTACGAACTTCAAATACCAAATATGACGGCAATACGAAGATGAAATCGTTGATTTCAAGAAGCACTTTTATTAGCGAGTCTCAGATATCATCGTGGATTTTAAATATAATATGCTGGATGTTTAGAAAAACTTTTAAGAGATTTTCAAGAACTTTCAAAAAGATACTTTCGAACTTTTTAAGGCTTAATTATATACGTAAATTTATGGGTGGGCACACTTTTTAAAGAAAAAAATATATTTTTCCTTGATATTGCCTAAAGAATATAACATTTAATATGTTATGGTCCCCATTAAAAATCTACGATAATATATATTTGAGAGACTTTTGAAAAACTTGTATTTAAAATCCATCATTATATATTTGATATAGATACATATCTTTCTTAAAAATGAGTGCTCACCTGCACTAAATATGCACATCTATATTAAATTATTTTTTCCAAAAAAAAAAAAAACTTTTTAAATTTTCACAATTAGTTTGATTATTGCTCTACGACGACATTAATATGCTCATAAAGCTAATTTCCATTTCGAAATTTCGTTTCAAATTTGTGCGACCAAAATAACGATCTCAATAACAGCTAATTTAAAATATCTCACCCAGCAGAATTCCACATGGCATGCGAGTTAGAGTGCTTTGAAATTCGACAGGCGAACGAACAACCTCCCAATGCTCTGGTGCCACTGTTTATATTTGTTGCCTTTTGTCTTTGGGCTTTTGACAAGTCCCTCGTACAACAAGAACAGAAGAAGAACACTGTATGACAGATGACAAGTGCCGATGACAGCTGAAAGTACTTTTTTGTCGCTCTTGTTGTGTTTGATGTTATTATTGCTCAGATTGTTATTATTGCTGTTAGTATGTTCTTTCTGGTGTCGTTCATGCTTTTATTGTGAAAAAAAGATTTCAAAGCAAAACTATTTGAGAAAAATTCTCTGTAGTCGTCTCTCTATGATGCATATGACAACGGCAACAACATAAAATAAAACAAACTGAAGTGTGGCACATAAAACGCCAACAATTTTAATAAAATAGAACGAAAAAAAGTAACATCAAAAGATTTTCCTCTTTGGACGTTACAAAGCCAAAGTGAATGCGGGAGGACGAAACCACCATACCACCATTGATGCTGTAGAATTCACTAAATTGAAACATAAAACAGAACTTCTTTTGAGTTAGACATAAATGTTTTGCAAAGGTGTTGACAAGAGCATAATAATTTGGAAGGAAAAAGCTAATTGCTTCTCTAATTTTGTTTAAGTTTTTTTTCTGACCACCCTCGCTTGTGTGAGTATGTAGTGGTTGTTAATTAATTTTCAACAAAGTTTTCAGGAAATTTAATATTCATTGTAACAATTGCCGCCAGAAATGTCATGTGACATGTCATGACATGTCTATTATTTGTATTGGGTTTCGAACATCCACTTTTGATGTTTTCAATTAAATGCTCAAATCATTTGCTCTTGCCTAATGATGTAGGTACTAACGTCAAAGCCTTTTGAGAGAAACCAATCAGAAGTGCTTACGGAGGACAGATACAGATATTACAGAGAGACTTTTGAAAGGTCAACTTTTGAAAAAAACTAAAAATTCCATCACACATTCCATACCTTGTAGACATTTTACATACATAGCGTGTTTGAAAATATATAAGGGAGCCATATTCAAATCGGGAACAATTTCAATTTTATTTGACAATTTCTTTTTGTGCCGAATTCCGTTGCAGATCTCAAATTTCATTGAATTTGAAATTTGTTTGGTGTATTAAATACCTGAAATCGGCCGAAAATATATATCCAAGCCACAACCGATTTCAACATAATTTGGCAAATTCATTTTTGTACCAATTCCTTCCAAGTTTCGTTAAACTGCAGATACATATCATGTTTAGTCCCTCAAATACACGAAATCGACCGAAAATATATATGGCAGCTATATCCAAATCTGAACCGATTTCAATATAATTTGGCAAATTTATTTTTGTACCGCAATCCATCACATTTTATAGGTATCTTTGATATCTCCACTTCCAAGTGTTATATGAACAATATATGTAGCCTTTTTTACTTTCAGGCTATGGAAATTTTCAGGAAAATCAGTTTAGCAGTTATTGAGTCCATAAGTTACAAACATACAAACAATCAATCAAACGTTCAAACAGTTTCCTCTTTTATAGAAAGTGAAGAAAAGTCTTCTAAGATATTTCAAAGGTCATCTGATATGGGAAAAATTTGGAAAACTCACCTGCTTCAGAAGTTTCTTCAAAAGTTGACGTAAGAATAAAAGGTCATCTGAAAGTCATAATCTGAAGGATATTGAAAATACTATCTTCTCAGAAAACCTTCTGCTATAGAAAAGATACTATTCTATAGAAGTTGCTTGAAAGTTCTTCTATTAAAGACTTCCAAATGTCTTCTTCTATAAAAGAATACCAAAAAATTATCTGCAATAGAATGTCTTTAAAAGATATTGATTTTTTTATAAAAAATCTTTAAATGATATTAGTCTCTAATGATATTAGTCTTAAGAGTTCTAAAAGAACTCTTAAGTATCCATTCCTATTCCTATTAAGTATTCATTATTCTGTATAACACCTAAAACCTCTTCTTTTTCAGTAGAAAACCATTGAAATATCTTCTTCTACAGAAGACCTTAAAAACGATTTTCTTTTTTAAAAGATATATAAAACATCTTCCTCTAAAAACAGAATTTAAAAGACCCTCCCTCTGGCTTATATGATATGTTATATTATTAGCCTTGTGTATGATAATTTTGAAAATGTGTTCTTCTTAAAAAATCCTACAATTAAAAATCTAGATAATGTTCTTCCGTAGAAGAAAAATATTCTTTCTACAGAAAATGGTTTTCTATAGAAGGCCTTTAAAACATTTTCTTCTATGGAAGGCCTTTAAGACGCCTTCTTCTATAGTAGCCTTGAATATGACTTCTTAAAAAAGTCATTGAAAAGGTCTTCTATAGAAGTTCTTGAAGAAGTCTATTTCCGAGAACGATCTCTAAGAACAATTTTCTATAGAAGACCTTGCAGACCCCTTCTTCTACAGAACACCTTGAAGAGAAATTCTCCTACAGAAAACTTTGTCTTCTACAACATTTTCTCTTCTATAGAGAAGCTTTAAAAGGATAGAAGTCCTTTAATAGAGGACCATTAATACTTTGAAAAGGTTCTTTCTGTAGAAGATCTTAAAGAGCTATTTCTCTATGACATATATTCTTATACAGAAGACCTTGGAGAGGTCTTCTTCTACAGAAGATCTTGAAGAAGCCTCCTATAGAAGAACTTTTCGAAGCATTTTGCTTAGTAGATCAAGATTGAAGATCTTAAAGAGAAATTTATCTATATGATATTGACGAATCATTCTTCTATATAATGTTTCCTAGGGTTTTTAGTAACCGATTTGTTATAGGCCATCTTCTATAGAAATCTTGAAGAGGTCTCCTTCTATAGACGACGTGGTCTTCTTCTATAAGAGACCTTGAAGAGGTCTTCTTTTATTCCAAGACCTTGATGATTCAATATCGTTGTTACGGAGTGCATATAAAACAAATCGGATGAACAATATGTATGCGAGCTATAGCTATATCTGAACCGATTTTCACAAAATTCGGCATGCTTTTTTCTAGACTCAATTTTGTAGTAAGTGCCAAATTCTATCCCATTTGGACTAATATTACACGTTTGGTGTAATATATATGGGACCCATATCCAAATCCGAACCGATCTTGATAAAATTTAGCAAAGGCATTTCTGAGCTGTATTTAATATATTTTCCCAAATATCGTTGTTAGATAGTGCATATTACTGCTGCGGAGGTCAAAAATAACAAATCGGATGAACAATATATATAGGAGCTATATCTGTATCTGAACCGATTTCGATCAAATTTGCCATACTTATTTTTAGGCCTAATTTGGTCGTATATGAAAAATTCCATACTATTTAGGCTAATACGAATATTACACGTTTGGTTCGCAATAAAATGCAAATCGGACGAAGATATATATGGGAGCTTTATCTAAATTTTGACCGATTACGGTTCATCCTTGGGTCAAACAAATGATTTGCGTAAAATTTCATCTGGATCGGGCGATAAATGCAACATGTACTTTGTTTACAAAATTACATGGACAGGCGGACGGGTATGTATAAATCGACTCAGAATGCGATTCTATGCAGATCATAAAAAGGAACTATGGGTCTATCTCGTTTAATTTTGCCTGTTACAAACAAATGACATAATACCCTAACCACCTTGTGGTGTAGGGTATAAATATTGATGTGGGGTTCTTCAATATAAACCTCTTATGGTGTATTCTTCTTTATGAACTCGTGCAGGTCTTCCATTATGGAATATCTGGTCCTTATCTACATAAGAGGTTATCTTCTCCAGAAAGCCAATAGAAGATATACCTCCCTAGAAGTAAAAAGGGGTTCTACTGTAGAACGTTTTTTCGAAATAAAAATACATGTTTAAAGACCCAAATTTTCTCCGCTGTGTTCTCTTTCTGTCGTACAACTATGTGTCCATTTCGGATTTTTATTGTCGGCTGTCGTACTTCTCAATTGGCCATTTATTGCCAAGAGCCACATGCGTGGTACTACAACAGAACGTGACATTACATCGAATGAGTTTGTTTCACAATTATGTTTTTGTTGTTGCAGCGACGGCTGATGATGATGATGATGTTTTTTGGTGTCAAACCTAAAGAGAATTGCTCTTTGTTCCTCATTCTTGTCGGATATTTAGCATCTATGCTGTCACCAATGTTCGATGTTGGCCAGTGTAGTCTGTGTCTGTCTGGCAAATTAGTTTGTTGGCTTTATGTAGAGTGTCGTTTCGTTTTCTCTCTTTTTTTTTAGGGAAACGAAAAAATATTGGGAAACTATTTTTAAATGTTTTTTTTTATTTTTATGTTTTCATTTTGGCTACTGAAATCATGATAAGCCACACAGTGGGATAAACAAATGAGTCACAGACGGGTCAAATATATGTGTATGTTCTATGTATTTTGAAATAAATTTATTAGAGCATTAACGAAACTTCTGCAATTCTTACAAACTGAAATTTGAGCAGTAATTTGGACTGACTACATAATTAGACAACCCGCATAATTAATTGAACTCAACGGTAAACCTCTGTCATAATTATCCACTCAAATATCACATTTGAATTTTATGTAACATTCTAAAAGATGAACAGAGTGTGCCATTTTTTTCTAAATAGTCCATAAATATCTGTAATCGTTGTTGTTGTTGTGCCTCTTCTTTTCATATTATTCAAATTGAATTTTTCAAAATAAAGATATCAAGAACATGAAAGCATAAAGTTAGCAAGCATAGATCACCATAGATTGTCCGCCGGTCTGTCTCCCATGCGGGTCTTCTCCATCTTTTCATTTTCATGCTCGAGGGCTAGCGGGAATTGAAAACTAATTTCTGTGTGTGAAGTATTTTTATAAAGTGTCAAACGAAATAAATGTTGCATTAAATTACTTTCGTTTTTTATTTTTGTTCCTTTCGCCGTTTTCTGTTTTTAAATAAATATCAAACACCCAGACCAGGAAGAAATAAAAAATGTTGTTTTTTATATCTTCCCGGTCAGCCGCGGGCATTGGATATTTGTGTGTGCAAGAGTTTTTGAAATAAAATGGGCAATAAAAAATAAATAAATAGCAAAATGTTTGATTTATGGCTTTCCTAATCCGAAAAAAGAAAAATTTTTGAGTGAGGAAATAAACAAGTTCAAGTTCTTTTTTGGTAACCCGCTGGCACGAAATTGTATATAAACAAGAAAAAAATCTGTAAGTTCGGCCGGTCCGAACTTTTAATACCCTCCACCATTTGGTACAAATTTGGCAATTTCCAAAAAAAAAATTAAATTCGTTAAAAATTCTGTTAAAATCTTAAAAATACCGAATGCTTATACGACGACGTAGGCCTGCATAGGCAACTTTAGTCATAAGTTATTACAATATTTAAATGCAAAACTTGAAGAAAAATCTGCTTATAATGTAGCAAAAATCATCAAAATACCGAATATGGGGGGTACCGTTATATGGGGGCTACACGAAGACGTGGACCTGCACAGACAATTTTCTGGCATGGACTGAAGTATCCATTACGAACTTCACATGCGAAATTTGAAACAATCCCGGTAAATAATGTCGCTAAAATCATCAAAATACCGAATATCGGGGGTACGGTATATGGGGGCTTTATGATAACTTGGACCTACGTGGCCCATTTATGAACTTAACCTGCCTACTGGCAAGATATACATGTGTGCAAAATTTTAGCCTTCTATCTCAATTTGTTCGAAAGATAGCGTGATTACAACAGACAGACAGACGGACAGACAGGCAGACACACAGACAGACAGACGGACAATCGTCTTAGAATTTTACGCTGATCAAGAATAAATATACTTTGTTGGGTCTGACATGAGTATTTCGAGGAGTTACAAACGGAATAACAAAATTAATATACCCTCCATAGTATGGTGGAGGGTATAAAAAATAAATAAAAAGGGGATGTACAATAAGCTTTTCATAATTTTAGAGTAAGGAACTGGTAGTACAGGTCCATATAAGAAGGTTAAAAAAATAATATTGACTATTAACACAAAGCAAAACTCTTACAGGTATAATTAGCAACAATATAGCTCTGAAAAAGTTGTTTTATTTAAATCTTAAATCGGCTCATTCCCAGTCATCAGTGCATATCTCAGGGATCCATAAACTGTAATTAAAAAGCGGCGTTTAGTTCGACCTGGCTGAACTGTGAAAAGTCTCCACCATTTGAAGACTTGACTTATGACCAAATTAGACTCTCTAAAATTTTAAAGTTCCAATATGTAAGGAAATTGGGAGAAATTTAACTGCTCATAGAGAGTCCATACCATGAAATCACTTGTGATGTGGTTTGAAATTATTGGGGGGGGGGGCGAAACCTTCAAAATAAAGGATATCAAGAGGAACCTGTCTAGAGGAGAGTAGCAAAAAGTGGAGCGAGAAGTACATCTACCCACAGAGAAGTCTAATGTCAAAATTCAAGCGATTTAATACCGAAAGTCAGGAGGCAGGGTTGGGCATATTGCACTAAATTTTTAGTGCACTAAGAATTAAATAATTAGTTGTAGTGCAATTTTTAATTCCACTACCACTAAAGGGTTAGTGGTAGTGAAAAATAAATTGCACTACCACTAACGCTTTAGTGATATTTAAAAAAAATTGCACTACCACTAAATTTTAGTGGTAGTGAAATTTTAATAGCACTACCAATAAATTTAGTGATTTTTCAAAAAAAAATTGCACTACCACTAAATTTTAGCGAAGCCAAAAAAACACTATGTATATAAGTATTATACAAGCTATAATGACATTTATTGAAGTGAATAGGGAACAACAATCCAGAATATATAGTACATATTCATAAAATTTGATTACTTTTCTAAATAGCACTAATTTTGTGCTATTTTTTATGAAATACCACTAATTTAGTGCAAGTTTTTTTAAATACCACTAAATTTAGTGGTAGTGCTATTGAAATTTCACTACCACTAAAATTTAGTGGTAGTGCAATTTTTATTAAATATCACTAAAGGGTTAGTGGTAGTGCAATTTATTTTTCACTACCACAAACCCTTTAGCGGTAGTGGAATTAAAAATTGCACTACCACTAAATGAACAGTGATAGTGAAATTATTAGTGCACTAAAAATACAGTGCATTATGCCCATCTCTGACAGGAGGTACCGTTACGTGGAGACTATGCGTGGATGGATATGTTTTACTTTCAATACCAGAAATTCTGGGAATAATATCAATGCCTGTGTATACTTTAAGAAATCTTGGACGCACATTTCGATATATTACAAATTAAATATTCTCATGTCCCCCATTTATGGTATTTGATATTTAAATAAGACGGAATAGAGTATACTAGATTAATAGCAAGCGTGCCTCGATCGAATTCAGTCTAGAAGCATGTACATCAAATTTGGTGAAAATCGTTTCAAATATTGCTATGTTTCATCCGATTTGGTGTTCAAGTCCCTCACATTCGTAATATCTATTCGACAACAATGATATTTGGTAGCAGATATCTTGTAGAGCTCGGAAATAATTCCGCCAAATTTTATCAAGATCAGTTCAGATTTAGATATAGCTAGTTATATATAACTTCAAGCGATTTCGGATTAATTGTGCACCAAATGACCAATATCTGCCCAAATGTCCTATATTTTGGTACATTCGACCGAATTCTGCGAAGAAGCTGGTACATCAAATTTGGTGAAAATCGGTTCAGATATAGTTATAGCTGTCATATAATGTTGCATCCGATTTGGTTTTTAAGTCCCTCATATTCGTAATATGCATTCGACAACAATGATATTTGGTAGCAGATATCTTGTAGAGCTCGGAAATAATTCCGCCAAATTTTATCAAGATCAGTTCAGATTTGGATATAGCTAGCCATATATAACTTCAAGCGATTTCGGATTAATTGTGCACCAAATGACCAATATCTGCCCAAAAGTCCTATATTTTGGTACATTCGACCGAATTCTGCGAAGAAGCTGGTACATCAAATTTGTTGAAAATCGGTTCAGATATAGCTATAGCTGTCATATAATGTTGCATTCGATTTGGTTTTTAAGTCCCTCATATTCGTAATATGCAATCGACAACAATGATATTTGGTACTAGATATCTTATAGAGCTCGGAAATGCCTCTGCCAAATGTTATCGAGATCGTCTACAATTTGGATATAGGTCCTAAATATCCTTAATCCGGTTTTAAGTTTTTTTTTTGTAAATAATGGCTAATATCTGCCCAAATGAAGTTTTTTTTTATACCCTCCACCATACTATGAAGGGTATATTCATTTTGTCATTCCGTTTGTAACTTATCGAAATAATTATCTTAGACCCAACAAAGTATATATTCTTGATCAGCGTAAAATTATAAGATGATTTAGCCATGTCCGTCTGTCTGTCTGTCTGTTGTAATCACGCTTTCTTTTGAACGAATTGAGATAGAAGGCTAAAATTTTGCACACATATTTATTTTGCCAGTAGGCAGGTTAAGTTCGTAAATGGGCCATGTAGGTCCACGTATTCTTATAGCCCCCATATAACGGTAACTCCCTATATTCGGTATTTTGAAGGTTTTTACGACATTATTCACCGGAATTGTTTCAAATTACGTATTTGGAGTTCGTAATGAGAACTACAGTCTGTGACAAAAAATTGATTATGCAGGTCCAGGTCTTCGTATAGGCCCCATATATCAGTACCTCCTTATATTCGGTATTTTTACGATTTTAGGTACAATACTCAACGAAATTCTTTGAGATGTCGTATGTGAAGTTCGTAATGACAGAAAATTGTCTATGCAGGTCCAGGTCTTCGTATAGCTCCTATATAACGGTACCTCCCTATATGCGGTATTTTAATTATTTTGGCTACATTATTCACCGTTTATTTCAAGTTTCGAATTTGAATATGGTAATGACTTGTGACAAACAATGCCTCTATTCGGTATTTTTAAAATGTTAAATAACTGGGTATGCCTCCCACATATAAGTTCCCACTGAAACCAAACTATAATTGCTCTAAAGTCAAATGTTGATAGGTGGTATGATCTACTTCAAATAAATTCTTTTGTGACGGGAGATCTACTTAATAAGCATGGTGGTATAGGGTATCATAAAGTCGGCCCCGCCCAACTTTTGATTTTTCCTTACTGGTTTTAAATTCCAACAAGTGTGAACCTCCTTTATATAGGGCTATTAAAAAAAACTGGACATACATTGGTACAATCTCCGGCCAAGTTTAATACTTCTAGAGGACCTAGCAAAAATTTTCCCACCGAAATTTCTGTAATTGGATAAAACGCAATTTGTGTTTATATTATTTATATGTATTTCAAAAAATTACATTCATTTTGGCAGAATAAGCTTCGAAAGACCTTAATTCGCCAGAAGCTTGAGGCAAATCATTCCGGGCTACTTTACCAACTTTTAAAGCTGTCTGAATGGACTCTTCTGCGTACATTGGAGGAAATCCCTGAGTTAATTTGGTTTTCCATAGGTATATGTACATTTTAAAAAAATATTATTTTGCTGTGCAATTTAGAAGTTTTGACCACCCACTCCAGTTTCCTAGTTATGTGATAGAATTCGCATCCTGCCATTTTCTAGTCTCGAGAATGGCTTGCAGTTTCACTCAAATAGACAACTGATTTAAATTGTTTTCTTTTCCGTCGTCACATTTATCTACGAATTTCATTTTCCTGAAGTGCTATTAAAATTTTAATTAAAAGTGTTAAATTTAATTCCATTAATATGCATGATGTTTGCAAGAAATGTGCGCAATGAATGAATGGAGAAATTGATCTTTGTCTGGTGGTTCAGCAAAAAAAAAACAAAAACACCACAGCGATGGAGAATTTATGGTTCTTCATAAATAAAGGCGCCAGCAGAATTTTGGATGGTCTATATATGTAGATGATGATGACGACGACGAAGAAATGGAAGATGGTGATGACATTCGTCATGATGATGATCATTATTGTGCTCCTCGTGTGGTTGAATTTGTTGTTCTTTAAAAATGATTTGAATTGAATGGAAAAAAGACAAATGTTGATTTCTAAATTGTTAATTAATTTCAATTAAATTGAAGAGGCTATAATTCATAGCAATGTCTCTCTTTTAAAAATAAAAACGGAAAGTGTCTAGAATATGTGAGAGGGGTCATGTAAGGCAAATAAATTCTAGTTTTCCAGCAAATAAAGCTTTTTTTTTAATTTGGTTATTACTGAATGTAAAAATTTTAAAAATTAGCATTAAATTAGACGAAATATTTCGAAACCAGAATAGAATAGACGCTACGCTTCGAAAAAATTTCAAATCGTGTGACTGTCGTATTTTAACAGAAGTACTTAGAAAAGAACAAGATAAATTCGTGTATGGAATAGATCCGAGTATTCCAAAGTGAAGTTTAATTATACCAAATTTTAAACCAGCTCGTTTCACAAGCCTACGTATCAATAGTACCCCACCTGCCAAATCGTAAATGTCTAGCTCTATTATTTTTTCCAAAAACAATTATACTAATTTAAGTACCTTTCGTGCACTTATTGTAAAAAAGACCGAAATTATTTATTTTTCTTGAAGACATGGTTCGGCATAAGTAATTTTTTGTCATCGAATTACAAACTTTAAATACGAGATTTGAAACAATTCCGGTGAATAATGTCCCTTAAATAATCAAAATACCAAATAACGTGAGGTACCGTTGTATGGGGGCTATAGAATATCGTGGACCTATATAGAAATTTATCTTTCAGGACGTAAAGTACTTAGAAGGAACTCTTGTGTTAATTTTCAGACTATTTCATTGAAAAATGTGGCTAAAATCATCAAAATACCGAATATCGGTAGGTGCCGTCATATAGGGGGCTATACGTTATCATGTACCTATGTAGAAAAATTTCTTCCAGGGGGTAAAACACTCAGAAGGAACTCCTTGTGTTAATTTTCAGACAATTCCATTGCAACAAAATATTGGGGGTACCTTTGTATGGGTTATATACGGTATCATGGACTCATATAGACACTTGTCTTCCAGAGGATAAAGTACTCAGAAGGAACTCCTAGTGTTAATTTTCAGACTATTTTATTGTAAAATGTGGCTAAAATCAACAAAATATCGAATATCGGGAAGACCGATATAGCTCATCTTCGAACTTGACCTGCCTGCAGAGAAAAGACCGATTTGTGCAGAATTTTAACTTCCTATCTTAATTCGTTTTCTCTAGCGCCTTAGAATTTTACGCTGATCAAGAATGACAAACCTAATATACCCTCCATAGGATATAAAAAGTAGTAAATTGAGCCAGGCCGAATTTTTGATACCCTCCACCATGGTATATACAAATTCCAGAAAATTCCGTTAAAAAACGTGCCGAAAATCGTCAAAATATTTAAAAGTAGGAGGTACCCTTCAATGGGGCTACGAAAGTTGGCCGATCTAGCCCATCCTCGAACTTGATCTAAGTTCAGACCCAAAACCCATGTGTACCAAATTTCACCACTCTATCTCAATTCCTTTGGAAGATTTCGTGATTACAACAGACGACCGGGCAGAAGTATGGGCATGGTCAAATCGAATTAGATTTTTTAAGTTGAACATGAATATATATACTTTGATGGGTCTAAAATGATTTACACTTACCAAATGGTACCAAAGTATAAGCAAAGCTACTATTTGATACTTTTCATACTAATACGATACGAATTTTCAAAACCTTTCTCCAGGCCAATAGAAATCCTAATTCCAAGTTGTATGTAAAGTGGTATGTAAAAGGAGGCACCTTTTCCTACTTTTCGGACATTTTAGTACAAATTTCCTCATATCCCCGCATACAAATCTCCTGGCTTCATTTGTTCATCAAAGGCATATGGTACATTATTTAGAACCTTTTACCTCTTTTTGCACCCTTTCAGTTGGAAATCTCTTTAACTTTTTGTACCCCATACAGTTTTGTAACTTTGTAGTACGGAACAAGTAAAAAACAGTAAGTTCGGCCGGGCTGTACTTTGAACTCCCCCCATCACATGGAACGAATTTGCAAATTCTCAAAAAAATAAATCCGTTAAAAATTCTGTTAAAATCTTAAAAATACCGAATATAGCCGTTATATTGGGATCTATACGAAGACGTGGACCTCTATAGGCAACATTTTTCATAAGCCATTACAATATTCAAATAAGAAACTTGGAAAAAAATCCGGTGAGCAATGTAGCTAAAATCATCAAAATACCGAATATAGTGAGGTACTGTTACATCGGGACTATACGAAGACCTGGACCAGCATAGACAATTTTCTGTAATACCTATTGGGAACTTCAAATACGAAATTTCAAACAATTTCAGTGAATATTGTACATACCGAATATATAGGGAGGTACTGATATATGGGACCTATACGAAGACCTGGAACTGCATAGACAATTTTCTGTAGTACCTATTAGGAACTTCAAATACGACATATAAAACAACTTCTAGTATGGATTTTTAGACAATTCTATTGGAAAATGTAGCTAACATAATAAAAATACTGAATATTGGGAGGAACCGTTGCATTGGTATATAATATCGTGGACCTATATAGACAATACTGTTCCAGGGGATAAAGTACGCAAAAGGAACTCCTTTTGTTTATTTACAGACAATTTCTTTAAAAAAAATTGGCTACAATCATCAAAATACCGAATATCCGGGGTTAACGTTATATGGGGGCTATACGTAGTCGTGGGCCGATATAGCCCATCTTTGAACTTGACCTGCCTGCAGACAAAAGACTGATCTGTGCAAAAATAGAAAATTTTTATTCCTTTGACGGACGGACGTACAAGGCTACATCGCTGATCAAAAATATATATATTTTGTTATGTCTAAAAATATGATTACAATTTACAAACGGAATGACGAACTTAATATACCCTCCATTCTATGTATGGTGGAGGGTATAAAAATTGAGTACGCTAATATGTTTATCATAGACAATTTAAGCTCTTCCCGACTTTTTGGGTCATCGTAGTACGGATTTCCACAAACTCGACCAGTGGTTCTCATATCAAATTTCTAGACACTAACCAAATAGAAGCTATGGAAATGGTACCAGTTTGGTACATCTCGTACTCATATGATATCAATTTCCAAAACCCTTCACACTAATTATTTTAGTCCTTCAATTATTTAAGTGTTGCAGAAGGTTTCTACCTTTTAGTACTTTTCGCAAAATTTGGTACGAAGGTATTAACATTTGCATTTGAGGAACAAACTCCATTTATATTTGTTCCTCAAATGCAAATGTTAATACTTTGTACCTTTTTCCCCCTTTCGTACCCTTTCAGTTCAAAATATCTATACTATTCGCACACCATTAAGATTATCATACACATATAAAAATTCAGGTCTGTGGATATTTTAAGTCGCTAACTACCGTACGTTCAACATTTCGTAACTATAGTACCTTTTTGGTAGGGAAATGCAAACAATCTTTTCGACGTTCAATTCAAATAGCACAACATTGAACTTTTTGTACTTTTTGGGTCCTTATAGTACGAATTTCCACAAACTTGACCAATAATGACCAAAATGCAAATTTCAGTATTCCCACTTTACCCATTTCCTTAATACCTGTTCTTTTAGTTCAAATTTTAACAAATCTGATAAAATGAATCCAATACAGCAAGAGTGAAGAACGTGTGAAATTCAAAATCCTCGCTTCAGCTCTTTCGACTATATGCGGTCAACCTGAAAATCGTTGACCTGTGGTAAATTTTTATATCTTAGAGAGTAATATTTAACAAGTACATATCCCAAAAACTGCCTCAACAATGTTGCTACATTGCCAGACTACTAAACTTGCTTCATTTTTTAAATACCCACTACACGCACCAAATACACCTCACATCACATCGAGTGTAATACAACTAAGTTGCATACAACATTTGCACCATACATCCCAAATGCAATCATGAAAAAATCACCAATTTTTCTTACTATTTTTTGTTGATATTCAAATAAAGCACCCCACTCAACACCAGCTAGCCAGCCATCCAGCGATGAGTATTAAATTTAAAGCCTGACTGGCGCACACTTAAATTTCTCCATTGATGGTCACAACAACAGATCTACATGTAAATACATCACACATATATTCACATGATCGTATATTAAATGTAAGGCCCCTTCCTCATCTAAGCCTCTTCTAATCGACCATACTCATGTAGATCACTCTTAACTTGTGACACTTGTAGTGCAATCGAATACAACGGCGCATAACGCGATAGCCCGTCAACATCTTAACGACTCCCAGATCCACAGAGGAGTAAAGGAAACTACGAGACTTGCATGCATGCCATGCCGCCGAATGCCATGTACAACAGGGCCATATGTCGTTATCTGTGTAGCTGGACGGAAAAGAAAAAAAATGCACATTCACACATACCCCAAATGATTGAGTAGCCGGGCAAATGGAGTGTGGACCTATTGAAAATTTAGAACATTGCAAACTATAACGAATTTAATACGCACATAACACTCTATAAAAACACATTTAACAAGTTTGAAATTTGAAGATATATGTAAGCGAGATATGGCTTAAGAAACTGGTGTTTGTGTAAAGAAGTGACCGCCATAGAGGCTCGGAAATGCCCTAATGGGAACAAATTTAAAAACAAGTCAAATCTTCTGAGAAAGAAGATTTTTTGAAGTTCCTGAATGATTCAGAAGGGATGTTTTTTGTAAACTTTTTTCAACAGAGAGAACAAAAGAAATCGAATTTCTGAAAATATTTCAAATGGGTCAGAAAACCCAAACGAAATTTTAGAATTCTACCTGTGGTATATAGGGCAACCTATCGTTTTCGAAGATTTTATACAAATTTTTAGAGCTTTTAATCGAATAGTCGAATCGATCGAATACTTAATTTACAGACTGTCATTTTCGAAACGTTTATACAGGAAGTAACCGTCGTGCGTAATTTAAAAATTCTAGTCCAATTCCATCGCTTTTAGTACTATTCGTATCTTTCTTAGTATCCGTAAAACAAATTTAAGAAATTTAGCTGTACAGCACAACATTGGTACTTTACCAAAGAACGAAAAAAATACTACTTTTGAAATATTGAAATTTTGCTTTATAAGCCAAAACAAAATATTAATCTTTACGCACGAGATATCTTTGGTGCAAAATTTGAAAATTCTAACTCAATTCAATCAATAATTTCGAGTGACATTAAAAAAGAGAATATGCTTCATTTCTCTTTTCCCTCGAAGGTGAGATAAAAAACTGAAACAAGGTCAAACGCCATAATTTTTAATTTTTTTTTTTTTTAATTTTATTGAATGAATTAAAAAAATGTCGAAAATAGCATCAAATTTTAGAATATGTTTAGATTTGTTCGAATTGGTAACCTTTGGCACGAATTATGGCCTTCAAACGGCCAATGAAACCGTCACACGCTACCCGAATGTTGCTCTGCGGTATCCAACCATCACCACGGCCGGCGCTTGAGTTCTGGTGACCAACCGAAGGTGCACACTTTCAGCTGACCTCTTTGGCAAGTAAACACGATCATTTTGTTGGTTTACAATCTGCTGGACAACGAATGTTTTTTTAATCGGAGAAAATCAAATTCGGCAGTTCACCACTTTCGGCCAAGCGAAGCAACTCTTTTTGAGTATATTTTCTTTCTCTTGTTGTGTAAGTTCTTGCACTTTTTGGATTTTCAATGGCTTTACCCCGAGGTCATTTTTCAATATTTGCTGAATGGAATATTGCGATATGTTCAGATTACGAGCC
Organism: Musca domestica; assembly: GCF_030504385.1. Classification (NCBI taxonomy): domain Eukaryota; kingdom Metazoa; phylum Arthropoda; class Insecta; order Diptera; family Muscidae; genus Musca; species Musca domestica. The sequence continues at coordinate 12,530,403 of NW_026712363.1, read as the reverse complement.
ATTTTTCGGCCACTGCGACGCGGGTTTCGATCAAGACGCTTCTTTACTTTTCGAACCATTTCTGCTGAACCATTTCGAACCATTTTCTACCGTCCACTTCCTTGACTTCAGGCTATGCTACTGGTATCACGGTGACGAGCGATGGTACGAGACACAAAAGATTTATTTACATTTAAATGCTGGTGTGCTCTAACCATAGCCACTTGCGGTTTTTCAACCAAATATAAAGAAATCACGCTATATGTTGCTTAGAAATGACAGCAATCTTATGTTGGTTGCAGTTTTTAATCTCACTCTATATATCTACGTTTTCCTATAGTGTCCATATAATGGTGCTTCCAAATACTTGGTATCTTGACGAAGTTGTCCACATTTTCCTATGAATGGACTCTATCTCATTTTCCAGAACATTGCCTATATGCATTCATGTTTTTTATATAACCCCCACAGTAACGATACCTCCAGGCATTCAGATTTTTTTCAAAGAAATTGTTATAAATGTGACGTTTGATACTCGCAATAGACAGGAACCACTGTAGCACATAGTTGTCCAAATAGATTCACGTTTCTCTATAGCTTCTATAAAGCGCTACTTCCCCATATTCTGTATTTTGATGATTTTAGACAGATTGTTGACGGAATTGATACTTGGAACTCACAATAGACATCAATACCTGTTGTAGAAAATTGCCTATGTACGTTCAGATTTTGATAACACCCACAGCTTGTTCCGCCGTTTTATGGTATTTGTGGGACTTATACAGTATTATCAAAGAATTTCGCTGACATGTGCAATTTTAAATGCAACTTAATCATAATTGAACCTCGATACTTTATGGTTTATGGTTTAAACGTGCATGTAGCTCTCATATATATCCTCGTTCGATTTCTAGTTTATTATTGCACCAAATACGTAAAATCAGCCCAAATATGACAGATTTTTGCACAAATCAAATTTTTAACGCAAATTGCACCAAATAAAATATGAGTTCGCTTAGATTACAAGTCTTACAACGCTTTATTATACCCTCCACCAAAAAAAGTATGGAGGGTATATTAAGTTCGTCATTCCGTTTGTAACTCATCGAAATAATCATTTTAGACCCAACAAAGTATATATATTCTTGATCAGCGTAAAATTCGTAAGACGATTTATCCCTGTCCGTCCGTCTGTCCGTCTGTTGTAATCACGCTACAGTCTAAACGAATTAAGATAGGAAGCTAAAATTTTGCACAGATCTCTCTTTTGTCTGCAGGCAGGTCAAGTTCGAAGATGGGCTATATCGGTCCACGATATCGTATAGCCCCCATATAACTGTACCCCCGATATTCGGTATTTTGATGATTTTAGCCACATTTTTCAATGGAATTGTCTGAAAATCCACACAAGTAGTTCCTTGTGAGTACTTCACCCCCTGAGAGAGAATTGTCTATACAGGTCCACGATATTGTATATCCCCCATATAACGGTACCCCCGATATTCGGTATTTTTATGATTTTACCCACATTTTTCATCGGAATTGTCTGAAAATCCACACAAGGAGTTCCTTGTGGGTACTTTATACTCCGGCAGAGAATTATCTATATAGGTCCACGATATCATATAGCCCTCATATAACGGTACCCCCGATATTCGGTATTTTGATGTTTTTAGCCATATTTTTCAACGGAATGGTCAGCATTTTAGCACTTTACCCCCCGACAGAGAATTCTCTATATAGGTTAACGATAACGTATAGCTCCCATATAACGATACCCCGCGATATTCGGTATTTTGAAAATCCACACAAGGAGTTCCTTGTGAGTACTTTACACGCAGACATAGATTTGTCTTTATAGGTCCACAATATCGTATATTCCGACATATCGGCACCTTCTTATATTAGATATTTTAAAGATTTTAAAAGAATTTTTAATGGATTTTATTTATTTTTTTTTTTTTTTTTTTAATATTTTCTAATTCGTTCCAAATGGTGGAGGGTATTCAAAGTTCGGCCCGGCCGAACTTACGCTTTTTTACTTGTTTAAGAATCATACATTCCTTAGCACACAACTTTACTTTATCTCCTCAATAATCTACGATTGTAAGTCGCGATTCAATACTGAAACGCATGGCTGTCCTTCAACTCACTTGTATTTATAGCACCTCGTCGGGAATCAAACACGTTCACAAACAAATGAGCGAATGTAAATAACAAACATAGCAGTTGTTATAAATACCAGAGAGTGAGAGATAACGTTTAATGATCTCACAATAGACAATTTTTAATAATTTTTTGTATGAATTTCCAAAAACAAAAACGGCCCTAGCTGTTTCTTCTTTTAAAATTAAATACATACCTCCAGCAGTGTTAAAGTTTTACTTCTATAGTCCTGCGAACTTTTTCCGGGTCCCAAATTCCCTGCGGCATTCAACATACCCAACTATTGTGTACGTCTCCCATGAAAATTAATGTCTCAACATTAATCTCTTTACACTCACACACACACATACGCAAAATGTGTTGTGTGTTCGAGTTCACTTGATGTCGCAAGAAAACACATGTAGTGCCACAGAGTACCAAGAACTTTATATGGAAATTGTTAAATAAACTATTATGACTATGATGACAATAACAGCAGCAACAACAACTATACGAACATGTATGCAAGAATTGCATGGATATTATAAACAAATGTATGTGGGAGGGAGGGGAACACATTTTTGTTGTACGTTGTGCGATAATATGCCAACGCACCATTGCAAGTTGGACAAGTTGCAGGGAACGCACAACATCCAACTCAATGGCCCATAATGAGGAAATAGATAATCACAGCTATTCTATCTGAGGAGATGGGTAGACGAGGGAGGGAAGTTTTTAAAGATTTACAATCGTTTTAGACTACTTTTTCGAATGGAGATTTTAATGTTCCTTGCGATTGTGACTCTATCTTAGAGGATCTATTTTTAATACATTTAGAACTTTGTTTCTCAAAATCGGGATTTTCTTGAGATTTTCTGTGGGCCATGGAATATTTGTTTTATTGTAGGGTATCTGAAATTCGCCCAGTCCCATTTTAATTCAGATTCATTTGTTTTCCTTCTTCTATTTTCTTTACTAGTCTACAGCTTTCACATTTAATGATGAATAATAACATTTTAATAAAGAACTAATGGCAACACACAGCATCCAGAGCAACCGAACCAGGGGCTGCCAGCATCGTGTGTATGGCGGCTTCTCGGCTGCATGGCCGGCTAATGAAGTCATTACTGTCACATTTAACAAATTTTTCGGCACAACCAGAGTTTTGTTATTTTTTTCAGTTTTTATATTTTTATGCTAAAAGACAACTACAACCAAACTTTCTTTAAGGCTAAGCAATTTTTGTGTTAACATTTCCTGTTTCTTGTTTTTTTTTTCAGATTTCTACAATTGCTGTAACGAAGTATTCGGCTCATGTAGGACATCCTGTGAAAATGTAAGTAAAGCTTAAAATTTCAAAACACCAAAAACTTGATCTCCTTGTGGTGCAGTTTATTTCTGCTTCTCTGCTGCATTATAAATTATTTTTAAAACTGACATTAAAACTGATTAATGACAAAGCAACTACTTGAAAATATCACCAGGGTAGAGTAAAGCCTTAAACCTCTAGCCACAATCGACGGTGGTGGTGGTGACGATGGCAATATTTTATGAACATGCCACAGCTTTGATTGCCAACAGCTCTGAAAATTTTAAGATCATTTAAGCTGTTCGTGTGTTTGTTCGTATGACGATTGTTTGATTTTTGCAACATGAGGCCTTTTGCATGACAAGAGGCAAAAGAAACTTCCCCCCTCTCCCAATAATGGCAATCCTTCAGTCTATCAGGCAATGGCGTAGGCAGAAATACATTTTGGGTTTTTAGAGGTTCTTTCAAGGTTTCAATTAAGGGAAAAAAGATATGTGAAAAAGGACATGACATTGGTATTCTCTGAGAAATACCCCATGCCCTTCTATAAAGCAAAGTCTTTTATTATTAAGAAAACCTATGTTCTTCCATGGCAGAAGACTTCAAAAACTTCCATAAAAGAAAAACTGATACTTTTCTATGACAGAAGTTCACAGGGACTACCACATATAGGAAGTCCAACTGGTTTTTCACGAAAGACCAACCCAAGGTCTTCTTTGATATTAGAACTCAAGGCCATGTCCTTGGAAACTTCCATAAAAGAAGATCTCGCGCTTTTCTATGACAAAAGCCTACAAGGTCTACCATAGAAGCCCCACTGGAATTCCACCAAAGACCACCTCAAGGTCTTCCAGAAAATTAGACCACAGGACCAAATTCAATTCAAGAACACCAGTGCCTTCTACTGTGAAATTTAATGTAAAGCCCTTCTTCATTGAAAGGGACCTTAAAACATTCTATGAAAGAATGTGATACAAATGGACTCTAATGGTTTTAAAAACTTCCATAAAAGGGGATGTCACACTTTTCTATGACAGAAGCCCACACGGTCTACCATGAGCGAAGTCCCACTGGAATACCACCAAAAACCACCTCAAGGTCTTCCAAAAAATAAGACCACAGAGCCATATTCAATTAAACTTCAACTACAAAACTTAATCTAAGACTCTTCTTCATAAAAATGCCCCATAATCTCCTATGAAATCCTCAGGACTTTCTATTAAAGCAAAACCAAGGATCTTGAATGAAACCCAGTAAGGGAAGATCAAAAGTCGGGCGGGGTCGACTATATCATACCCTACACAACTATGGGTATTTTGTAGAGCTCACGTAACAAAAAAGTTTATATTATGAATTTAGAGGTATAATGCACAATATGACTTCGATAAGGATTATATTAAAAAAAATATTGGAGCAATAGATATACCAGACCGAGTTTCACCGAATGATAAAACGCGGTTGAATATAAAATATAAGCTATTCAAAACTATACATATATGGTGTGCAATAACCGTAAAATCGGATGAAGATGTATATCGAAGCTATATATAAAAATCTGAAACGATTTCGATACAATTTGGTAGAGGTGTTTTCAAGGAGTATCTGATGTCCGGTATCAAATATCATTAAATACAAAATCGGATGAAACACATATATGGGAGCTATAGCTATATATGAACCGATTTTCACCAACACTTGAAGCAGTTGCTTTTTCGCTCAATTCCTTTGAAAGTGTCAAAATTCAGTCCCTTTGGGCTGCTATTAGCCATTTGGTGCACGAAAAGCCTGAAATCGGATGAGTATATATATGGGAGCTACATCCAAATCTGAACCGATTTTGACAAAATTTTGAGAACTCATTTCTGAGCTGTACCTGATATCTGATACCAAAGATTATTGTCGTGAAGTGCATATTACACATGTGAGGGACTTTAACACCGAATCGGATGAAACATATATGAGAGCTATAGCTATGTCTGAACCGATTATCTCAAGCGGATAATAAATGCGAACTGCATTTTGTTCACAAAAATACATGGGCGGACAAACAACTCAGAAAGTGATTCTATGAAGATCCTCAGAAGTAACAATGAGTCTATCTCGCTTCCTTTTTCATGTTGCAAACAAATGCACAAATACATAATACCCTTACCACTATATGGTGTAGGGTATAAAGAGACCCGAGGATAATGCCAGAATAAAGAACTCATAGTAGTTTTTGGAATAGAACACCATGACTTTCTTTAAAAAAAGAAGACCTTAGTGTGTTCTTTTAAGAAAGTAGACCTTAGGTTAATCTTTGAAAGGCGTTGACTCGGTCTTCTATAAAAAAAATCCTTAGGTTTCTTCTGTTCCTTAAATGAGAGAAGTCCTATTGAGAAATACCATAGGGTCTTCTTCTATAAGAAAAAATATTATGATATTCTTTCTCTGAAGACCATGAAGTCTTTTTTGATTAAATGTCACAAGTTCTTTCTTCACAGAAAAACATGAAGTTTTCCGTCATGGAAAAGGGTACTCGTGATCTTCTATATACGAATATCGAGAGGTCCAGCAAAAAATAGGACCTTATAATCTTGGTCTTGATGGTGGTGGTCTTCTCTTAAGTTAAAATTCGTAGTCCTAACTAGAACAAGGACTTATCTCCAATAATCCTCTTATCTCCAATAATTCCCTATGCCCCCAAACCACGTTCCTGCTCACACCTAGACCTAATGGAAAATATTTCCATTAAATTGAACTAGTTTTTCAAAAATGTTGTTGTTTATTTCTCTTTCAACAAAAATAAAACACCAACAACATATCCTTTTTTGCTTGCTTTCGTGATTCAGGTTTTGTTGTTAATGTCTTTTAATTTAAATTTAAATGACTTTCGTATTCATGAAATATGGCAACATTTAAACAGAATATCAACTCTGCAGTGCTTCGCTCTGTGACGCTCTTAACATTCGAATGGCAGCAAAAACATGTCAAAACTAATTACCTTTCCCAGTTGGATGGTTGTTGGGCTGTTCGGTTGGATGACTTGCTGGCTGGCTGTCTGACTGGGTAGCTGACTTTTTGTTGTTGTTGAAACAAATTGTGTGAGTGTTGTTTTCAAATAAAAAAGTATCGACGAGATTTTGTATTTAAATTGAGTCGATAACAAGTGAAATAGATTTGCTTCAGAAATGCACATTCAAAGTGTAATTATGTGGTCCATTAGCAAACATTTTGGACCATTTATGGGAAAATTTGGAAAATAATGGAAGCACTTGCTTTTCTGTAGGGAAAGGAGCATAAGGCGGTAATGGGAATTATAATATATAAATTAAATTTGCAAAAGTTTTATTGCAGCTAAACTTCTTTCGTATACGTACTTTCAGTTAGTTCTTTATTAAGTATTACAATAATTTTTTTAAGAAGTGGCGCCCAACATGGATATGTAATGAGTAATAGTTCCTTCTCATTGTGAACATTTTCCCCTATCTGCTTTAGAAAGCCGTAGTTTGTAATGCTAAGGGACTTTATTAAACAGTTTTTATGGACTTGTAGAATTTTCTAAAGGCTTCCATTAATGAGTTCTTATGAGGCGAACAAGCTATTCTTATAATGGATCAAAATTTCAATTTTCAAGCAATTTTTTAGATTCCATGAATTCCAAGCAAGGATAAGTGCTAGAGTGATGGTGCTACTTAAGTCGCCAGATAGAGTAAGGAGTGATCCTTGCCCGTATCGGGGCATTTGTCTTCTTCCAGTCCTTGGAAAAGTACAGGAGGGGATTATGATATGCTTAGGGAGTGCTACTCCGAAGGTACATCGCGCATCAATTCGATTTTACCGAGGGTAGATGTACTATGTACTGTGAACGCGTGGATGCATGTGCAGAATACCCTGAGTGGGTCAAATGCCAATTATGTCGTTGGCATTTTTGTCGACTTCAAAGGTGCATTTGACTTCCTTTCATGGAATAGCCAGGAAATAAGTCTTTGATCTAGTTTCTTTCATGAAAGAAAGACTTGTGTCATGGGATCCAGTGATTCGGTCTGGTAGAATATCCAACGTGGTTGCCCTCAGGGGTTCATCTGTGCCCATTTATTTGGAATCTCATGGTGGATCATCTGTTACGTGAAATCTCGGCATCCTTCAAGGTTTGTTCCTACGCAGATGATCCTCTCATTATGGTTGAAGGTGTGACCTGCCTCGAGCTGAGCAGGCTATGCGTATACTTCAAGCGTGGAGTGATCGAGTTGCCGTTGAGGTTGCGAATGACAAGACATGATGATGCTAAAAGGCAGACTTGCTCATAGTCGACCTCCGTTTATACGAGCTGGTGAACGTGGCATAATGTACGCAAGTACGATTATGTACCTAGGCATTCATATAAAGGATAGACTTAATCACTTGGAACACACACATATTAAGGAGAAGCTAACTAGAATGGTGGGAATGGTCAGGCGTGTTTTGCGGACTGATTGGGGACTGAGCGTTCTGTGCCTGTCATATATGGTGGACTTTTTGTTGCTTACGCAACTTATGGGGCTCCTGTGTGGTACAAAACCGGTTCGTCTGTGTTGGGTCCGAAAAAGCTCCTGTCCTGTCAGAGGGTCGTCATGCTAGTTTGTTTGCTGTGTGTGTCCACTGATGCACTGCAGGTGCTGCATGGCGCCGTGCCGCTTAACCTGAAAGTGAGAAGTAGGGCTATTCTGTATAAGATGAAGCACGATTTGCTGTCTGAGGATGAGGGCTGGCTTAGCCCTTCTGATCTGGAAGATTGGGATATTAGGCGGTACAAGGCACTCCGTCGGACAAGGTGGACGAACAGTGGCAAAGCAAGGGCGACGTCGTCACGCAACGTTCGTACTGTACCGGCCAGACTTTCGCTTCGGTTAAAGTACTGGTTTCTTACTAACGGGGCATGACTCCGGATCGGACCTTTAGATGTTTAAGTAATTTTGCGCGTAAAGTATTTAGTAGAAGCACAAGACTTGGTGGAGGGGGTCCCCATACATAGTGGACTGTGGGTCGTGGGCCGGTGTTTCCCTGTGTATGTTGGTAGGCTATCAATGAGGGTAGTCCTGTTTATTGTTTGTTTTGTGTAGTCCGCTTCTGCAGTCCCAGTGGACCCATTCTGCAATCCGTGAGGACATCATATTATTTGTCGTGCCTTGAGTGCGTGTTCCCTGCTGATTTTTTGTTGATGAGTGACCAGTCTCGAACTATTTGGAGTTCAACTGGTAGTATCGAAGGCTATATTCTGGTACCGCGGGTGCCAGGTGCCCTAGATCCTCGGATCTATCCTGGCAGTTGGTGTTGGCGCCTTTGTGGGAGCATCGCGGTGGCTGTGGTTTAAACCCAAATCGCAGGGAGAGTGTGTTGCGCAAATTTGGAGCTGCATCATCAACCGAGTGTCTTACCCATAAAAAGGAAGGGGTTTTAGATAGGTTCCACTTCAAACCAAAGAGGCAACCGCGTCTAACTAACACGCGAGCGGATTGGTACTTACTTTTTGTGTCGGCGTTGATAGACGTATTGTATTCACCCGGTACTAAGACCACTGTGAGAAAAACCGCATAAAACAACACACAGGTATTAGACTTGGAATCAGCAATCTCCCAACAAAGTATTGAGCCCAACGAAGTGATAGTTTTTACCCATGGTAACTAAATATTTCGGATCTTCCTGTTTTCGACGTGAGGTGACGATTTCTTAATCTCTAACAAACTTGGGTCTCCAACGTATTGAATTAGAAAAATTGAAGAACGGAAAAGTATATTTACCGCCTTTCGGGTCAGACTCGAAAAATGTAAGACGAATAGTTTGTTTGAATATATGTTATACTTTACTCATATCATGGAGAACTTCCATTAGGGTTAGGGCAGAAGTTTCATTAGAGTTAGAGCTGAAGTTGTGCGGGAAGACATCCCATTGTGAAGATTTTGTTCCATTCTGAATTTAGGGCAATTTATAGTAATTCACCTGGAAACATCTTCAAAAACATATGTATCAGATGGATCATAATTACCTTATTATTCTTTACATTCCTTCTTCCACATTTTAGTTAAACAAAAATTACAAAAGCCTATGTTTCAATGTGAATATATCAGCATTAAAGTCAAGAAATGACATAATTAAAACATTAAAACTTCTCTTCAATAAATTCCAAAGTCAAGTCTAAGCTTATGCGTTGTCGAGCTACAAAACACTTCTCCAGAAGCTTTAAATCAATTTCCAAGGCAATTTCTTCTAATTAGTTTAAATTATTGCTTCATTCAGACACTCAGTTGCAAAATAAGAGAAAGAATGAAAAAACAAAACAAAGTGAAACCCCTTTTAGTGGTGTTGATGATGTCGCTTGAGATTCATATGAGGCATAAAACTCGGGAACACCATTCAAATTGAGACTGGACCAACACAAACAGAAACGTGACGCTCCATTAAGTGTCAACTGTCACAGAATAGTGGTGGTTGGATGACGATGATGATGGGGTCCTCTGAATGAGTTGTGAGCCAAGCCATGTTTTTCATCAGCATTTTTATTGCCTTCTATCCACGTATAGGCTAGTAGCTCTGCATCCCGATGTAGCAATTGCTATTGGGGTCAGAATGAAATCATACACATTATGATAATATTATATGCGTTGCATGTGTATGTAGATTTGTGCTGAGTAAGTAGCACCGGAGACTTTAGAACATTTTATTTTAATTAAAAGAAATGAGAAATGTGCGTAATTTTAAAGAGCCGATTATAATAATTAAATGTTCTGGCAAAAATACAAAGTATCTGAATTAAAGCTTACAAAGACCTTTCGTTTGCCTTAATACTAATAGCATAGAAGTCGAATAGTGATGTAATCCAAAAGGTGTGGCGTTTTACGTTCTCACAGCTCAATACGATTTATTTTCAACATGAAAATCCCCATAAGAGATGTGTATTTCAACTAAACAAATTCATTGAATGGAGTAGCAAAACCTAGTACACCAAATGTTATGGGGCGGACCGAAGATTATCTCTTCCCTCCGAGGAAACGCCAAGTCGTCCAAAAAATTAGGTCCGAACGGAATTTCAATGGAATCCCATCGGTGGATGCTCTTTTTTCGCTGACTTTTTCAATTGCAGCAGAAAAACGTTGGCTACCTAGACAAACCATTTTAGTTTTTGCCCAATCAGCGGATCGGAATTTCTATCCAGCATGAAATAAACCTACCCAACTCACAAAAGAATATCTTTAGACACAATTTTTATGCCTCCTACCATATATAGTATGGAGGGTATATTAGGTGTGCCATTCCGTTTTTAACTCATCGAAATCATAATTTTAGACCTAACAAAATATATATACATATTCTTGATCAGCGTAAAATTCTAAGACGATTTACCCCTGTTCGCCCATCCGTCTGTCCGTCGGTTGTAATCACGCTAGAATCAATACGAATTAAGATAGGAAGCTAAAATTTTGCACAGTTCAGTCTTTTGTGTGCAGACAGGTCAAGTTCGAAGATGGGTTATAAAGGTCCGCGATATCGTATGGCCCCAATACAATGGTACCCCCCGATATTCGGTATTTTTCTGACATTTTTCAATGGAATTGTCTAAAATTCTACACAAGGAGTTCTTTGTGGGTACTTTACCGCCTGTAAGAGAATTGTCTATATAGGTCTACGATATCGTATATACCCCATATAACGGTATCTCCCGATATTCGGTTTTTAATTTACATTTTTCTAAATGTTTCAATGGAATTGTCTAGAAAATCCTCACAAGGAGTTCCTTTTTAAAAGTTTGTCCCCGGGAAGAGAATTGTTTATATAGGTCCCTATAGCCCCCATGTAACGGTATCCCCGATATTTGATATTTTGATGATTTCAGCGTCATTTTTGACCGGAATTGTTTCAAATTTCGTATATAACGTTTGAAGCTCGTAATAAGTACTACAACATATGCCAGAAAATTGTCTATGCAGGTCCACGTCTTCGTATAGCCTACATATAACGGTACCTCCCTTTATTCGGTATTTTGATGATATTAGCAACATTATCCACCGGAATTGTTTTAAATTTAATTATATCAGCGACATTATTCAACGGAATTGTTTCAAATTTCGTATTTGAAGTTCGGAATCGATACTACAGCCTATGACACGTCTTCGTGTATTTCTTTATAACGGTTTTCATTTAGTGGTGAATTTCGACGGATTTTTTGGAACTATTCAAGCTCCATCAAAATTGTGGAGGGTATTAAAATTTCGACAGGGCCGGAAATTAGCTGCTTTTTTACTTGTTATATCTGGATTTACAGAGTGAGGATTAAATATATTAAGGCCACAACAACAGGACATAACTTTTATTGTATCTGGTTTAATTCAATTATTCACTAAAAGGAACAATAGAATTTGGCCATATATTAACTGCTAACACCAACAGAAACCTAAATATGAAACTTGGCGATTTCATATCTATCCTTTCCCCCAATACCAAATTCAGTACCACACAGTGTTTTTCGTACAAGTATTGTAGGCATTTACAAAGCTACCACCAAGTAACAAGAGAGACCACAATATCAAATTTCGGGGTTCTATCCCTATTGCTTTACCCAGTACCAAATTTAGTACCATTTAGTACTGTTCGTACAAATTAAGTACGTTTTTGCAAACCCATTACCAGATACCAACAGAAGCCTCAATGTCACATTAGAGAATTCAGCCTTATTCCTTCACCCAATACAACAGAGACTTAATTATCAAATACAAGGATTCCAGCGCTATCCCTTCATCCATTACCAATTTTAGTATTTGCAAACCACCACTTGACACCCACAGAGTTATCAATGTCAAATTTGAGGATCCCAGCTTCCTTCCTTCACCCAATGCGAAATACCAAAATGAGGTTAATACCAACCAAATATCGAATATCAGGACTACATTGAAATTCGGACCTTTGTTTCCTAAAATTTTATTGAATGAAAGCAAAAATGTCGGAAATAGCATCAAATTTTAGAATAAGTTTAGATTTGTTCGAATTGGTCACCTTTTGTACGAATTATAGCCTTCAAACGGCCAATGAAACCGTCACACGCTGCCCGAATGTTGCTCTGCGGTATTTTGGCACATTCCCGGCGAAGCGCTTGCTTGAGGTGATCGACACTTCGGTATTTTTAGTGCCAACATTGCTTCCTAAAATAATCCAGACACAATAGTCCAACGGATTGGTATCCGGAGATTTTGGTGGCCATTGTGCGCTGGAAATGAAGCGAAGAACCTCATTTTGTAAGCATTCTTGGATGGCTCGTGCTGAGTGCGATGGTGCTGAGTTCTGTTGCAATGCCCAAGGTCTGCCGCCAAAATGTTTGCGTGCCCAAGGTTTTAATACACCCTCCAGAATATTTTTGCCATAATATTCGGCATTTATTCTGATGCCAAGATTATGCCTCGATGATGCCTCGATTAATACAACAGAGAGCGACCATCGGCTGTTATGGCGGTCCACACCATCACCATGGCCGGCGCTTGAGTTTTGGTGGCCCCTGGCCAACCGAAGGTGCATATTTTCAGCTGACCTCTTTGGCAAGTGAACACGATCATTTTGTTTGTTTTCAAACTGCCGGACAAACCATCGGAGAAAACCAAATTCGGCAGTTCAACACTTTCGGCCAAGCTCTTTTGAGTCTATTTTCTTTCTGTTGCGGTGTAAGTTCTTGCACTTTTTGGAATTTCAATGGCTTTACCCCGAGCTCATTTTTCAATATTTGACGAATAGAAAATTGCGATATGTTCAGCTCACGAGCTATTTTTGGGTACTGCGACGCGGGTATCGATCAAGTCGCTTCTTTACTTTTCGAACCATTTCTGCTGATGTTGCCGTTTTCTTCCGTCCACTTCCTTGACGTCGGCCTACGCTTCCAGTATCACGGTAACGAGCGATGGTACGAAACACAAAAGATTTATTCACATTTAAATGCTGGAGTACTCTAACAATAGCCACTCGTGGTTTTGCTACAAATATAAAGAAACCACATTATCACGCTTGAATTCCATCACAAGTAACTTCTTTTCTGGAAAATTATCGCCAAAATGCTTTTGTACGCTTGTAAACAATATAATGAGCTGTCACTGAAATAATGTCGGACGAATGGCTTAGAAATGACAGTAGTCTGAAGTTGGTTGCCGTTTTTTCATCACACCCTCTATACTATGGTGGAGCATATACAAATAGAACTACTTACGAACTCAACATAAATTACATTCTTTAAACGTCTGACATTTTTCCTTCTGTGCAATTTAAAGGGTTTTTCATTAATATTCTTAAAAAAATCTTTCCGTTGATGACTTTGGAGTTATTTTACAATTTGCCTATTTTCTTTATTAGTTGGTTGTAAATTATTTGATCAACTTCGAAGCTTTTTCTCTTAATATACAACCTCATCCGACATAAGAGGTTTTTTTATAAATCTTAAACATTACATTGGCAACACTATGTTGTACATTACCATTGTGGTTTTCCGTTCTACAGAATAAAACCTCATATATCTTTAATATTCTAAATATTTTTTTTTATAATTTTATTGCATTTCTAAGGACACACACATTGACGACACTTGTCTTCAAAGTGAGGCCCTTGTTGTCCCTTCGCCATCTCATCCTCATTACCATCAACAATATATTATAATATATTTTCCACACACGCATCAAGAAAATTGTAAAATTTAACCAACCTTCTCGTTGACATGTGATTGCATTTAATCATCAAAGTTCTCATAAATTATTCATGTCGCAAGTAAATTGCCAACAATTTGTCTTTGCAGACAATATTTTTTGCATATTTCATTGCAGAATTTCAGTCTTCGCTCTTTTTCAATTAACCAAGGAAATTGATTTTTTTTGTTGGTTGGTTGGTTGTTGCTGCCTGCCACCAACGAAATACCTGATGAGAAATGAAGCCTCGTCGTGTGAGCTTTTGTATGCCTTGGTAATTTTTCAATCCTAGTCACTGATTAACTGCCAAAATATGTCAGTCAGACTGTGTAAATGCAAACACACAAAAATTAAAAAAGAGCACAATTTATGGTTGTATTAGCTGCGAATTCACAACGACGATATGACAATGAAAATGATTTTAGAAATCTCTATTTTGTTTTTGTTTTAAACATAAACTGTTCCCTGAAGTTACTTTCGTTATACATTGACGATATGTTATTGTTATCATTAATAGCAAGACAGAAACACATAAATGGCGCCCAACGTAATCATTGCTTTGTACGGAATTTCCATTTATACCAGATAAAATATTATAAATTGCGCTCGTTTTCGACGTCTTATATGTGATAATTTAGGCCCGTCATACCAATCCTTAGACCTTGAAAAGAACAGGAATCTCATTTATTATTTCTAAAAAATCAGATATGGGCATATATCCCCGCCATAGTATTTCATCAATCAATTGTAGCCAACAACAATTAAAATGTGTGTGCACTAGGAATCAGTTGTAGTGTACGATCCTCATCTGCTTATTTGAAATGCTATTCATCCGATAACATATAGCTCCCTCAATCTGGTGACGTGATTTACATTAATTAATGACTATAATGATTAATTTAAGAATAAGCTACACTGGCGCCCAACTGGATACTAGGATACTAGCAACTTCTTTGGTTTATTTGAAAATGAAAGGGTTTGAACTTCTTCTTCACAACTTTGCAAGTCTGAATAATTATTTGATTATTAGCATTTACAATGGCGCCCAAGAGACTAAACAAACAATCCCGGAATATTCTTTCAAAGAATATAGGTATATTAAGTTTGTCATTCCGTTTGTAGCACCTCGAAATATAAATTGTAGACCCCACAAAGTATAAATGTATATTCTTGATCAGCGTAAAATTCTATGTCGATTTAGCCCTGTTCATCAGTCCGTATGTTGTAATCACGCTAAAGTCAAGACGAGTTAAGAGAGGAAGCTATATTGGTCCACGATATCGTATGGGCCCCATATAACAATTCTCTCCGACACTCGGTATTTTGATGATTTTATGCACATTTTTTAATGATTAATAATAGGTCTAAAATTATTATTTAGATGAGTTACAAACGGAATGACAAACTTAATATATACCCATACTACGTATGGTGGAGGGATAAAAGCTTCCATCAGATCGGGCAGAACTAGAGCACAGACTTGCTATATCTTTATTCGGGAGTGAAACTTGTTCACGAGCTGAAGTTCCCGAAGACTCCGCGTTTTGAACGAAGTTTACTCTCCAGTCTTTGTTCAAAAGCCAAGAAGAGAAAAAAAGAGAAGACCAAAAGGTGGATTTTGTGTTCAAAAACAAAAAACAAAAATACTATCATATTCTCGCTCTTTTTTGAGCGAAACCGCAAAGTAGTGTAAAATCGTTTTTTTTCTACGCTCTAAAGTTCTCGAGTATCTCATTCGGAGGTCTGTTCAGAACTACTACTTTAATCTTAAAAAGTAAAAAAAAAATGGTAAGTTCGGTCAGGCCGAAGTTTTATTAACCTCCAACATTTTGAAGGAACTTGCCATTTGGGGGCTATACGAGACGAGGACCAGCATAAGTAATTATTTGTCATAGGCTGTAGTACCGATTCAAATACGAAATGTTAAACGATTCCGGTGAACAATGTCTCTAAAATATAAAAATACCGAATATCGGGAGGTATCGTTATATGGTGGCTATACGAAGGCGTGGGCCTGCATAAGTAATTTTTTTTTCAAAGGTTGTAGTACCCATTAAAAAACAATTGCAGTCTAGAATGTTGCCTAATTCATCAAAATACCGAATATTTAAAGATACGGTTATATGGAGGCTAGATACGGCTGGGGAGTGCTAGCACACGGTATTATTTTTTACTATTAACAGTAAAGACCTTTGCTTCTCTGTAAGTGTCTTTCGAAGGTACTCCATGAAAGGTAACACAAATACTCTGTATTAAATCGAGAGGGCTCTGTTTACAAAACGTACTGTTTTTACAGATGCGGGACCAACGAGAGGCTATATATTGCACTGTTATGCCAATCACTTGATTTTCTACTAACTTGCCCATAATGAGCAGATAACTCAAAATGAGTGCCAAACACAACATCACAGATAGCCCACTTTATCCATACTTCCAATGAAATCAGCTTTAAGGATTTGCCGCCACGCTCTTATCGTATCTTTGCATTATATTTGCCACTATCATTCATTTGAAGTCTCCACGGCTGCCGAAGCCTAAAATCAGGGCATAGCTAATCTAAAATTCAAGGCATACAGCCAACCGGTAGCCTTTGATTGGAAATGGCAGCAATAAATCTTTTTTCTTGCTCTCTTCTTTTGCCATCGCCAAACATTGGAGAAATGTTGGAGGTGTCTTTGACGAAAGTGTGCCGTTTTAAACAAAATGTGTTTTTTTGCATAGACCAGTAGGTCGGAGTGAGGGCATTAAAATAACCGGATTCTTGGTAATGGTTTTGTAACGACAGCTTACTTACCATGAAATCGGTATTGAATTGCAACAGCCGCGATCCGCACATGTGCTGTTTGTAATTCTGGACAACACATTCTTGGGCCTGTGCACCGCACATGCATATGTGTGTGCGATCGTAAATAAGTTTATGGTCTAACGGTGATCAAGTAACTTGGCATTTATAGGTTAGAAATAATAAAGCTGCAAACGAGAATTGCAAGACATTTTGACCATTTGGCCCAGGGTGGGAATGTGAATGGCACAATACCAAAGAATTATGACCAACAGATTTATAACAATAATCTCAACAAAAGCTCTTTTTTATGGTCTTTTAATTAACAAAAGATTTTGTGTAAGCCCACAAAAAAAATCATTCCAAAGCATTGAACCGTTTCGAACACTTGTTGCCAAACAATTTGTTCAGGCTAACGAATGCAAATGCAATTCCAGCCGAAAACAACCAGATTGACACCCACTTAGTCAAAAGCATGGACAAAGGAAATTCCAAAACACAAATAAATTTTCGATTTGCTGAACAAATCCAGTTGTGAAAATTGAAATCCTGCCTTTAGCACTCCCTCGGAAACGTTGTAGACAGTCATTCATTCATACTTTTGTCCGGATGGTGGTGGGCTGTTTATGCAGCTTATATTGCTGCCATTGTCAATATCATCGCACCGTACGGCGTTGATGTCAATGAGGAGGATGGCTGGCCGTGGATGACGTTGTAGGCCTTAAGATATTGGCAATGACTTCGAAAGCAATTAACTTGATAAAATGTATATTCATTTTGTTGATTTGGCCGGTGTGCCTGAGTCAAGGCAACAAGAAGAGTGGCGGACAACAAGCTTTGGTGTTGTATTGGCATATCCTCAGCAAACAATATTCGATACGGCCTGAAATTAAATGAAAACTTGTTGCATTTGTTTAATCGCCTTGAAAATAAAGGAGTTGGAATTGTCGTAACTTTGATGGTTCATAATTTTTTAATTTTATTCAAAACTGACACAGTGGGTTGAGGGTAAATTTAAAATTTTAGATTTGTTCCAACAGTTTGTGTTTTTAGTACTAAAATATGCACAATTTTTACAGTTTGACAAAAATTTTTTAATCAATACTAATTATATATATTATTCAAGTTTTTCCTTTTTCGGGAAGAATAATAGGAAATTCAAAGGAAATTAAAGCCATTGAACAATGGACCCACATCCATTTTTTCTGTCCAAACTATAGCACCGTCTCCATATGTAAACCTTAGAAACCAAGAGAGTGAATATCAAATTTCAGAATTTCAGCCCTATCCCCTCACCCAATACCAAATTCAGCCAAAACAGGCTGCATCTCTCCATCCTAGACACCAACTGTGATCCAAAAATGGTACCGTTAGGTCACTTCGAACAATTATAGTACACATTTGCAAAAACGCCACTAGATCTCAACACCAAATACCAACAGTGACCTCAATATCAAATTTCGGTATTCCAGCTCTATAAATTCATTCAATGCCAAAATTTAGTCACACTTAGTACTTTTACCAACGAGGCCTCAATATCAAACTTGAGGATTCCAATCCTATCCCTTAATCCAATACAAAATTTAGTACCGCAAAAGTACCTTACGAACAACTATAGTACGCATTTCCAAACCCACCTTCAAATCACAACATCAGATACCAAGAGTTATCTAAATATCAAACTTGAGAATTTTATCTCTATTCCTTCAAACAATACTAAATATTCAGTGTTAGATAAAAAAATGCAACAAAGTCAAACTCTTTTTTAATTTTAAATTTTTAATTTTTTAATTTTATTGAACGAAAGCAAAAAATGTCGGAAAGAGCATTAAATTTTGGAATAAGTTTGGATTTGTTCGAATTTATCACCTTCGGCAATTATGGCCTTTAAACAGCCAATGAAACCGTCACACGCTGCACGAATGTTGATCTGCGGTATTTTAGCCCATTCCCGGCAAAGCGCTTGCTTGATGTGATCGACATTTTGGTATTTTTTAGTGCCAACCTTGATTTCCAAAATACTCCAGACACAATAGTCCAACGGATTGGTATCCGGAGATTTTGGCGGCCATTGTGCGCTGGAAATGAAGCGAGGAACTTCATTTTGTAAACATTCTTGGGTGGCGCGTGCTGAGTGCGATGGTACTGAGTTCTGTTGGAATGTCCAAGGTCTGCGGCCAAAATGTTTGCGTGCCCAAGGCTTTAATACACCCTCCAGAATATTTTCGCGATAATATTCGGCATTTATTCTGATGCCACGGTCGAGAGCGGAGAGCGACCATCGGTTGTTATGGCTGCCCACACCATCACTATGGCCGGCGCATGAGTTCTGGTGGCCAACCGAAGGTGCACATTTTCTGCTGACCTCTTTGGCAAGTAAACACGAATGTTTTCTCATCGGAGAAAACCAATTTCGGCAGTTCACCACTTTCGGCCAAGCGAAGCAACTGTTTAGATCTTTTGAGTCTATTTCCTTTCCGTTGCGGTGCAAGTTCTTGCACTTTCAATGGCTTTACCCCGAGACCATTTTTCAATGTTTGCCGAATGGAATATTGCGATATGTTCAGCTCACGAGCCATTTTTCGGCCGCGACGCGGATTTCGATCAAGTCGCTTCTTTACTTTTCGAACCATTTCTGCTGATGTTGCTGTTTTCTTCTGTCCATTTCCTTGACGTCGGGCTACGCTACCAGTATCACGGTAACGAGTGATGGTACGAGTCACAAAAGATTTATTCACATTTAAATTCTGGAGTGCTCTAATGATAGCCACTTGTGGTTTTCCAGCCAGAAATCACACTATCACGCCTGAATTCCATCAGACGCTTGTAAACAATATAATGAGCTGTCACTGGAAAAATTTTAACAGACGAGTGACTTTGAAATGACAGCAGTCTGAAGTTGGTTGCAGTTTTTTCATCTCACCCTGTATATTATTCAAGTGTTTCCTTTTTCGGGAAGAATAATAGGAAATTTACCTCTTACACAAAAAGGCCTCCAAATTTTTTATTTTTATATATTAAACTTACCGAGGAGAAAATTAGTAAGGTCATTGCACAATGGACCCACATCCAATTTTTCCAATTTCAATCAATATCAAATTGCACAATTTCATCTCTATCCCTTCACCCAATACCAATACCCAAAACCATTCAATACCTCAATCAAAGACACAAACATTCATAACAATATAAAATTTCAGGATTCCAGCTCTATTCCTTCATCCTATACCAATTTAGTATTATTTAGCACTTTTCGTACAGTTAAAGTACCATTTCCGAAACAGTCTTCACATCTCAACCTCAGATACCAATAGAGACCTCAATATCAAATTTGGGGATCAGCTCTTTCCTTTCACCTAATACCTAATAGTACTACTTAGTACTTTTCGAACATTATGTGTTCACCGAATACACAATTGTCATTTAGTATTTTTCGTGCACTTGTAGTACACATTTCCAAAATCACCCATTTATCCCAAACCTACCAGCACAGGCACCCCAATAAAAAATTACAAAATTCCAGCTTCCGTTCACCTTCCAACAAACTGTTCCAAAATTAGTTCCGTTTAGTACCACCTTAATTTTTCAATCTTACTTTCAAACCATGAGAAAATTCGATTGCCGAGACTGTGTACACTAAGTTGTATGTAGAATCGAGATTTTGGATGCGAAACACTATGAAAGGACCAGTAAAGGGAAGTAGTGTTTTTCAAAAAAAAACGTAAAAGGTTATTAAGTGGAGAAAGGCATTTACTTTCTAGCCCCACTGTACATCCCTCAATAGATGCCTAACCCGTTTATTCCTTCACTCATTAGGTGGCTTTTAAATACGCATTCAACGGAAAAAAACATTTCATTATAGGCAATGTATGTAGTTGCCTTAACAGCAACTGACATCGACATCATGCGGTGTACTATGGCGAGGTGGAGCAAAGTGTAGTGAATGAGCCGGTGTGCACTTAAGCGTGCGTAGCTACGCGTACGAATACTGCTGCAAAAATCACTGCACATAAATTCTAGGCGCATGCGCTGCAGGTAGTCTGGGAGGTTTTAAGTCAATAATAAATCTTTTTATGCCAGCTTGTTTATGCCTGAGCTGGGGGTATACAAAGCTTCGGATAATGCAATGTACAACCTAAGGCACGCTTAAAAACGTGACAACAGATTGAAGGCGAACAGAGATATGCAAAAAGATTGGTGATTTTATTTGATCTTCCAAAGATTTCGACATGGTCTTATTATACCCTCCACCATAATATGGAGGGTATATTAAGTCTGTCATTCCGTTTGTAACACATCGAAATATACATTTTAGACCCCACAAGGTATATATCCTTGATCAGTATAAAATTCGATGCCGATTTAACGATGACCATCTGTCTCGCTTCCGAGCGAATTGAAGTAGGTTGATAAAGTTTTACTCAAATGTGTGTTTCGTCTGCAGAACTTTTGGGATTGAATAAAGGCTATAAAGGTCCACGTTTAGTTACAGCCCCCATATAACTGTACCTCCCCAAATTCGATGATAATTACGATGATGGTTCAAACGACATTTTTACCGGATCTATTTCACATTTCGTATTTAAAGTTCCCAATAGGTACTATAGCCTATGACAGAAAATTGTCTATGCAGGCCCAGACTTTCGTATTGGTATTTTTATGATTTTAGCGACATTATTTACTGCATCTGTTTCAAATTTCGTATTTAAAGTTCGTAATGGATACTTCAGCATATGACAGAAAATTGTGTATACAGGTCCAGGTATTCGTATAGCTCCCATATAACGGTACCTCCCTATATTCGGTATTTTGCTGATTTCAGCTACACTATTAACTGAAATTGTTTCAAATTTGGTATTTGTAGTTCGTAATTGGTACTTCAGCCCCTGACAGAAAATTTTGTATACGGGTCCATGTCTTCGTATAGCCCCTATATAACGGTGCCACCCTATATTCGGCATTTTGCTGATTTAAGCTACATTATTCTCCGGAATTGTTTGAAATTTCGTATTTGAAGTTCGTAATAGGTACTACATCCTATGACAAAAAATTTTCTATGCAGGTCCAGGTCTTCGTATAGCCCACATATAACGGTACCTCCCTATATTTAGTATTTTATTGATTTTAGCTACACTATTCTCCGGAATTGTTTCAGATTTCGTATTTGCGTTTCGAAATGGGTACTGCAGCCTATGACAGAAAATTGCCTATACGAGTCCCCGTCTTCATATGGACCCCAAAGTAACGATAACTCCCTATAGTCGGTATTTGTATACACTCCACCTTGGAAAGGAGGGTATATTAACATTGTCATTCCGTTTGTAACATCCTTAAATATTCGTCGTAGACCCCATAAAGTATATATATTCATAATCAGCATAAAATTCTAATTCGATTTAACGATGTCCGTCTGTCTGTTGAAATCACGATACAGCCCACATTATTTGACGTTGAGCGCCAAAATTTAGTAGAGCAATTTGTATTCTGCCTAGGATGGTTGGTATTGAAAATGAGATATATCGGTCCACGTTTTGGTATAGTCCCCATATAACGCACATTTTTTCACGGATTTGTCTGAAAATTGGT
This sequence comes from Musca domestica, assembly GCF_030504385.1. Classification (NCBI taxonomy): domain Eukaryota; kingdom Metazoa; phylum Arthropoda; class Insecta; order Diptera; family Muscidae; genus Musca; species Musca domestica. The sequence goes on along the minus strand of NW_026712363.1, from coordinate 12,507,932 downwards.
ATTTGTAGGTCATAACGGGTCCCAGTTCGTGTAGCGAGACATCGCATGTATAGGTCTACGCTTTGGTATAGCCCCCATATAACGGTACCTCCCGATATTCGGTACTTGATGATTTTTGCCCCATTTTTTCACGGATTTGTCTAGAAATTGGTATTTGTTGGTCTTAATGGGTTCTAGCTCTTTTGGCGAAACACTGTATGTATAGGTCCACGTTGTTGTATAGCCCCATATAGCCGTATTTCCCGATATTCGGTATCTTGATGATTTTTGGCACATTTTCCCATGAATTTGTCTAAAAGTTGGTATACGTGGGTCATTATGGGCTCTAATGTTTCCTTTACCCTAAGGTGGAGGGTATTAAAAGTTTGGCCCGGCCGAACTTAATGTTTTTTTACTTGTTAAGACTTTAAAAGATTTTTTTTTTGAAAATTTCCAAATTCATTCCAAGGTGAAAGGTATTCAAACTTACTGCTTTTTAACTTGTTACTTCTGGCATATTGAAAATGTGTTTGGGGCACCTACAATAAAAATATAGGTAATAAACGACAATTCATTGCTCATCTTCTCACCCAAAATTAAATTTCTCCAATTTTTTAAATCACACTACACTTTCCCATAATTGTCTTCAATAATTCTCCCGCATCGCACAAACCGTTATTTCCAAAGTTGTGACACTTTTAATTTCATTATTTGTTTTTTCTTACAATATCTAAACATTCACCTCAGCCATCAATTGAACGAACACCTTTTCACCGTTCAATTTACAATTTTGATCGAATTTCACACTTCAACATAATTTCTGCACCTTGTGATCAACACGATCAGTGATTGCGGTCGATAATAATAACAGGGAGGGGTATGAAGCGATTTACACTTAAACGTCCACATCAAGAGCACAATATCGAGGAAGTTAACAAAAACTAAACAATCTCCACCACAATATTTATTGGATCTTTAAAATGTTTTCATAACACCTACACAAAAATAATTGCAAAACGCCCAGATTCAATGCAGCAGGGAGAGGCAGGCAGACATAGCGAACAACTGACATGTCGATTGAGCCGGCATATCTTGTACATCGGAATACAGCAAGAACACCACACATGTGGTGTCGTTGTCTGCACATTGCGGTGGTTATCTGGCCAAAATGATCTTAACATTGCTATACAACACGACAACACCAGCAACAACAACAACACCAACAACATTTGTAGCAATGACAATTAAAATACAGGATCATGTTACACTCTCCAGCAGTCCCACACAACACAATGTACCACCACCACCACCAATATTTGAGTCCATGAATGAATGAACCAACAACCATGGCGATCTGTGAAGATCAGATGCAGGCCAAAGATTGCAAATAAAAAGTTTTTTTCTGTCGAACATGAACAATATGGAGAATAATGGAACCTAACCTGCTGCTACTGGTGGTGTCCGTGTGAAACCTCACATCAATTAAAATCCTTTTTTAAACATTTATTATTTTGCGATCTCATTTCAAGAAATCTGAATTATTTGTTTTGTTAGTTTTAAATAGTCCTGCGAATGAATGACATGTCTCGGAGACCACATCGATAGATGGGGGCGCTTTGTAAAGAGATCTTATCACGAAAAATAAAGAGAAAGTCTCAAATGATATAAACTGGGAACTGATGGGAAAGATATTCCATATTAAAATATGTTTTTTTTTTTTTTTTTTAAGGGAAGTAATTTTGACAACTATATATAAACTACAATCATTTGTTTCTAAAATCAAATTAAATCCTTCAAAAGCCCTGTCTCTTGCATGCATATAGAAAAGTTTCGCTTTTCATCATTGTATTTTCTATCATTTTTATTTATATTTTTGAGTAAAAATATAAACACAAAAGAAATTGTCAGAAAATTGGCAGTACGAGTCATTTTTTCCATGTCCATATCCCTTACCCCTCTCTGCTTGCCCTAACTAAATTCGGACAAACTCCTTATGCCTACCTATTTCTAAGCTGAACAAAAACAACATTGAAAGAAAATCTATCATACAGAGCCAACTGAAACTGGGTATCTCTATGGGCCAGTTTAGACATCATGTTAGAGTCATATGTAAAGTGGCTTATTGGCCTTAGCATACTTTTGAGCGCTACAAACAATTTTTATGCCCTCCACCACACATAGTATGGAGCGTATATTAAGTTAGTCATTCCGTTTGTAACTCAGCGAAATAATAATTTTAGATGTACCAAAGTTTATATATTCGTGATCGGCGTAAAATTCTAAGACGATTTAGACCTATCCGTCTGCTGTAATTACGCTAGAATCGTAATCGGAAGTTACACTTTTCAAAATATGTCTGAAAGTGCCGAGAGCTAATTATCTGCCAGAGAAGATGGCGCCTATTACGAACTCCTCACACTAAATTTGAGATAATTTTGTATACAAATTTAGCTAAATCTTTAAACATTTTTTAACAAGTTAAAAAATCATTAAGTTCGGCTGGGCCGAACTTTTAATACTCTCCACCTCAGGATAATGGAAACACTAGAACCTATTATGACCCACAAATACCAATTTTTAGACATATTCGTGGGAAAATTTGGCAAAAATCATCTAAAAACCGAATATCGGGAGGTACCGCTATATAGGGCTATACACTAGCGTGGACCTATACATACAATATTTCGCCACCGGAGCTAGAACCCATTATGACCAACAAATACCAATATTTAGACGAATCCATGAAAAAATGTGGCAAAAATCATCAAAATACCGAATATCGGGAGGTACCGTTATATGGGGGCTATACCAAAGCGTGGACCTATATATGCAAAGTTTCGCCACCGGAGCTAGGATCCATTATGACTTGTTTTTACTTGTTTTTATTTTATTTTTTATTTATTATTATTATTATTTATTTATTTATTTTTTTTTTTTTTTTTTAATAATCTCCTTGTAAATATTAAAAAAAATATCAATATAGGTCCACCTTTTTGTACAGCAGTTATATAATCATGATGGAATAAGTAAAAAAGCATCAAACATTTGTAAGCAGGTCCGCGAATTCTATAATCTCCATATAACAGTTTTCATATAGTAGTGGAAGTTCTTTTTAAATTTTTTCAAGTTCCTTCCAAATGGAGGAGGGTATTAAAAGTTCGGCCCGGCCGAACTTATCTGTTTTTTTACTTTTTAATTTTTCGTTAGTAAAGGGGGAAATTCATTGTGTATGAAAGAAAAATTAAGCACAATTTAGCCATCTTGATATTTGCATTTTTACATAAATTCGTCACTAATATACTATATTTTTTATTTTAACGAGCAGCGAGTGACAATACAAATTTGCGAAACATGGAAAAGAAATTGTCAAAGACTATCACAACTTTCCTTTTTTGATATTCGAAAATTTCACATGATTTCCAGTGATAAAAACATAATTTAATTTAAATAAAAAATTTTTGATAAATAACCTACCCTATGTCATCTTACTCTCGAATCGTCTAATCCTATGATTTCTTCATTGGCATACAACATTGTTTCAATACCCTATTATTAACAATTTGTCGTAAATTTGATCCAAATCTTTGTGGAAATGCAATTTTGGATTATAACGCCTTGATCATCAGCAGAAACAACAACAATTTGTTGAGAATTTTGCATAAATTTATTGCTCTTGAAAGAGTTTATTCATGTGGGACAGAAAATAGGCGGACTTTTCACTGATTGCACATAAATAAAGGCAACAAGATGAGACATACCCAGAGCCTGTGAAATGGAAAATAAACTTTACATTTTCACACAAACAGGCACGCACAGACAAACTCTAAACAGGCTCTTAGATAAATTTGAATTTTCATTTTTACCCCAGGAAAAACGAAAAAACTTGCAAATTTTTATTAAAAGCAGCTGCTGTCGTCATCGCCGGGATCATTGTAATCTTGTTGTGATTAAGAAACACCTTAAAATTTTGAACATTTCAGTTTCAGATTTCAGGTTTTCATGCATGTCGCCAACCGTCCGTATCTCTTGCCTATAAAATTATTTGTTATCTTTATGCAAAAATCCAAGCACGAAAAAATGCATAACTGTCTTATCTCGTTTTGAAAATCCAGCTTAATTTTTTCTCTTGGTCTTTTTTTTTATTGTCAACCATTAAGTGCTTAAATGATTTTTTGATTTTGTTGTAATTTTTGAAAAAAAAATTGTTGTTTATGTTGCAACCCCAAACAACGGCCTTAGAGTGTCGAGATCACTCGGCATTGGATGCTGTCAGCCATACCAGCATCTAAATATTGGCACAGGAATAACGAAACTTGTTCAGCGGCAACTGGCAATGGTGGCTTGATTTGGCAGATTCCAAAAGCAATCAGCGCATGTTGCCGTCAATTTTGTTGTTGTTGTTGTTTAGCGGAACAGTAGGTCCATGTTCGCCATGGCATTAACAATAATCAATAGAGACATTTTTAAGTTCATTAAAGTATAACAAATCCACTCATGTGGAAATAATTTATTATCATTCAATCTGTGTGATCTTTGAATGCCGTATTTCCCCCCTTTGGATTTCTATGCAAATCTGTTTGAGAACATGACAAGATATTTTGAGAGATTTTTTCTTATTGTTAATACTAATTGAAAACAGCTTTTTTTAAACTTGCAAAATTATAAATACCATAATAGAGCGAAATAAAATAACTGGGACAGCTAAGCGCAAAGGTAGATGGATAGAGAGATTTATGATCCAAAAGACTTCCCTAGGCTGTAACAAAAATAGAAGATTTTTTAAAAACAAAGGGACACGTCACGAACCGCTACATTTTCATAAGTAGAAGCCATATGTATTTAGAAGTATAAATACACTCAAAATTATCATTAAACAAGTGAAAAAGTATCAGTCGAGTTTGCCGACAGATGTAAAGGGTGAGACGAAAAAACTGCTACCAACTTCAGACTGGCTGTAAAACCACAAATGGCTATCGTTAGAGCACTCCGACCATGACATCAGAATAAATGCCGAATATTATCGCGAAAATATTCTGAAGGGTGTATTAAAGCCTTGAAAACGCAAACATTTCGGCCGCAGACATTGGACATTCCAACAGGACTCAGCACCATTGCACTCAGCACGCCCCACCCAAGAATGGTTATAAAATGAGGTTCTTCGTTTCATTCTTGTCTTAAAATCCACACAAGGAGGTCCTTGTGGGTACTTTATACCTCGGCAGGGAATTATCTATATAGGTCCACAATATCGTATAGCCCCCATAAAACGGTACCCCCACAATATTCGGTATTTTGATGATTTTAGCCACATTTTTCAATGGAATTGTCTGAAATTCCACAAAAGGAGTCGCTTGTGGGCATTTTACCCCCTCAAATATAGGTCCACGATATCGTATATCCCCCATATAGCTGTACCCCCCGATATTCGGTATTTTGATGATATTAGCCACATTTTTCAATGGAATTGTCTTAAAATCCACACAAAGAATTTTTAATGGATTTTATTTGTTTGAAAATTTTCTAATTCGTTCCAAATGGTGGAGGTTATTCAAAGTTCGGACCGGCCGAACTTACTGCTTTTTTAATTGTTTTATCTTACCCTGTATGTTTTATACGATTTGGTGTTGAGGTCCCTCACATGCGTAATATGCACTCAACAAAGAGAACCGATTTTCACCAAATTTGAAGTACTACTTTCTAGGACGAATTCAGTCGTAATTGCCAAAATTCGGTCCATTTGTTCTGTTATTAGCCATTTGATGCACAATAATCCTAATATCAGATAAGAATATATATGGGAGCTATATCCCAATCTGTACCGATCTCGATAAAATTTGACAGAGGTATTTTCGAGCAATATCTGATGTCCGGTGCCAAATATCATTCTTGTTTGAGGTCAATAGGACTTATATTGGCCAATTGGTGCACTATTATCTAAATCCGATCCGATTATCACCAATTTCAATAGTGTTCGTCCTTGGGCCAAACAAATATTGTTTGCAAAATTTTATATTAATCGGATAATAAATGCGACCTGCATTTTGTTCACAAAAATACATGGACGGGTGGACGGACTAACATGCAGAAATCGACTCAGAAAGTGATTCTATGAATATCCTCAAAAGTAACTATGGGTCTATCTCGCTTCCTTCTCCCTGTTACAAACAACTACGCCACTATGTGGTGCAAGGTATAAAAATTGTTTTTTTTTTTTTTAAATTTCTTATGGAAAGAAGCAGGTCTCGAGGTTTCTTATATATCCCTTATGTGAATTTCTCCTTTATAATTTTTAAAACTAAAAAGCGTCTTTAAAATCTTTTAATACAAAAGACACCTTACTGAACCCTTTTTATTTTTTTTATATTTTATAAAACCTTTTATTGGTTTTCTAACATGAACTTCCGTTTGGCGCCGTCTCTTTAATTTTTTCACAGGGAATAACATGAATGTTTCATTGGCCTTGCCATCATTTCCGAAAAACCCCAGCTTTCATTCAGAAAAAAAAATTAAAATAAAAACCTGTTATTTCTCTCAATATAAATCAGATCAATAATATTTTTATGTTCGATATTTTGAAATAATCAATTATTCGAATTGACATTTTAATGGCAATCACAACAAAACAAACTCAATAATTCACTTTAAATGATCTTTTGACCATATATGCATAAATATATATATATATATATATAAAAATGTTCTGGTTTTATTGTAACATTTTTTTTAATCGTTACAATTTTTTGTGTCGCACAACATGTTTAACGGCGCCTGGGTAAAACATAACACAACACAACCTAACCCAAACACAGCGATCGTTCAGCGGACAATCAACCGATCTGTCTTAATTTAAATAAAATTGAATTGATTCTTAGCCAAGAGGAGGCTTCGATGTTGCTTTGGTTGTATACCACCACCACCACGAATACTGCCGCTGTCACTTGGCACTACTCACAGAAAACTTCGTACCTGACTTGAACACACCGGTTGGATGGTTCGTGTCTCATGTTACGAAGGCGACATTTAGGCTTGATAATATTTATGCTAATTGAGTAATTTGTTTTTATGACAAAAAATTGTATTTTTATAGGAAATTTTCGAAAGGTAGATTTTCCACAAAGCGGCTTACGGTCAAGTGGGCTTGTTTTGATCGTTGCTGTCATCATCCTCATTGTTTTCTGGTCGATGTTTTCTCTTAGAATAGCGGCTGATATGACAGTGTCAGAATTATTTGATTGTCAACCGATGAAACATTGTCAATGGGTGGACAACGCGACTGCCAACTGTTGTCTGCCGGATGATCGTGGCGTCCATGCAAATGGCGTCGGTGTCGGTTGGCGGCTTTTGTTTGTAGATTCGAAATTAACTGTTGAATATTACCATTGTTATATGGTCATAATCGAATTATGATGGTTACATAAAAGTTGAGTGACCTTTTAGCGGAGGGTGTTAGAATTATGATAACTTAAGTCCATTAAGTTAAGAAAATATTTATGAATTTTCGTGCATAGAGATATTTCATCTACAAACGATCTGCAATATTTTATCTATCTTTTCATGGACTTTAAAAAAACAGAATTTTTCCCCACTCTAAAGCGAGCAAAACTTGCTCACCTTTATTCAAGCGACATCGAAAAATAAACTATTCTCGTTTAAGTTTTCTATTCCCATGAGTGCTCCCGCGAGTAATTTTAGTTTACTCATGAAAGAAGAGCTAAAAATTGAAGACACGAGTATCGGCGTTTTGAAAGTTTACATCGCAAAGCAATTTAATTAGAGTGGCGCTTTTCTACATTTTTTAAGATTTTCGGATAAAGATTCCTTGGAATCCGTTCATTTTAGATATATAACGTCCTCGGAAATATTGAAGATTACATTACAAAACACGAAAATAATTCCTAATTTTTTAACAAATTTTCCTCTGTCTTTCTATACTCTACACCACAGTGGTAAGGTTATTATATCTTTGTGCATTTGTTTGTGACATGGAGAAGGAAGCGAGATAGACCCATAGTAACTTTTGAGTATCTTCATATAATCACTTTCTGAGTTGATTTATGCATGTCAGTCTGTCCGTCCGTCTGTTCATGTATTCTTGTGAACAAAATGCAGGTCGCATTTATTAACCGATTAAGATGAAAATTTCCAAACAATATTTGTTTGACCCAAGGAAGAGCCCTTTTGAAATTGGTGATAACCAGATCAGATTTAGATATAGCTCCCATATATCCTCAACCGATTTCGGGTTAATTGTGCACCAAATGGCCAATATCTGTCGAAATTATCTGAATTTTGGTACATGCCCGAAAGAAAATACCCCTGTCAAATTTTATCGAGATCGGTTCAGATTAAGATATAGCTCCCATATATATCAGTCCAAAAGTCTTGAATTTTGGTACATCCGATCGGATTTAGTCTGGAAACAAGTACATCGAATTCGGAGAAAATCGATTCGGATATAGCTATAGCTCCCCTATATAGGTTCCATCCGATTTGGTGTTTAAGTCCCCCACATTCGTAATATGCATTCGACAAAAATTATGTTTGGTATCAGATATCAGATGCAGCCTAAAATACCTCGCAGCCTAAAAATATCAGATGCAACCTAAAAATACCTAGAAATAATTAGATTTGGTGAAAATCGGTTCAGATATAGATATAGCTCCCATATAAATGTTTCATTCGATTTGGTGTTAAAGTCTCTCACATTCGAAATATACACTCCACAGGAATGATATTATGTACCGGATATCATATCTGCCTAATTGTATCAAGATCGGTTCAGATTTGGATATAGCTCCCATATATATCTTCAACCGATTTCGGGTTAATTGTTCACCAAATAGCCAATACCAGTCCAAATGACCTAATTTTGGCACATCCTAGAAATAAGTACATTTGGTGAAAATCGGTTCAGAGCTCGGAAATACGTTTGGCAATTTTCTTCGAGATCAGCTAAGATTTGGATATAACTTCCATATACATATATCCTTAATCCGATTATTGCGCAAATAATGGCTAATATCAGCCCAAATGGAGCCCGACTTTTGACATTCCTTTGCTGGTTTCGAGATGATAAAGTGCCAGGAAAAGAAATGTGTTATAAAAAATGTTATTATAATTCTCAGAATAAACGATATATCTAGGTTAGATAGTTTTCAACAAAATCATATTCGAAATTTATGTATTACAATTAAAAATTATAAATTTGGGTTATATGCTGCAAATATAATATGATTCCAATTTAAGTCAAAATCTCCCTTAATAATCTCTGAACAAACAAAAATTGTTTATTTAATATTTACTATAGACTAGTACCCCTAATTTTAGATTATAAAAGAAATTCATTTACTTTCGACCAAAAACCGTTGACCTACCTTTACACCTACATATATTTTCACTGCAAAGTTTTCTTATAATTTCACTTTCCATTATACAGCCTAGATTGTGGCAAATTTCATGTGAATTTGACAGTACTAGTTGGTAGTAGTATATTAAAAAACTTCTGTCGGAAGGTTTTCTCCACCTTTTTTCCTAAGAAGTTTAAATAGAATTCATTTCAAGAAGAAATACACCCAACCAACATCCGCCTAACGGACCACCAACATAAAAATAATTCATAATTATGATTAAAATATTAATTATTACACAAATAATTCTGAACACCAAACTGAGAACCTCTTTAAAATCGATAAAAATTATTTTTCTACATAATTTTCCATAGAATTTAAATGATTTTTTTTTTTAAAAATTCATAAAAAAAACAAATATTTTACAATGCACTCTCATAGCCTCGATGTGTACGGGTATGTGCGCTACTTGCCTTGTGGCTGGCTGGCTGGCCCAGTCGCCTTGCCGGCCTAACTTAATTAATAATTCCGCACACATCGAACTGCATTAAAAACACAATGGAAACTAAGAAGAATGAGTGAATGAAGAAAAACAAATAAAACACAAAGAATTACAAACAAACAAACAACAACAATAGCAACAAAGTGGCTACTAATTCCCAAACTCCAGCCACTTGCTATTGCCACAGCATGCCAAGCAGTCAGTGGGACGACGGCGTAGACAGAGAAAATAATAGAATCCAAGCCATTGCCACAACTAAAATGTCATAGATTTTGCTTTTGTTTTGGTTCTAAGTTTTCCATTCTTGGAATAAATGAATGCATCCATTGGTGGTGGTGGTGGTTATGACGTTGATGATGATGTTTGGAGATAGAAATGAAAAACTCATAAAACATGGACTAACTAACAAATACAGACACACAAACTAATAAATTATTGTGTAATTCGTTCTGTTATCACCGAAAGAAATCAAATTATTCCATCTGCATTAATTGTTGTTGCCTTGGAATCCCAAAACATGCCAACAACCAACATGTTTGATGGTGATAAGGAAGGAACAACCAAAAAGTTGTAATGCATCAAACTACTGCATTATCGCAAGCATGTCAAGTGTGTTCCATTACCATTTCGTCTCTCTCCCACTCACACACATGCCATCATACATGTTTGAAGCGTAAATTACTCTTTCTCTTAGTTGTTTTGATTGTGTTTCTCATTTTTCTGTTTTCTCACTGTCTCCTGTTTTGTTTCATTCCAGTTGTCGTTGGTCCAATTGTCACCCACAGATGTAAATGGCCGCAGCATTCGTCTGGAAATGAAAAAGTACTGCCCTTCAATGCAATTGGAGTTTTGGTCTTGTATGAATAGAACGTTAGAAGGTAAGTTACTGTGAACTTCATACCGTCATAACACAATAACAATGCCAACCAAGTTAGTTAGGGATGTCATGGTGTGAATTCGCTTCGTAACGTTACAATGTAAAAATGAATTAGCACAAATTATTTTCGAATTTTTATATGAGCAGATCGATAAATTGGAAAAAAGGCTATCTGCCATAGATACATTTTTATACCATATACCACACTGTGGCACTGGAAATTATGTATTTATGTATTTATTTGTATTATGCAGAAGGAAACGAAATCGTTCTTTTAAACCACATTCAAAAGTAGATTTTTAACAAAGTTAACTTCTAGAGTATCAAGTTTTCCAAAAATATAATATAAGTGCCAATGAAGCAGATCTATTATGAATAATTTTTAGCACGTTTTACATAATACAGTTCCTTATACCCCCATACATCCGCCTCTTCGAAGTAACGTCTTATACGAAACAAGTTAGTAAGCTGCATTCGGTGTTCCGATTGATTCATAATCTCACATCGTAATATTATTATCAAACGTAGATCGAGTTCGGAAATTGGCAAAATCGGTCCACTCCAGCAAGTACCTCCCCCACAAAGGGTCAAATTTTTGAATAATTATAACTTTTATAAAATGTGACGTAAAAGTCCGATTGTCTCCAAATTACGCAGATCACTATTTTTTTATTAACCCAATGTCTGGCGTGTAGATAAAATATATCTGTCCACTCCTTCTGGTACCTCCCCCACAAATGGTCAACATTTTGAATATCCATGAAGCTCATAATACGCGAAATTAACATATGATTCCATTCAGATTGGCCACATCTCAATATTTTTGTCAACACAAGATCTGTTATAAAGATAGGTAGAAATCGGACCATTTCTTCTGGTACCTCCCCCACAACAGGTCGAAATTTTGAATAATTATATCTCTCTAAAATGTGAAATAAACATCCGGCTCTCTTAAAATCTCACACATACCATTATTTCTATTAACACAAGATCTGGTGTGAAGATGATATATACCGATCTACTTCTTCTGGAGTAGATCCCCCATAGAGGGATCAAATTTTTAATAACAAAACGCCCTAAAAATGCGACATAAGCGCCCAATTCATTTCAAACTTCACACATCTCAATATTTCTACTAACACATGATATGGCGTGAAGATGATAGATATCGGCCTACCCCTTGTGGTACCTCCGCCTCGAACGATCACCATTTAAATATTTAAGAGATCTGATGTGAATGAATTTTTCTGTCCACTCCCTCTGATTTCTGATTGAAAATCAATGTTCCACTTTCTTTACATTCAACAGGTTCCAATATTTTTATTGGTATAAGATAAAGTGGAATACTTCGATCCACTATATGTGGCACCTCGCGCACCTTACAAAGTGATATAGTCTAAATATGGCACGTTGTAATATTTATATCAGACATAGTATAATAGAGAGGAGTTGGACAATATTAAGGCTCAACATGATGAATAATAAAAACATAAAAACGGACTATTGCTTGCGGTATACATCCGTCGGCAAAAACCGACTGATACTTTTTATACCCTCCACCATACTATGGAGGGTATATTAATTTTGTCATTCCGTTTGTAACTCCTCGAAATACTCATGTCAGACCCAACAAAGTATATATATTCTTGATCAGCGTAAGATTCTAGGACGATTTAGCCATGTCCGTCTGTCTGTCTGTTGTAATCACTCTATCTTTCGAACAAATTGAGATAGAAGGCTAAAATTTTGCACACATGTATATTTTGCCAGTAGGTAAGTTCGTAAATGGACTATGTAGGCCCAAGTTATCATATAGCTTCCATATAACGGTACCTCCAGATATTCGGTAGTTTGATGATTTTAGCGACATTATTCACCGGAATTGTTTCCAATTTGGCATTTGAAGTTCGTAATGGATACTACAATCTAAGACAGAAAATTATCTGTACAGGTCCACGTCTTCGTATAGCCCCCATATAACGGTCATATAGTCATGTAGGTCCACGTCTTCATATAGCCCCGATATAATGGTACCCCCCGATATTCGGTATTTTGATGATTTTAACGACACTATTTACCGGAATCGTTTCAAATTTGGTATTTGAAGTTCGTAATGGATACTACATCCTAAGTCAAAAAATTGGCCATGTAGGTCCACGTCTTCATATAGCCCCATATAACGGTACCCCCCGATATTCGGTATTTTGATGATTTTAGCGACATTAGTTAACGGGATTGTTTCAAATTTCGCATGTGAAGTTCGTAATGGATACTTCAGCCCATGCCAGAAAATTGTTTGTGCAGGTCCACGCCTTCGTATGGCCCCCATATAACGGTACCCCCTATATTCGGTATTATGATGATTTTAGCTACATTATAAACAGATTTTTCTTCAAGTATCGCATTTAAATATTGCAATAACTTATGACAAAAGTTGCCTATGCAGGTCTACGTCGTCGTATCGGCATTCTTAAGATTTTAACAGAATTTTAAACGGATTTTATTTTTTTGGAAATTGCCAAATTTGTACCAAATGGTGGAGGGTATTAAAAGTTCGGCCCGGCCGAACTTGCAGCTTTTTTACTTGCTTACTTGTTATATCGATGTTTCCCAAATCCACTTACCCGCCCCTACGTACTCCCCTTCCGTGTGTACATCCCATTATCCGGATAATGGGGGGTTAATAATGTTGAGGAACTCCGGCTACCGTAAATACATCAGCCGGTTATAAAATTTAAAATTTAGTTAAAAACAATAAAAACAAGTAAGCAAAGGCTATAGGCGTGAGGGACCAACCATGTGATACCCTACAACACTACAATATGTTAGAAGTCCCCTTATGTCCAAATCCATTTTGGAAGATTTCGTTTTTGAAATTATATCACGGAGCACTGCCCAGATAATACCCTTAGCATTTTGACCAGGGACGTTTGCCCAATATTTACGCACTCCGTCGTGCTCCATTTTACAGCTAAATATAATCCAATGCTCATCCAATATGCTAGAATTCTTCCCTGTCCTTAACTCTCTTCTCAGGCGTGTCGATTGGCTTCCATTGTATGATCAGGAAACTTTTTGTGTTTTTGGTTCATTTGAACCCCTAAATATTTTGCGAACATCTCCAAAAGCAAAAGCATCTCCTCTGTATCTCCAAATTTAGACTCATCTATATGATTTGCTTCTCTACGATATTTGTCAATTTTCGTAAACCAAATCAGCATAAAAAAGCCAAAAGTTCGCCTTTTGTGTATTTCGGATATTGCCTGTAAAAAATGTTGGTATTTTTCATACAAAAGTAGTGGTCCATTCTACTCGCTGTCCTAAGCTCTAATTTCATGTAAGATTTCGTGTCCTTTGGTTTCTATTTGTGACCCTTATAACGGCTGCAAAATCAGGAACATTTTCAGTTGTTGGTGCATTTCAACCCCAAAATATAATGCGGACATCTTTGAAAACAATAGGCCTAGCCCTTCTGAGCCTAACCCTACCCTTGGGGAAAATTTTCCTGAAGATCGGACGATAATTCCAATCTGTATATAATAACCCCAACCTGTGTTGTAAGATGAAAAAATGCACTTCAATATTAAAAGTCAAATTGAAAAAATCGCATGCGACAAAACTGTGAAAGTATAAAAAATATCACAAAATACTACAAAAGCTATATTAACATCATTATTGGCATCTTTTCTATCTTTGTAGCTTTTATTCTTTGATGCAAAGAGGGAATTCTGAATTGACAAAAATTGTAAAAATCGGTCCAGCCATTCTTGAGATATAAGCATTCTATGTAACATCCCCTTCCTTTGTATATATACATGGTATATATTTCGTTATATATATCCGATATATTTACTATCGGCATCGACGTAATGGTCTGAATAAAAATATAATGGTCTGAATATAAAAATATTCGCGGTTTAATGGAAAATTTGACTTTAATTTAACACAAATGTCATGGCCTATTTCACCCACTAAATATTACCCGATGACCATCCAAATTGGAAGGCTTCTATCCAGCCCTAAGCTCTAGCCCCATGCTAACTTCCGATTGGTCTATAATTGCGATTTGTAGAGCAACTGCAAAATGTGGAAATTTTTTAGTTTTTGGTCCGTTTAAACCCCTAAATATTATGCGATCATCTCCAAATAGGCTTCTATTCTCATAGGCATCTATTCTGGCTCTAGACCCACCTCTTTCTAAATTTCGTGAAGATCGGGCCCTAATTGCGACCTGTAGAGTGGATTCCGGCAGGATTCCAGTACATCTCTGACTTCCCTTTATGACATATCACTAAATATGCTATATTATGATGGCAAGCGTCTTAAGTATTATCACCTTAAGGCATTTTATATTGAGAATGGCATATGCCTCCATAGAGAGATATGCAGATCATTATTATAGAATTATACATTCACTTTGCATTTTTAAACTCACAACGTCTGCGTTAACGTATTTATTTCTATAAAACTAAATGGCTCCGCCCCTTTTCACTTCACTATCTGACATTTTAGAGTTATTTACTTTTGACACATTGAAATAGATTTATCAAGCCCCAAGGAATTTTCACATCACTCTAGAATTAAAAATTGGAAATTACAATTTCTCCCGCCATTTAGCAAATGATAGGAAGAATTTGTTATTAATCTAAGCGATTTCCGCATATGCTAATCTTCTCAGGCGACTAAAACAATAATAACAACAATAACAAAGTATTAGTGCGGGAAAAATACGCCCACTTTGCAACACTTGTTTGATTGGTGTTTGCCAATCCGATTCCACCGTCAGTCAACTCAATATTGGCAAAACCCCCACAACCAACGGATATTTGAATAAGACAAGACATTTGAATAAAGACAGCAGGGACGACACCGCAACAAGGCGAATAAATCTAATTGAAATGTGATTTATTTGTTGTTGCTGTCATGTGGCACTTTATAATTGTAAAAATAAACAACAACAGCAATAATAAATAAAAGCTTAATTAGTCAATTTTGTAACGCCTCAATGGATAGAGTTGCCATGTGGAGTGAATTTATTCTTAATATTGCATGAATTTTATTTAACACGAGTATATCATTAATTTTCTATTATTTCTTTACAGCTGTGGCCCGTGGTTCTCAGTGGTCGGGACGCCGATGCTGTGCCTTGGGAGTTTCGCCACGTTGCAGTAATGCCTGCGCCACCATGTCGTCAACTGGCGAGCTAATAAATGCCTGCCGCCAAAGCGATGAACAACATATGTTTGCCTGTTTCGAACGTCAGGAGGCCGGTGATCGATGTTGTGGAAATGCAAAAACCTCCGAATGTTTGCAGGTGAGAAGAAAGAACAAAATAAATTAGAATCACTCAATCTTTTCTTGTCAAAAGACGAAGTAGTAGTTGTGAGGTCTTTTACAGATATAAAAAATAAAGTTTTATGCGTGGAATGGGTCTTCTATCGATATAGTTATGGAAATAGGACAGGATTAACATAGATGAGAATCAGTAGGGAGCAAATGTAACAAAAAAATATATATATTGGGAATTATACCGTGGCTTTATAGAAGTCACAATTTGGCAACTATATCCAACTCTAAATCGATTTTCAACAAATTTGACAAATTTGCTGTATAGGCATGACATATCTTCGATAAGAATTATACTTATTAAATAATTTATATTGGAGCAATAGTTATACCGTACCGAGTTTCACCAAATGGAAGAATTCGGTTGATTATAAAAAAAATCTATGTGTATCTAAGGTATATAAAAATCTGAACCGATCTCGATAAAATTTGGCAGTGGTATTTTCGAGCTGTATCTGATGTCCGATATCAAATATCACTTTTGTGGGGTGCTTATTACGCCTGTGATGGATTTAAACACCAAATCGGATTGAACATATACAGGATGAGACTAATTTCTCACTGCTGTCATGTCTAAGCCACTCGTCCAACAGATGTTAAAATTATTCCAGTGACAGCTCATTATATTGTTGACAAGCATACAAAAGCATTTTGTTGATAATTTTCCAGAAAAAAATTTATTCGTGATGGAATTCTAGCGTGATAGTGTGATTTCTTTATATTTGACTGGAAACCCACAAGTGGCTATCGTTAGAGCACTCCAGCATTTAAATGTGAATAAATTTTTTGTGTCTCGTACCATCGCTTGTTACCGTGATACTGGTAGCGTCGCCCGACGTCAAGGAAGTGGAGGAAGAAAACAGCAACAATGGTTCGAAAAGTAAAGAAGGGACTTGATCGAAACTTGCGTCGCAGTGGCTCGTGAGCTGAATATATCACAATATTCTACTCGGCAAATAGTGAAAAAAGAGCTCGGAGTAAAGCCATTGAAATTCCAAAAAGTGCAAGAACTTACATCGCAACAGAAAGAAAATAGACTTATAAGAGCTAAAGAGTTGTTTCGATAGTGATGAACGGCCGAATTTGGTTTTCTCCGATGAGAAAACATTCGTTGTCCAGCAGTTTGTAAAAATGAAACCTTCGGTTTGTCACCAGAACTCAAGCGTCGGCCACGGTGAAAATATTCTGGAGGGTTTATTAAAGCCTTCGGTACGCAAACATTTTGGCCGCAGACCTTGGACATTCCAACAGGACACAGCACCATCGCACTCAGCACGCGCCGCCCAAAAATGGTTACAAAATGAGGTTCCTCGCTTCATTTCCAGCGCACAATGGCCATCAAAATCTCCGGATACCAATCCGTTGGACTATTGTGTCTGGAGTATTTTGGAAAGCAAGGTTGGCACTAAAAAATACCAAAGTGTCGATCACCTCAAGCAAGCGCTTCGCCGGGAATGGTCTAAAATACCGCAGGGCAACATTCGACAGCATGTGACGGTTTCATTGGCTGTTTGAAGGCCATAATTCGTGCCAAATGTGGCCAATTCGTACAAATCTAAAATTTGATGCTATTTCCGTCATTTTTTGCTTCCATCAATAAAATGTAAAAAAATGTAAAAATTTAACGTTATTGCGTTTGACTTTGTTGCAGTTTTTTTATATCACCCTGTATAGGGAAGTTACAGCTATATTTGAACCGATTTTCACCAAATTTGATGTACTTGCTTGTAGACTAAATTTCATGGGAAGACATATATGGAAGCTATATTTAAATTCGAACCGACTCTCACCAATTTCAATAGGGTTCGTCCTTGGGCCAAACAAATATTGTTTGGAAAATTCCATCTCAAGCGGATAATAAATGCGACCTGCATTTTCGATTCAGAAAGTGATTCTATGAAGATCCTCAAAAGTAACTATGGGTTGATCTCGCTTCCTTCTTAATGTTACAAAAAATGCACAAAGACCTAATACCCCTAACAAGTAGGTGGTGTAGAGTATAAAAAAGACCTTCTAGACATAGAAGAGGTTGTTATACTCTCAGCCAAATGGCTAGAGAGGATATATCATTTGATACGGTCAAAACGTGCCTAGTCGAAATAACGGTTTTAGGTCTCTTTGTCCGTCCGTCAGTCTGTCTTGCTGGCTGGTGCGCACGATAACTCTCGAAGGGAGATTCCGATTTGGCACAAACTTTGTACATTGTCAAACTTAGATCGAGTTTGGAGATGGGCAATTTCGGTTCACTCCTGCTCCACAAAAGGTCAAAATCTTCTAATTACACACATCACAATATTGACCCACGGTCTGCTGAAATATATCAGTCCACTGAAGATGTACACAATATTCATGAATTTTGAATATTCATGAAGCTCTCAAAACACGAAATACTTCTTTAAAGACAAGATCTGTTATAAAGATGGTAGAGAGCGGACCATTCCGTCTGGTACCTCCACCACATATGGTTCAAGATTTTGAAAAATACAAAACGCTCAAATAAATCGAAATAAGCATCCAACTCTCTTCAAATTTGACATATCCAAATATCTGTTGTGAAAATGATATATATCTACCATGCTTTATCCATGAAAGTGTCTTCTACACGAAAATTCTTCTATCAATGGAAAACCTCTTGAAGTACTTCCCAATAGCATTGCTTTGTTCTCTCCTACTTTTTTATTGATCGAACAAAATATCTCTCTTCTTTCAGGCATGCCGTGAAATATTCGAACCTCATCCGTCGCACAAACGCAACAATCGCAGACATCTCCACGAAATGTGTGGTGAGAAAAATGCCGATGTCATACAGTGTGTGAAAAATGTCACCGATATGTCTCCGGTAACAAATTCTCACAAATGTAAGTCCAAATTCTTCAAGGATCCATTCTGTTCAATTCATTACAGATTTACCAACTTTTTACAGATTTACCCTGCTGCGATTTTTCGGATAATGAAAATTGTCGCAATACCTGTCGAACCGTTCTAAATACCACAGAGAGTACGGCCATTATCATAGGCGAACTTGAGGCAGGTGGATGTGGTACCGTCTTGCCCCACCTACCGCTGTGGCAATGTTTTTTCACAGCCGAGAGGAAAATGTTTGTACCCGCTGTCAGTGTGAACAATCATGAAAGTGAAGTCTCACAAATAAATCGTTTGGGTATAGATGGCGCTAAATTGCACTGCTGCGAAAAGGCCTTATCGGCCAAATGCCGACGCCTGTGTTTGCAAACTTTTACCACAGACTGGACAAACACCATGAATAATTTCGAGGAGGCCTGCCTTATGCAGCCGAATGAATTGGAGCTGCGGCAGTGCATAGATGAGGTCGATGAACCCTGTGAACTGGGCTGTGATGGTCTGAGCTTTTGTACGAATTTCAATAATCGTCCAACGGAATTGTTTCGCAGTTGTACCGTGGAGGCTGATATGGCGGCGAAATCGGATTTATTGATGTGGCAACAGAGGGGTTACGTGAGCTTACCCGGTGTCAATTTACCCATTAAAAACATGACACGTTGTTCGCCGGAAAAGTGGAAAGCCATAGCATGTGTACTGCAAACCAAACCCTGTTCCAGGCAGGGCCATTATAACCACATATGCCGGGAGAATTGTTACGAAATTCTAAGTGAATGCATGGATTGGACTCGAATGAACACGTCACTGAATGCAGATGCCATTTGTGCACGTCTACATCCCGAGGGCGAGGGAGTACCTTGTATTTCGCTAAGACCTTATCTGGAGGAGAGTGATGCCCCCAAAGAAACTGGAGGTCATCATCGAATCACGTCGCCCTGCAAGGGCCATCCATGTAATGCCAGCGAAGTGTGTTTGGCGGCACGCAATGGTTCATCAATGTACGAATGTATACCTGCATGTGCTCTGGGAGAGACCTCCAATTATTTGGTACCATTTGGAGCCTATGTTCGCATACCAGTACAGTTGACTGCCAATCGGGGAGGTTTTAAGGTTTGTCGCTGCGGTCTACAGGGTCGCATTGAACATTGCCAACCACTGCCGAGTGTATCCTTTGAAAGTTGTGTGCTGCCGGGCGGTAGAAAAATAAAACATGGAACCTCCTTCTACTTGGAATGTAATCTGTGCACTTGTTATGCCGAGGAGATAACCTGCACGAAAAAACAATGTAAAATGCCGGGTGAGTTATTTGATATTAACAAGTTAGAAAGTATAATACATAATAATTTATGTGGCTATGTTCGATCGTCTCAATTTCTTCCTCATCTTGACTGATTCTGCAGTAATCAATACCATCGCTGTTCCATTTCAAAGTCATTGCCCTCACATGTTTTAAATCAGGTTTCGACAAGGACAATAGCGATATTGTTCTCTTCTCAAAGAGTATGGGCCAGATTATCTTGGAGATATTATATCCCTTTAATCTATTGATTTTTGTTGTATTCTCTCAGAGTAGTGTCTATGAATTTCCTGGAAGAAGTGGCACAGGGGTGGTTTGACCGACTTCTCAACTTCAATGATATTTGCCTATCCAATTCGTCTGCAGTCTGAAGGACATTTACGTTTTCTCATAAAGAGGACAACCTCTCTCCTTGTTGGGTTTACTCCTAGTCCATTGCGACGTGCCCACCTTGATAAGGTAACTAGAGCTCCTTGCATCAGATCTGAAAATGTTTCCAGGGATTACCCCGCAATTGATAGGACAACATCATCAGCGTAAGCGAATACCTTTGTCTGATTTTGCTCCAGATCTATGAGTATGTTGTTGATAACCAATAGCCAGAGTAATGGTGATAGGCAGATTTTCTGTCGGATTTTTCCCCAATGCTTGAATTGATAATTCTGTTACTAAGCATGGTATCAATCCAATTGATGAGGAGTTGGGGTACCTTAAGGCTTAAAAGAGATCTGTGAATGGACTCGAGTGCTACATTTGTTGAAGGATTCCTTAATATTAAGAGAAGCTGCCAAGGTGAATTCATGTTTTTCTCAATGTATCCTACGATGTCGTGCTGCGCTGTTTCAATGGATTTACCTTTCATATAGACATGTTGAGCAGTGCTGATGGCAGTCGGGGTAGTAGAGATCTGGTGTCGTAAGTCTTAAAAGAGAACTATGAATGGACTCGAGTGTTGCATTGTTGAAGGCTCCCTTAGTATCGAGAAAAGCTGCCAAGTTGAACAGGGAACCATTCATGTTTTTCTCAATGTATCCTACGACGTCGTGCTGCGCTGTTTCAACGGATTTATCTTTCATATACTCATGTTGAGCAGTGCTGATGGCACTCGGGGGTAGTAGAGATCTGATTTCTATGTCGATCAGAATTTCTGGAATTTTCGATAGAAAGGATGACAGACTAATTGGTCCGTAGTCCTTAGGAACCGAGTGACTTGGTTTTCCTGCTTTTGGGAGATAAGTAACGGCGACTTCCCTCCACAAAACCGGGATGTGAGATAGGCACAGACAAGCTTTGAAAATATCCCCCAAAATTGGAGACATTGACGCCGAAACATACTATAACATGGCGGGAATGATGACACCTGAACATAAAGCTTTGTCTCAACCCTTCAGAGGACCTCACTGCATTTTCATGCACTCTCGGGATCACTAAGGAGCAACTCCATTACGTATAAGTATAACGGCTTCAAGCCAATAACAAAAATGATTACAACAGAAACCCCAAAACCCACCGAAGAAAAAGCAAGTGGCTTACGAGTCGGACCCCAGTGAATTCACCGATAGTAGCTGTAGATGCTGAAGAAACCACGGCTTGCCGTCTATTAGACGGCAAAACTCCACAGGCCATAGTAACAGCAGAACCACATATAGCTCCGACTCTTCACTCTCTCAAAAAAGTGTACATACTGTAAATGAATGCATCAGAAGAGGGAGCCTTAGCGTCAAGGTGCTCCAGAAAATATGAGAACCAATCAATAAACAACCGAACAATAGTAGAGACGTGCAAACTGGAGTCTCTGAAATAGACGAGTTACTCGAGGGTCATTGCTCGGTTGTTAGGATGTACCGTTATATTTTTACTATTTACTAAATACCTTCTAGGAAAGCTTTTCTACCATCGAAAAAAAATCTTAATCTAAATTTATTGGCAAAGTCGATTATAAGTCGATTAGATTATAAAGTAAAGACCCTCGAAATAAATTAGATCTGTATCATCCTTTATATGGGCGTTGCTGCGTTACATTGCCAAACGTGTTCTAAGGCCCTCTTCTATTAAAAGCCAAATCGGTTGCAAAAATAATGCAAGCCTCTTCGATATGTCCCCATATAAACGGACACCCCAACACCCTCTCAATAAATAATATGGGGGAGGTGGTATCTTTACAAAAAGCCACCACCAAAAAGTGAACCTGCATTAAACAATTTTCATACCCTCCACCATAGTATGGAGGGTATATAAAGTTTGCTATTCCGTTTGTAACACCTCGAAATATACATTTTAGACCCCACAAAGTATATGTATTCTTGATCAGCATAAAATTCTATGTCGATTTAGCGATGTCCTTCCGTCTGTCCGTCTGTGGAAATCACTCTAGCTTCCGAACGAATTGAAGTAGGTTGATAAAATTTTACTCAAATGTATATTATGTCTGCAGGACTTTTGGTATTGAAAATGGGCCATGTAGGTCCACGTTTTGGTATAGCCCCATATAATTGTACCTCCCTGTTTTCGGTGTTTTGGTGATTTAAGCGACAATATTCATCGGAATTGTTTCAAATTTAGTATTTGATGTTCGTAATGGATGCTGCAGCCCATGGCAGGAGATTGTCTGTGCAGATCCACGTCTTCGTATAGCCCCCATATAACGGCACCTCCCGATATTCGGTATTTTGATGATTTTTGCGAGATTATTCACCGAAATTGTCTGTGCAGGTTCACGTCTTCGTATAGCCCCCATATAACGGTACCTCCCGATATTTTGATGATTTTAGCGACATCATTCACCAGAATTGTTTCAAATTTGGTATTTAAAGTTTGTAATGGATACTACAGCCTAAGACCGAAAATTGTCTGTGCAGGTCCACGTCTTCGTATAGCCCCCATATAACGGTACTTCACGATATTCAATATTTTGATGATTTTAGCTATATTATTCACCGATTTTTTTTAAGTTTCTCATTTGAGTATTGTAATGGCTTTTGACAAAAGTTGCCTATGCAGTTCTGTTCCATTCAGTATTTTTAAGATTTTAACAGCATTTTTAACGGTTTTTGAGAATTGCCAAATTCGTTCCAATTGGTGGAGGGTATTCAAAGTTCGGCCCGGCCGAACTTACAACTTTTTTACTTGTTTCTAGTAAAGTTTCTATCCACATTTATACTTCGTATTATTCTTCAGAAATATTTTTTGAAAGAGCCATGCAGGGCAGACAGACCTTTACAAAAATATTCCTTTTTTAAGTCCATGATAAAAGTTTCTGTAATTCGTGAAATACATATGCCATAACTATATATTTACTTATACCTGATTTATAATTTTATAATTCTATACTATATTTTTACTTATCCTTGAATGATAATCTTATAAAAATCCTCGAAAATTATTCTACAAATAATTCATGATTAAGGCAGTGTAAACCCCTGAAAATGAATTCTAAATACACTTCAAGATTACAAAAAAATGTTCTTTAAAACCCCACTACACACTTAAAAGTAAGTCGTAATATTATTGTTTTTGTTATTGTTTTAGGTTACACTGATGTCTCCTATACGAGTTTACCTTGCAACTGCCCCACCCACTATGTTCCGGTGTGCGGCATCAATGGTCGCACCTATCCCTCTCTTTGTATTGCACGGTGTTTGGGTCTTCAAGATACCGATGTGGAATTCGGCGCCTGTTCAGTGTGGAATCCTTGTGCTCCCGGAGCCTATCATTGTCCAGCCGGAATGCAATGTTTGGAACACAGGCAAATTTGTTTGTCCTCCATGCACAGACCCTGTTTGCAGTACAAATGTGGTGAGTATTGACAATTCATTGGTACCGACTTGAATATTAATAGCATTTTGTTCTTTCCCTCTCTCTTATTTTTTAGTTAATCAAACTCTGCCATGTGAAAACTCCGATCAACCCGTTTGCGATACCAAAGGGATTACATACAAATCAGCCTGTGATCTTTTAAATGCCAAATCGAATTTTGCCCATTGGGGTCCATGTAATCGTGGTTGTTCTTGGAAGGGTCCAGTGTGTGGCATCAACGGCGTCAATTATCCCAGTGAATGTGCCGCCTGGTCGGATTATATTTTGGTCGACTATAAGGGTCGTTGCCGTGAGGTGGGTCTGCTAAGTCATGATTTGGACAGGAAACGTTGTCGTTTGGTTAAATGCCCAGATTTACCCTCTCCGTATTGTCAAGCCATAACACCACCTGGAGCCTGTTGTCCCCTGTGTGCCTCAGCATTTCGTATAATCTATTCGAGAAAACAAATCGATCGGGCCCTCTATGCCCTTAGGGGACAACATAAAGATTTACTCACTTTACGTAGTGTGTTGCATGAGATTGATAGTCTTGTACAAGTCACCGAATGCCAGTTGACCGGATTCCTTACCATGGAGGTGGGCATATTTGTGGCCATTGTACCAAGAGCTTCGACACCAAACCGAATGCAAATCGAAGCCTGTATACGCGAAGCGGAAAAGCTGTCATCGCTAATAACAGCCCAGTCGCATAAAATCACCACAAATTTAATTCTATCCGGACTGACAATGTCAAATATGTTAGATCCCAGTATTGAAAATGCCTCAATACCTTGCTGGAATGATTTAAGTTTATATTTGTTATTGGTTATGGCATCCGGTTCGGTGCTGATGGGTTTGTGGAGAACCAAATATGTATCGTAGTCTTAAAACAAAACAAGTGCCAGTGAAAATGTGCAAAGCTCAAATGGTTTCGAATCTTGTATTTTTTTTTTTTTTTTCAATTTATTTATTTTGAAATGTTGTAGAGATTTTGTATTTATTAAGTTTAAAATTAATCTCATTAATTTCGAAGAAGAAATGTGACAACCCTATAGTCTTTTATTTTTTATACCCTCAGCCATATGGCTACAGAGGGTATATATCATTTGATACGGTCAAAACGTGCCTAGTCCAAATAATGGTTTTAGACCCTAGGTCTCTTTGGACCAAATCCGTTTCAGAACATTTGGAGTCGATCTAGCGATGTCCGTCCGTCTGTCTGTCTGTCTGGCTGGCTGGTGCGCACGATAATTCTCGAAGGGAGTATCCGATTTGATCCAAACTTGGTACATCGTAATATTTTTGTCAAACTTAGATCGAGTTCGGAGATGGGCAATATCGGTCCACTCCTTCTGGTACCTCCCACATAAAATGTCAAAATTTGCAAAGAAAATAATTTATTGCACAGAAAGAGAAAGGATAATCCGATTTTGCTCGAACTTTGCAAATCCTAATATTTTCATCAGTGCCAGGTCAGTTGCGAAAATGGACAATATCGGTCCACTCCATCAAGTACGTGCCCCACAAAGAGTCAAAATTTTGAATAATTACAACTCCTATAAAAATGTGATGTAAGAGTCCGATTGTCTTCAAATTTCACATATCCCAATATTTTTATTAACCCAAGGTCTGGTGTTAAGAGGGAATACATCGGTCCACTCCTTTTGGTACCTCCCCCACAAAAGGTCGAAATTTTCAAAAAATATATATAAAATATATTTTTTGCACAGAAAGAGAAACGGTTATCCGATTTTGCTCTAACTTTGCAAATCCTAATATTTGCGTCAGTGCTAGGTCAGGTGCTAAAATGGACAGTACCGGTCAACTCCATCAAGTACCTCCCCCACAAAGGGTCATAATTATAACTCTTATAAAATGTGATGTAAGGATCCGAACGTCTTCAAATTTCACACATTCCAATATTTTTATAAACCCAGGATCTGCTGTTAACATGGAATGTATCGGTCCACTCCTTCTGCTACCTCCCCCACAAAGTGTCGAAATTTTGAATACCCATGAAGCTCATAAAACGCCACATTAAGATCTGATTCCATTTAACTTGGCACATCTCAATATTTCTATCAACACAAGATCTGTTATAAAGGTGGTATAGATCGAACCATTTCTTCTGGTACCTCCCCCATACTTAGGGTTCAAGATTTTGAGAAACAAAACGCTCAAATAAAGCGAAATAAGCATCCAAATCTCTTCAAATTCCACACATAAATTTTTTTTTGCTTACACAAGATCTGTTATGAAGTTGATATATATCTGCGAACCCCTTCTGGTACCTCACCCACAAAGTGTCACAATTTTCAATAATTATATCTGTCATAACTTTCGAAACAATTTAGCAATTCTTTACTACTTGTTATGCTCAAATATTTCTCTCAATAAGAAGCCTGATATGAATATGACATTTATCGGAATTTATGATTTCGCATAAAATTGGACATAAATATCCTTTCTTGTAATTTAGCCCAATATTTCGCTCAATATTTTTTATTTGTATCAGATGAAGTATAAAAATGGAATATTTCGGTAGACTCTATATGGTACACCACGCACATTTTAACATTTTCTAAAAATTATTACATATCTCATAAAAAGTGAAGGAGTGAGTCAATATAATCCATATCAGGAATATTTATATCATATTTTTGGGTCTGATACAAAATGGACAATATTGGCCCATTCCTTCGGAAACGGATCCATAGAGGGTCAAACGTTTGATTATTTAATCGAACATAGGCTGAGGGTATATATCTGTCGGCAATACCGACTGATACTGTTTAACTTGTTTTTAAATGTAATTAATTATTTAAAATGTAATCAATTCCATTTAGACCAACAATTCCGCGGGGTTCGATGAAATGTCACTCTGCTTCCTTTAAGCTATCGGTTCAAACATAGCTATAGCTTCCATATATATCTGTCATCCGATTTGGTGTTGAAGTCCCTCAAATTCGTAATATGCATTCGACATCAATGATATTTGGTACAAGAAATCTTATAAAGCTCAGAAACACTAAGATTTGGATATAGCTCCCATATATATCCTTAATCCGATTTCGGGTTTATTCTGCAAATAATGGCTAATATCAGCCCAAATGGAGTGAATTTCGGGACATAGGTTTCCATTTTGTGCAACTCGGCTCCGATGTATATTTTTTAATATAATCCTTCTCCAAGTGATATCATGCACTCTTTAGCAAACTATAACTGCTCTAAAGCCAAATGTTGATAGGTGGTATTATCTACTTGAAAAAAAATATTTTGTTATGGGAGCTCTAGTGATGTGGGGTATCATATAGTCGGTCCCGCCCGACTTTTGATTTTTCCTTACTGGTTCAACCTATCTTACTTTACTTTATTTCCATCATATTTCAAATTGAATTGGACTCAAGAAGTTGAAGATTGGAGTTTTACATAAATTAACAAAATTTAGCACTGATATCTGGTGACCTCTTTTCAAATAATTGTCTATGTAGTTATTCTTATTTTTGAGTAGTTGGGAGTCAAATTTCAATCGATGACTTAAAATCTTGAAAACTCTTTGAGTTAATGCGAGATATATTGGAATTTAAAGACATGTGTTCAAATCGCTGAACAGCCGCTCTTTGATCCCTCCTAGAATAAGTTTCACTAATTACTTCAGCTTTTGCAACGCCGTATTCAGTGTTTTCGTGATCGATTGGCAGATAATTTCAACCACTTGCAAACCCAAAAACCTTACCAAATCGCCAGAATGCAGCCAAACAAGGCAGACATAAAGGCCCAGTTAATCTTTCATAAAGCGATAGTTGTAAATTTTAGCTAGTATCAGTCTGATACATGACAGTCTTCCAATCTCAGGGAGGATTTACATAGTTTAAAGTTTATCAGCCAAATACAGTGTACCGCCTTTGAATACCGCTATCCCCAAGCATTGCAGCAAAAAAAAAAAAACATTCTCTCTTTGGTTCAATTACTAGTTCTTTTCAATCTAGAATTTCTAAAAAAACAACTTAATGGATTAAGTATCCCGGGTTGTTACTTACATTTCTTAGCAAATGGTCTGTCTGTTCACATTTCTTCTTCAAATACCCACATATGTTTTAATTATTTCTCATTTTCTTTATTATTAGTAAAAATGTAAATTTTATTCTTGATCAAGTGTGTGAATTCTTGGTGCCAATATAGTTTTAAAAAATATATAAATTAAAATTAATTTTTTTTCAATAAATATAAATGAGACAGCAATTTAAAAATTAATAAGACAAATTAATTTTCAACTTGTTTTTAAATAATTCTTTTTTGCGTAAATTAAAAATTAAACAAAGTGCCTTTCTTCGTTTGAATTCATTGTAATTTTCTTTAAATTAAATTTAAGTTAAAATAAACATTTTTTTTTCAAAAATCTGAACTACACAAATTACATTTAAGTTTTGTTTGTTTTGTCCATTATTATCATAATTATTTAAGTTTAATTGATCTCCTTGTGATATTAGATATTAAAACAACAGCAACAACAACAACAAAAGAACAACTTTATTAATAAATTAGGCCATATTTATAATGATAATTGTCATGACAAATACAAAAACACAAATGGTTATTTAAAACATAAATACATACAGACATATTAATAAATGAAATCAAACTAAAACATATCTGCATAGTTATACAATAAAGATTATTATATGATTATAATTATTCTAATTACTATACACCTACTTATAAGTAGAATAGATCTTTTTTTAATTAATAGACTATTTTGTAAATAGTGTGGTATTCAATGCAAACATTTTATAATCGCATGCCCACATACATACAAACAGAAATACAACAAAACAAACGCCTTCTTTGTTCATACATTTCTTTCTTTTTTTAATAACATAAATTACCAAAGTTGTTTAATATTTATCCCTGAATTGATCCCAAAAATATTGATTAAAAAACAATACTCAAATAGTCATTAAGAAGTACCTTTTTGTATAAAAATATATATATATTAAAAACAAGAATTATTAAAGAAAATGTTTAATAAATTATATTATGATTTCATTAAAATATTTGATATTTTATTACTTTAAATGAAAAAGGGATTCGATCTTTTCTTTGTTGAAGGACTATAATATTAGATCCATCTTAAAGCCCATGCCTTGATCATTTTCCATGGCTGACGAGGAAGGAATTACCTTAACGTATACAGGATGAGATAAAAAAACGGAAACAAAGTAAAACGCCATAATGTCGGAAATAGCATCAAATTTTAGAATATGTTTAGATTTGTTCCAATTGGTCACCTTTGGCACGAATTATGGCCTTCAAACAGTCAATGAAATCGTCACACGCTGGCCGAATGTTGCTCTGCGGTATTTTGGCCCATTCCCGGCGAAGCGCTTGCTTGAGGTGATCGACACTTTGGTATTTTTTAGTGCAAACCTTGCTTTCCAAAATACTCCAGACACAATAGTCCAACGGACTGGTATCCGGAGATTTTGGTGGCCATTGTGCGCTGGAAATGAAGCGAGGAACCTCATTTTGTAACCATTCTTGGGTGACACGTGCTGAGTGCGATGGTGCTGAGTCCTGTTGGAATGTCCAAGGTCTGCGGCCAAAATGTTTTCATGTCCTAGGCTTTAATACACCCTCCAGAATATTTTCGCAATAATATTCGGGATTTATTCTGATGCCACGGTCGATTAATACGAGCGGAGAGCGACCATCGGCTGTTATGGTGGCCCACACCATCACCATGGCGGATGCTTAAGTTCTCATGGCCAACCGAAGGTGCACATTTTCAGCTGACCTCTTTGGAAAGTAAACACTATCATTTTGTTTGTTTACAAACTACTGGACAACAAATGTTTTCTCATTGGAGAAAACCAAATTCGGCAGTTCACCACTTTCGGCCAGGCGAAACAACTCTTTAGCTCTTTTGAGTCTATTTACTTTCTTTTTGGAATTTCAATTCCCGAGCTCATTTTTCAAAATTTGCCGAATGGAACATTGCGATATGATATAGCTCAGCTCTTTACTTTTCGAACCATTTCTGCTGATGTTGCTGTTTCCTTCCGTTCACTTCCTTGACGAGACACAAAAGATTTATTCACATTTAAATGCTTGAGTGCTCTGGAAAATTCTCACCAAAATGCTTTTGTACGCTTGTAAACAATATAATGAGCTGTCACTGGAATAATTTTAACAGCTGTCGGACGAGTGACTTTGAAGTGACAGCAGTCTAAAGTTAGTTGCAGTTTTTTCATCTCACCCTGTACATATTTCATTCGCCTTCGCCCGTTTGCTTCTTTGTTTTCTACCACCTGGGGCTCAATTAATGTTCTATGAGAAATTGAATTGAAAACTTTTACAAAACATTTATAAAGATTCGTCATTTTCTATTTTCATAGAACAGAAATCCGGCCCGGCCGTTGAGGACCCTGATTTGCCTCTTGTATCCTCCTTCTTTAATTTGAACCAAACAAAACTCGGTGGAGAAAACGAGCAAGAAGATTTGGTTTCAATTTTAATGTTCTTGATTGAAAATTAAATGAACAGGCCGAAATATCCTCCATAATGAAGAAAAGAACCCGTTTACAAATAACAAGTAAAAAAACATTAAGTTCGCCCGGGCCGAACTTTTGATTAAGCTTATCAAAAAACCATAAAATGAGTGAGGCCTTTATATGGGGCTATACTAAAGCGGGAACTTCTTTAGACCATTTTATACTTCAAGGATTGTCATCTACATAATCTTCTAAAATACCAAATTTGAAACAATTTCGTGGGTAAATGTGATTAGTATTATCAAAATACCGAATATAGGTGAGTACCGTAATATGTCCGCTATAGGCGAAGATATTCAATGTTCTTCCACCGGAGGTAAAACCAATTGTGACCTACAAATACCAATTTTTAGACAAATCCGTGAAAAAAAAAATGGGCAAAAATCATCGAAATACCGAATATTGGGAGGTACCGTTATATGTGGGCTGTATCAAACTGTGGACCTATACGGGCAATGTTCCTCCACCAGAGTTAGAACCCATTAAGAACTACAAGTACCAATTTTTAGACAAATCCCTGAAAAAATGTGGCAAAAATCATCAAAATACCGAATATCGGGAGGTACCATTATATGGGGACTATACCGAAACCATCGTAGACACAATACAAATTGTTGTGCCAAATTTTGAAGTTGTATGTCAAATAATGTGGGATGTATCGTGATTAGAACAGACAGACAGCCAGTCATAAAATTTATAGCATTTCCTGATAGGAGGATTACTTTTGCACCACATTTTATAAATGTAATGATGTGCTACAAAATGTAGAAGCCGTTACATACTCCAAGTACCGAATTTTAAACAATTGCGTTAGAAAACGTGGCTAGAATCATCAGAATATCGAACATCGGTAGGAACCCCTACATGCGTGCTATGAGAAAGCGTGGACCTATATAGATAAAGAAAAATAAATGGGACTTATGGTAAAACCTTGTCAGATATTAAAAACTTCATGGACACCCGAAATATGTTTCACACTAAACATATCACATCCAAACTTTTACGATAGTTTCGTAAGAGCTCTCGTTAACTTTAAAACAAATTTTTGTAACTAGAAAAATATACATTTTTTAAACTTTATTAGAAAATCATACATTTTCATTGAATAAGTATAAAAGATTAATATTCAATTAACAAAAAATGCCGGCATTTTTGTCGTGCAGTTAAATCTCCACTCACACCTTCTTACATCTCTACATATGTAGGCATGGTCATGACACCGCAATTATTTTTACGTGCTGACATTAGAATGTAACCGTCATTACCCCAATAGGTAGACCACGAGTTCTTAACTAACCAATAATCTTCGCCATTAATTGTGCCATAACCCACAGCCAGCACCGCATGATCTAATTCATCCAGACCATTTTTGCATGAGGCTTCATAATAGACACCATGCGAATAGAAACTAAAGGTTTTTGGGGATGCATCAATGGCCACCGAAAGGGGGCCATGTTTAAGCAGGGCAATTTTAAAGGCTTCTGGATCATTGGAGGTTACATTTACAAATCCTTTAATGGGTGCCACAAGTGAAACATTTTTGGCATGACAATAGCCATCTTGGCCCAAATATGGACCATATTCCTCCTCAGTTGGTACCCCACCCATTTCCATTATCCATTGATAGGCACGGAAATCTTCACCGCCATCACAGCCATTGTTGCCATATTGCCAAGAGCAATCAATTAATGCTTGTTGGGATAAACGAACCAAGTTGCCGCCATTCTTGAGGAAATATGCTCCCTCAATGTGGCCAATGGTGCCGAAAGACCAACAAGAGCCGCAAACCGATTGATCTGAAATCATATGAAAACAGGATTAGAAAAGCATCCATATAAAGTATTAATTGAAATTACCTTTAACAGGTGTCACAGCACCAAATATACGCCAGTCGTATTGTTCAGGAATTTGATCTCTTAGCTTGGCTGTGTTATAGGGGAATGGTTTGCCGGTATTGTATACACCTGTTGACCTAAAACCACGACGGGCCTTTAATTCGTCATCAGTCTTATCAGCCAAGTGATTTACAGCCAAGGTATAACTTAATTTTGCACGATTCTTTGAATTAATAAATCTTAGATTTTGTCTGAAAACATTCTTGCGATATTCATGCTCATGTTCAGTCTGATAATCAATGTTATGCTTGTTTTTGAACTCTTCAAAATGATGATCGACATGATGATCCACTGAGGGATGAACAAATTCCTGCATGGGATTAAATGTGGCATAGTGTCCTTTACCGGGGCCAGGGAAAGCAACGCATTGCATGTCGTCATCCAATTCAAATACCTCATTGGGAATGTCATCATGTTCGTAGCTGTCATAATCCAAATAATAATGATCGTAATGGGAACCCAATAGTGTATTATAACCTCTCATTTCGTAGCGTACAGGAATTGGCATACGAGATGCTGGATAATGCGGAGATTTCTTGTAGCGCACCCACAATGTGTAGACATTTTTCTTCTGTCCGATTGTCTCTTCCAAACGGAATTTATCACATGTAAAACCCAAAAAGCTTTCAGTTCCAATCAAGGAGAAATCTTTTACATATGGTAGAATTGATTGAATTTCCACAGGATTCTCAGCTGTACCATTCAACTGTAAACATGTTACTTTGTTCAGTTCGTCACGAGTAGTAATGGGTGCCAATTTCAAAGATGTTCCATATGGATGTTCATTGCCCAATTGATATGTTTTAACCATACCGCCATAATAATCGATACGTGAACGTTTTGTATTCTTATCATACCAGGCATAGAAAGGTTCTGCAATTTCAGCATATGGTATATACAAAGTGCCCTTGACAATGTAATTTGGATCCCAACGTGGGGGTTTGGTGGCCAGTGCTGAAAAGAAATAAATAATCAAGATGTTATCGAAAATTACGTTAATAAATTATACTTCAAAGACAGAAAAATGTTTTTCTATCTGTAAAAGTATATGCTCTATGCTCTTTATAATCGACTTGAAGAATGACAACATAAAATGAGACTATACGCCAAATTTTTATAGACGACTTACAAGGAGTCTTTTTATACGCCCTGAAAAGAGGAGACCACATGAAACAAACTTTGTGAATAGCCCGAATTTATATAGGATTTTTTGCAATGCCTATCCCGCATTGTAAAATTGATATTTATAGAATATCTGAAAAGAGATCTTATGATTAAACGAAAGAAGTATATTGTTCAGCTGAGAAAATGTTTATAAAAGAATTATCCTTTATAGATGGAATAAGGAATCCTTTACAAGCATATAGTTGGCCCCAAAGAAATTGTTGTACTTATTATCGGCTTAATATTAGCCATTATGGTGGACCATAAAATGCGTTGTGGGT
This sequence comes from Musca domestica, assembly GCF_030504385.1. Classification (NCBI taxonomy): domain Eukaryota; kingdom Metazoa; phylum Arthropoda; class Insecta; order Diptera; family Muscidae; genus Musca; species Musca domestica. The sequence continues at coordinate 12,474,039 of NW_026712363.1, read as the reverse complement.
GGCATTTTTTTGGATGACCAGAAAAAAAATATTTAATAAATTAAATTTTAGAATATGAGCAAGCATTAACCAAAAAGCATTAAAACAGCTTTATTGTAGACCACCTTAAGAAAATTTTAAGAGACCTTAAAATAGTTGTACTATACAAACCGAAATGGAAATATGCGTCGACTTTCAAAATCTGTTAAAAATAATCTTTATACCCTCCACCATTCTATAGAGGGTATATTAGCTTTGTCGTTTGTAACTCCTCGAAATATTCATGTTATGATTCATATACTGTCTATATCGATTAAATGTAACCTGGGTTTTTGTAGCCAACGTTTACCTGGTACCCATGGATAAATACTTTTCTGATAGTTCATAAATAGGGCGTTTATGCTACAGGGCGATGTTGGAAAACAATGGTGGTTGTATTGTTGACATGGACCATGGTAGGAGAATAGAAGTAGTTGCATCGTCACAGCTGCTGGACAATGAACTGTCAAACCAATTTTGGAATTGAAATTTTTGAATGAAAAATTGTTCAAATTTGTAAAAATTGTTAAAAAATGCATATCATAACAATCTCTGACTGGCGTCTACTTATTTTTGAAGAAACATTTAACACATTTTGGCATATCAATGTTCCCAAGCGTTGATGCAGCTAACTGTATTCTTCTACCATGATATAGACCAAATTTCATTTTCTGAGTACAAGTCGCTACCTCAATAGTGTACGAAAAGTAATTTGTCCTCCCCCAAATGGGTTAACACTTTGAATGTTTTTTGCATTACGATACCAAGAATATGCAATCAGAAACTCAGCCATTTATAAAAATGAGCGATGAACACTTGTTTGTCACCCTTAAATAACATTAAAATAAAAAAAAATATTAAATTACAATTATCACGAATTATTGTTTTTACCTGTAACAGCACAGCCAATAATAAAAACAAATATCAATGCACAACGCATTTTCCTATGAGATTGCCAAAAAGAAGCACTTTTGTTTAGGCTTTATCACTGTTTTCCTTTGTTTCTTCAATAAATTCACTTTTCAGTTTTACTTTAATTATAAAAATCTCTATTTGAAACACTTTCTTCTATGCCACCAACACGACGCACAGTATGATGAACCTCCAAGCTTGAGGTTAAGTTTGTTAATAATCTATTTTGTTCGGAATTATTTATTTATTTGCAAATTGAAAGTTTCGTTTGGTTTTATGCATATGTATGTGATGTCTGTGATTGTGTTGTGTTCTTTGTTTTGTACAGTTAAGAGCGCTAGAGATTGAGAACGTACAGTGTTGAGAAACTTGAGGAACTTTTGAAATGTCATTGTAATGGGTTAAACGCATTGTTAAAAAAATTAACAACAATAAAGCAAATCCAAAGCAAATGATTAACAAAGTTTAATCTCTGAGTTAAATTGTTCAAGGAATATAAAAATTGTCGATTAATTTCGTTGTGTTTTACTGTGACCTCTAACGAAATTAACTTTCATTTTATTACAAATTTTCTTGCCAGCACTGATGAGTTTCAGTGGAGACACGCATACTTTCACATTTGCAATAAAAACGAAGAAGCCGGCGATTCTTTTTTTATTTTGCAATTACATTTTGTATTATTTATTCTGTTCACCGTATTTATTTTCCCCCCCATTTGTCAGCTTTTATCTTTACTTGACAATCAGAGAATTGCAGAGCTTGCAAAACCTTTTAAAATAAAAATTGACTACAACTAAATTTCTCGCAAAAGGTCATATTTGCTCAGCTGAGGCCATTTTGTAGACATTTTTAAGAAATGGGTACAGTATTGGTAAAAATTATTCAAATACATATTTAAGGTGAGAATATATAGAACAATGGAGCGCAGCATATCTGCATACGCAAAATCTGACGTAAAGATGGAATGCAGCTCCGTTTGGAAAATTTTACGATACATGTCCCTAAAATCATGAGAGTCACATGCTTGGGACTATCATTTACGGTCTTCTTTGGATTTGGGAACATAAAAAAGTATCCATTGTGGCCAAAAATAGTTTTTTTTTTTTTGCAAAGAAAATATGTTCTCATATTTTTAAATTCAAAATAAAAACGTATATGTTTAAAGAGCAAAGGTGTTTTAGGTTGTGTTAGTTCAATATTGGCCCATAATCTACACTTGTTTACTTCACCTTTAACGAAGAAGCCAGCCGGTGACTTAAACCAGTAAAAAGGCGTTTTAAGGTAACAATACATAAAACGCTTTTTTAACTGGCTGGCTTTTTCGGAAAAGAACAGAGGGGCGTAGGGCCAAAATCGAACTAAATTAACCTAAAACTCCTTTCCTCCAGCTGATGACTTAAGCCAGACGTACTCTACGTCAAATTGTTTGCAAAAGTAATATTCTTGACCAACCTTACTTGTTTTACCATTAAAAAGTATAGGAACACAACAAGAATATATCAAAACAATCATTATCACACATTCAACGCAATCTAACAATGGTCAGTCTTATGGAAGAGTTTAAAATGTCAATGATCTCTATTGGTATTAGCTTGTCCATGCTTCAAAGCTGCAAGCCCCTATTATCACACTACAAACATGAAAAGAGAAAAAACGTTTTCATAAATATTTTTAATTAAATTGATAAGGACTTTATATAGACTAATGTACGAAGAAAATAATGACCCGCTTGTCATGAGTATATACAAATACTCCAGTGCAACTTTTTGATAAGGACAACTTGTTCATTATTACTTTCCAAATGTAAATAGAATATTCCATAAGCGAGAACTTAAATGAATTTAGTAACAAGAGTTTTAAATTTTAATTCTAGACAAGGCTTGTTTAAAAGGTCAATCAGAACCTGAAAACTTCTAAAATTCTGGATAATTTTTTGTGGCTAATGTTAAAATTTTTGCCCGACTTCTGCCAATTTTGATTATGAATATATTGTAGTTTTACAAAGCTGTTCTACCTCCAGCTCATGATAGATGCATGTTAATATAAAAACCACAATTACAGAAACAAATGACAAATAAAAGTTTGAAAAATCTAAAAATTAGTTTTCAAAATGCTATTCCATAAACGAACAAAGATTTAGGTTGACTTAGTTTAATTTCGACTTATAATTTATACTTGCTCACCCTATGCTCCTTTGTTCTTTTACAAGAAGCCAGCCAATGACCATGGTAAAATACGAAGGTAAAGTCATTTCCAATAAGCATTCCCATCTTTGCATGTTCTGTAATTTCGCTTGTCAAATTTTACTGCATTCAAAGCAAGTTTTAATCTCTGCTTTGTGTATGTACAATGGATTTATAAATATACATTTGGATTTATAAATAAAATTTTTGGCAAATGAATAATTTTGAAAAAAAAAATGTAAACATGATTGCATGACTTTACCTTCTTAATTCTACCATGCCGATGACTTAAGACAGTTAAAAAGGCGTTTTATGTATTCAGAACCTTTCTTTGCACATTTAATCACACAAAACCAATATTTTATTGAATTTTTTTTCAGTTGAATGAAGTTAACTGGCAAGTAAACAACTTTACCTGTTGCAATTTTTAATGTATATTTTGCTTGCCGCAGCCAATAATATATTTCGCCTATTTAAAATACATTAATTTTCGGGAAAGTTAAATCAGAAACTGGCAATCATGGCAAAAGCAAACCCATCTCTGCATTTTCTGTAATTTACCTTGTCACATTTCACTACATAAAAACAGGTTCCCATTGTATGTGCAGTGTATTTATAAATACAAATTTTGACAATGAGATGTTGTCAAATAAATAGTTTTTGAAAAAATTGTAAACATATGATTAAATGAATTTACCTTCTTGATTCTACCATGCTAACAATCTGCTATAACTTTTTTCTCGTCCAAATTTGTCGAATAGTTCGTTATAGTTTATCGAAATTGGTTTTCAAACTGTCAATTCCATTGTAAATGGGTCAAATAAATAAATGTAAACATAAAGTACCTTTGCATACAAAATTTTCGTGTTAATGTTTTAAATTTGACTATGGAAATAATTACTACTATTTACCAGACAAATTTGGCCGTTTCGGCTTGCTTCTTCTTGTACATTAAATTATCTATCAACGAAAGATCGGATATGAAGAGCGGATAGAACGTATCAGTCCTGCTCGGAACTTTCCCACGAATATAACATTGACATTAAATGCGAATTGAATGCCACAACCTTAAATTTCCATTAATATAGGATCTAGTAAACCTATTCTTTTTAAACTTTTGTCAAAATCATTTTGACAATGAGATGTTGTCAAATGGACAATTTTGAGAAAAAGTATTTCTCATGAGAACAAAACGTGATATCATTTTAATTTGCATTGCTTTTAAATTCTTTTTTAGAACCTTTAATCCCCTTAAACTTGTCGATCTATAGATCCCGTCGGACTGTCGGCTTTCTGTTTTGATTCTTCATATTTATTGCTATTTTACTCGTGTCGTATTTTTCTTTAGAGATGCCATGTTGCTGATTTGGTTGATTTGTGAAGATGAACAATTGCTTGGCTGACAAATGGTTTCAAGGATAACATATTCCAGAAGACCATTAACATAAAAAGGATTTTCCTAATTTCATGGACGTATTGCAGAAACTATAAAGGTAAGATGCGAAAAATATTTTAAACCATCCTAAATAAAGTGCATTTTTTCATCTAGAAATCCGATCCATTGGAGGCGCAGTGTGTGTGCTGTATTTATTTGTAAACAAAAACAAAGAAAAGGGCAAAAAGATGAGTAACACCATTCCAAGCTCTCCTCTAAATCCTAGTCAAAAACGACGTATTGTTAAGGCACAAGAATTTGAAGTAATATGTGATTTTATTGACCGATATAAAGGATTAGCTATTGACTGTGAAATTGAGTTATTGCAACAATTTCCACAATTTGAAAAACTAACATTGAAAAGCATTTTAGAAACAATATTTACAAATCGTATGCGTAATCAATATTGGCGTTATGATGCCAATGCAAAAACATATTTAAAAATGTGAGTAAATGTTTTATAGTTTTGTCTCTAATTAATGAGGAACTCCTTTTCATTCAATACGAAAGGTATGAAGAACGTTGTCAATCATCATATCCAATGGATCGAAGTATATTACTGAACATTGCCCGAGAATGTGATATGGGACCTGTTATGATGTGTCGTTCTCTGTTAAAGGTTAAATATAAAATTACAAATAAAGTCGAGTTGACCCAGCTAATACGTTCACCACATCTAATCGATGATCCAATGCTATCCGCAAATGTTGCTCAGTGTATTTGTAGTGATTCCACAGATGGGCCTCTAATTGATTTAAAACGTCGAGTTCTTGGAGAGGAATATGAATTTCGGGTATGTACATTTCTGACAAACTTTATAAATTAACGTAGAGGAGATCTTTTTTCCAATATAACTATAGCAATTATTGTGACAATTATAGAATATTACTTTTGGTTATTTGTTAGTGCTTGAGATTAAGTTTGTATTGCAACATATTAAATATTTGTCTATTAGTTAAAACAAATGGCCACACAAGCAGGAATGCACTTTTATGACGAAAATGATCTCAGACGATTGGGATATGATAAAACACCCGACATTAAAATGCTACTACCGTTTCTCTATAAAGGAGAAATAATAAATTGGATTGAGAGTAAGGCAAATTTTGGTTGCATAAAAACCCACAAAACTTATATACAACAACAATTGAGTAGTTATTGTAACAGGTTGGTAAAATTTAACAATATCATTCTCCTCTTCTTTTGTTTGATATTTTTATTTTTACATAGATTTGGTCCCGGCATTGTGATCTATTGGTTTGGTTACCACGAAGATACAGCCACATTAACACAAAATGCTTTAGGTATTACAGTCCTTGATGATTTTCCTGCCAAAGAAGATATTCAATTGTTAGATTTAAGCGAAGCCTGTGAATCTTATGATACATCAACTGAAAGCATACAGATCACATGATATTTAAAAAATTACGCCTTGGAAACGAGTTGCCTATGTCAAAGAATACCACTTCATTTAGTTAGAATACTCATTTGACTTGTTTGTAGTTTTATAATTAACATACAAACGAAACATTTGTTACTTACATAAAGTTAAAAAACGATTCTCATTCTAAAATTAAAAACAAATTGTTAGGCATACAGAAATGTATCACGAAAGGAAAATATATGTGTATATTAAAAAAATCTTTTTTTATTTTATTTTTTAAGATCAATAATAAAGTCGACTACTTTTTTATGTAAATGTTTATATTGTTTTTATTTCAATATTTTGTTTACATTAGCGATTCTTATTCTAATATTGAAAAAAACATTAGACAAAAAGAAAAGTATAATGATTTATATTCATTGTATATATATAGCACCTAGAAATCGTGTTTTACAAATTTTTGATGCCGAATCCGACCAATAAATATTAAAATAGTATAGTAACATTGATGGCAGTAATATGCACGTTCGATTAAATGCTACATTACTAAAACTCAATATTTGGTCTATCTAATTTATAATTTTCAGGATCGTCTATTGTTGCAGTCAATTCTTTAAGGACATCATAATCGTTGGTTACACCAGTATTTATGTGGAAATATGGACCATCCTCATCTAAACGAAAAAATCGTAATAATTTTACAAACTTTTGCTATCTGATATAAAACTCACCTGACATTGGTAGGATTTCCTGATGACTTTCCAAACTAGGCTTACCCGTAATGGCAAAGGACGTCCACAGTTGGACCATATTTTTGGAAACTTTGGTATCAGCTTCATTCAGTTTATGTGTAGAAAACAAGTAAATGTTGTCGTTGGAATGATGAACACCTCCCTCAAAGGGATAATGATCATTACCGAACTCGTAACCAAAACGTGTGTTACTACCTTCATAATCGAAACTGTACAAGTAGACGGGAGCAAGAGCTTTACGAAACATGCGTGTGGCTAAACTGATCACCGGAGACTTCATAGCAACAATGTTTGTTAACTGAGAAAAGAAAAAATAACCTTATAAGACTAGTTTATTTTCGTATTATTATGCTGGAATGACTTACATCAAAGTAGGCTGGTAGGGCTTTTTTGTGATCTGTACTGTGAAGTAACTCATTGGAAAACAACATCTTGAGCAGTAAGTTATCTGCAAGGCCGGTATTGTCATTTGCCTTGCTGATAATAGTATATGCGAATTCTCGAACTGTGATATGACTGAAATTGCCTATGGCGGCCTTTACATTATCGTAAACAGCTTGAAAAGTAAGAAAGAAATATATATGTTATGTAAACATTGTAAAAAGCAAACTACATTCAATGAATAACAATTGAAAAAACACATGTAAATAAAGATTTCCAATATTCTTTTAACAACTCAAGTAAATGTAGTAGTATGATACTTATATACAATTACTTACTAGCCAGTACAAAGGAACCATCATGTTTTGTAAAGCCCGTCATCAATGGTATGGATCTATTTAATTGGGTAATTAACTCTGCCGGTTCTCGAGGCAATATACCATAAAAATCGTTTACAATGGGACCAAAAGATTCCTAATAATAAAATAAACACCAATATACTTTTGTGCACTTCCAAAATGTTGATATTTATATATACCTCTTCGGTAACCTCCAGAATTTTTGGTACTGCCACATTACGCAAACACACATACAAAAAGTCAATATTATCACAAAAACTGCAACCAACGGCTTTGCAAATCCGTTCAGCTTGCTCCAAAGGATTGCGCGTAAATGCCCATGAAGAAAATATGGATCCAGATTGTTGTATGGATCTTTGAAAATATGTCTCTGGTGTTTTTGGACTAAACAATAATGATCCCGACATGGTGGTACCAGCACTTTGACCAAATATTGTAACCTGTTTTGGATCACCACCAAATAGATGTATGTAATCTTGTACCCACTGAAGTGCGACATAAAGATCACTGACAGGAGCATTACCGGGCATATTTTCCGATCTGGTTGATAACCAACCTAAAGCTCCAATGCGATAATTGGGTACAACCAATACAATATCTTTTTCCAGCAAATAATTGGGAGGATGATCAATATTCGAGCCATTATAAAAACCACCACCATATATGTAAAACATTACTGGCTTTTGTTCCGTCATCTTTAAAAAAGAGAAGATTTATCGTTCAAATAAGTTGTTGGTATATTTTAATTATTGGTCACACATACATTTTTCGTATAAACACACAGGTTAAGACAATCTTCCAAATCTTGACCGAGTTCAGATTCGCTTAGCTCTCGAATGGTTGTTATAACAGGACAACGACGTCCATGGGTTGTGGCATCTAAAATGTGTCTCCACGGTGACTTTTTAACAGCATGCTAGATGACAAACGACAATATTGGAAAATAATATATGTTTCATACGATCATATATAATTTATTTATCAAAAAACCTTGAATCTTAGCTCTCTACTGGGAGACTCTGCGTAAGGTATACCCAAAAATCGCATAAATGTCTGATTTGTCCATGACGTTTTTCCATAATCACCCAAGATTGTACCTTGACCTGGTAAATCTACAGTAATAGATGATGGCGTTGATGATGACGAACCACGAAAAGTGGACACTGCCACTGCGGCTACTAAACAAAATACCACAATTCTCATAACTAGCACACCGAATGTTTTCACTAAACTAAAGACCATTGATCTCTTTATTGTTATTAATAACGGAAAAGCAAACAATATTTTTTTAAATACATGAATGGAGTGTGGATTTATTTCCCTGCTCTCTTTTAAATGCCAAATGTGTTTTTGATAAGATCCAAAATATACTCAATACGGAGGTTTGGCAAGTGTTTGCTAACAATAATTTGTATAATAATTGTACAAACAGATAAGCAATCTTTATGGGTGACAATAGTCTTAAGAGAGCGCAATGAAATAGATTTATACATAACTCTTTAATTTTATTAATGGCAGCGTAAAGATACTCTACATTTTAATGTAATTAATTACAAATTGTGTTACGGAAGTGTATATGTAATATAAAGGAATGTAACTAGCTTTATACACAAATAAAATATAACAGTTATTCACAAAAAATATATAAACATTTTCTTTAAAAAGATTAAAAATAAGATTTGATTGTAGTCCAAAACAGTAGTTAGTTTTTTGCTTAGTGTCCTTGAATTTACATTTTATAACAAAGTCCTACAGGAAACAATGCTTCCAAATAACTCATATTTAGAACTAGTTTCAAGGTGTCCCACAGTATTAAAGATTATTTCAATAAATAATGCCACAGTTTGTAAAAAGCTTAGCGGTGACGATGCTGTCGTTGGTAGTAACACTAACATGACAACTAATTTTGATAATAATTCTATAAATTAAAAAAAAATCTTCAATAATTTTAGAATAATTTGAAATTTATTTTAGAAAGTAAATATTACAATTTTAAAAAAAGAAATTTCGAAAATAATAAGGAGCATTTATTTCCATTTTCGTAGGGATGTTGCCAGCAAACAGCAATGTACCAATTAAGTTTTATTTAAAGCTAAAATAAAATAGTTTATGAGTTCACTTCATCCAAAGTATGAGCCATCCAATCTGGTTCCGCCGCAGCTATTTTCTCAATAATCGAATTTACTTGATAGCAAAGCGATTGTATTTGACGATCCCATAATGGCAATACTTCACGTTTTTCAAAATGGACAATACCACTGATTTGATCAATGTGTCCATTCATACGACCTTCGGTTATCATTTGTGAAGCAATATTTTCAGCTTTGGATGCGGGAATTTCTAGAAGTGCTCCCAATTCAACAAAGGTTATATTATTGTATAGCTTACTTGCTGACAAGAGATTATGTTCAAAGACAGCACGGTCTAAAATCGACGAACCATCAACAGTGGCAGCCTTTTGATGTGGCTGTAATAATGCCTCGAATTCTTGCAATTCGGAACGACGTATAATGCGATCCAAGTACATTTTCTCCAAAATGGAATAGGCTGGCAGTTGCTGGCAACGTTCATCTTTGAAGAGCGTGGCTAACATACGAGAACGTTGTTGACCGGCCGAAGCCAAAACGGTACAAATGAGAGCTTTCTTCAACGCCGTCATGCGTTCTCCTTCATCGACAATTGTACGATAGGACAATTCGTTGTAGCGTTGGGCAGCTTCGATGAACTTACGACGATAATCAAGAACACGAGCATAGCACACCTTGTACATGACCTGAAGATGAATTTGATCATTAAAAAACAATCCACTTAATTGTCTAACCACATATTTACCTGCAATTCCTCACTGTGAGTATCTGCTTGATACAATGAGGCACGGTTTATGAAAAACTCAGCTTGTGCCGAATCATTTTCTTCCAAAAAGAGACGTGCTATTTTAAGATAAGTCTCCAACTTATAATCCACTGTATACTGTTTCTGCCCAGTCTCTAAAGGTATACCGACGAGAACGTTGGCAGCATCACGCCACTGTTGATTCCGTTCATAAATATCAGCCAAATGCTGGCGAATGCCAGCAACTTGCTCTTCAAAAGAAATTACTCGAGGTAGAACTTTGTCCAAAGTGAAGTGCGAAACTACTTTGGAAACATCGTCAGGAAGTTTACTTAACTGTATGCCAACGTCGTTGAGTATCTGTCGTGATATAACCAGGCTAACGTGTTCGTTAACAATGGCTTCTACGAAAAGTTTTAAGGTATCAACAAGATCATTGCCGGTATTGGTTAGAACCATTTCTAATAATTGACGGTACCGGTCTGTCTGTTCCTTGTGGGTTCCTGAAAAGTTGACCAACGACATCAGTTGGCTGCGTAAATTGTTAGCGCTTATACCCATGGTGCTTTCTCTTTGTTTATAGTGCACAGTTTATTAATATATTTTTTTTCGCAATATTAGTGTTTTTGCAATAAACAATAGAGCTATGTTATTCTGTTGACTTCCGATTAATTCAATAATCGACCTCGAGTACTCAAAGTTCTGATACTTGTGTGGGAACCGAGTACTCGACTATTCATAGTCGATTTGTTCAACTCATGTCCAATTCAACTTATGCCCTGTTCCAGAACTGCACTCATGGCAGATGACAGGTAGATGCATCAACGCTTGGGAGTATTGATATGTCAAAAAATTTTAAATGTTTTTTTTAATATAAGTAGATTTTTATATGTTTTTTTATACGACGTCATTTGGAGGTTATTATAATTCGTGTTTTTCAACAATGTTAATAAATTTAAATAATTGTTCATTCAACATTTTCAATTCCAAAATTGGTTTGACTGTTCATTGTCTCAGCAGCTGTGTCGATGCGTCTACCTATATTCATCTACCATGACTGCACTGTTACACTACACTTTTTGTTTTTTAAGGTGGAAACACATAAAGCGCTTATCTGGCTGGCTAAAGTCATCGGCTGGCTTCTTCGGAAATGAACAAAGGAGACTAGGGCCAAAATCGAACTAGGTCAACCTATAACTCCTTTGTTCATCTACGAAGAAGCCAGCCGATGACTTATGCTAGGAACACAATTGGAGCGAACGACGAATTTTTTCGCGGCGTATGTTCGTCGTCGAAAATAAAACACATATGTGTATATGGAAGTGCACACAATCACGGCACCGGCGAAAATTTCGTCGGTCGCCGCGAACTCAATTAGCTTTATTTCTATTTCATACGCCGGCGACCGGCGAACAAAACAGTACAAGGTGGCCATACTTGTACGAATTTTATGTGTTTTAGTAAATAAAGTTACTTTTTACTTTAAAATTTGTTATGGTCACTCTACTATCTGTTACTCGTATAAAAAAAACATAATTAATTTGTTTATTTATTTGTGTACTTGCGCCTGAGTGAAGATGGATATCAGTGAATTTATAATAGAGAAGATGGACATAAGTGAAATTATAATAGAGAACGTAAAGAATTATGTGTTCTTGTATAATTCATTGTAGTCAACAAATGAGCAAAAAGTAAACAACTTCATCAGCTGTTTTATAATTTCGTCGGTATTGTGTTCCATACGACGAATTTTCGCGGCTCATTTTGTCGCCGCGTAGGGCGAAATTCGTCGTTCGCTCCAATTGTGTTCCTAGCATTAAGCCAGCCAAATATGCGTTTTATGTATTTCCAGCCTTAGGATTTTGTAAAGCGACTTTGTATTCATGCATTGTATATACCGTAGTAGAAGAATACAGGTAGTCGTATCAACACAGCAGCTGGGAAAATGAACTGTCAAAACAATTTTATATAATTATACCATTAAGAAGGTAAAGTTATTTCAAATAAGCATAATCATCTCTGCATTTTCTGTAATTTATCATTTCACTACATAAAAAACATGTTCCCATCTCTGATTTATGTATGTACAATGGATTTATAAATACAAATTTTGACAATGAGATGTTGTCAAATGAATAATTTTTTATAATTCTTGATGATCCAATCCATGGTAGAATCAAGGAAGTAAAGTCATGCAAACATATGTTTACAACTTTTTCAAAATAATTCGTTTGACAACATCTCATTGTCAATATATACATTTATAAATTTATTGTAATTACACAAATCAGAGATGGAAACTTAGTTTTTATGAAGTGAAATTTGACAAGGAAAATTACAGAAAATGCAGAGATGGGTATGCTTATTTGAAATGACTTCACCTTTATAATTTTACCACGATCCAATCCTTGTGAAAAATAAATATATTTTTTGTGCAACTTCACTTTTTTTATTTCACTTGTCTTAAAGCTAGCTTGATAAAGAAATTAAAAGCTCAATAAGATACAACATTTTAAACGTTTTGATACACATTATAAGTATTTTTTTAGGTTTGTTCAACTATATCTTCCCATGACAAGATTTATTAATAATCTTTCACAAAACCTATCTACCAGGGCTTATTAAGAAAGGTTGCTCAACTAGAAAAATGCAACTCTGTGCGACAATGTGATGTTGTTAAATGAATAATTTTGAAAAAAATGTTTAAACATATTATTGCATGAATTTACCTCGTTGATTCTACCATTTCAAAACAATACGCACATACACACAAAATTTGTATATATTTTGACAGAATAGGAGCACCAAAAGAAAAAATATATATTTTGGGGATAGTTTTGTTCCACCTTCTGTAATTGTGTCACGCTATATACTAATACTATCCAACTCTGTTCCAAACTTAAAAATTCATCACATTTTAGACAATACAAAGAATTGTAAGCGTATTGTTTACAGTCTGGCCAAAACTACAATTAAAGATGTTGGTACATAAGCAGCTTGGCATCATGTCTAGGGATATTAATGTTTAATTATAAGGAAAAACGACGACAGGATTCGAGTGTGACTCTCACATCCTTTTATGAAATGTCAAAAACAATTACATTGGTACCATACCAATTACATTTATATTTCAAAAAAATCCATGCGGAGACTTGAAGCTGCTTATGTACACACACATTAAAAATGAATTTACTATTTGGATTTGCAGACACTAATCAAATAATCTGTCTGTTCCAGAACCTGCAAAAATCTACTAGTTTTGCATTTTTTTTTGCGATATCATAAAGGGAAAATCGGTTATCGTAGTAAAATCTTTCACATCCTTGCAGTCCTGGAACAGAGCAAATATGAATACTTATTCTGTAATTTTTTTAACTTTAGTTTTTCCTCTACATCGTTTTTGATCATTTTTGGTTGTAGCATGGTACAATAAGGAGGTAGAACAGCTTCGTAAAACTACAGAAATACAGCCCTGAGGTTATGCCCGCTTTCTGTCAGACTCATTCAAAATTATATACAACAAGTTGTTTTCATTTGTTCCATATTTTTCCTTATTTTTATAATGAGTTAAATAACACGAAAAATGAATGAAATGCCTGTATTTTCTCTCAAAAATTTGATCCAAACTGTTTAATCTTTCAATTTCATGGCTAAACTGGTTAATAGCTTAAATACGCGAGCCGCAGAGTAGGTGTCTTCCAATCATTGGTTTTGAAAATATTTTTTTTCATTTTTCAAAACAATAAAAACATATACTTTTTTTCCAATCATTCGTTTTGAAAATATTTTGTTTTCATTTTTCAGAACAATAAAAACATATATTCAGCTGATAGCTCTACCTTACCTTTTATTGTACCATGGTTTTATTCGGTATTGTTTGAATCATGGTAGAAGAACATTAGATTTTTATTTGTTTTTTTATACGACGCAAATCGGATATTGCTATGATATGAATTTTTCAACAATTTTTAAAAATCTTTATAATTTTTCACAAACATTCACGCCTTTGCGGAAGCCTTTGCAATTTTGGAGTGTACCCCAGTACCACTGTAAAAACCCAGTGAAACTCAGAAGATTAAAAAAAAGGGAATTAGAAATAACAAAATTTTTTATTATTTCGAACAAATATTCCAACAAAGCAAATATAACCAACACGTGAAAAAGTGTATATCAGTTTTCCCCTAACCTTCAGTGCGTACAAACGCATTGTTTCACGTAATTTGCAATATTAAAAAATACTCTTGTGTGGATAGGGTCTAATTAATTTCACGGACAATAATCTTTCAATTCGACAATAATCTATTAATCGATAAGTCAAAATTCGATTTAAGTATCCCTACTAACAGACAAATATACACAGAAAGACGGAAAATAGCTTGAAGCACTGTAATGAAACATTTAAACATTTAATTAATTGTTAATTGTGATAAATAATTATTTTCGCAATAAAAGTCTTAAAGAAATTAACTGTGGAATTTGAAACTCATTAGCTGGCCAGTGCGGCCTGAGACTCTGGTTTTTCAAGGTGCATAAAATTATAGTTGTATGTATTGTTGGTGCCTGGCAACATATACGGAGACAGCAGCGTGAATAGTGTTGTTGTGTTGTTGTCACAACATTCTGGTTCTCTCCCCATTTCCTCCGCAAATAATTACCAACTTGCAGATACAACAAGAAAATAAAGAAAGCAATGGGTTATGACCTACATCGTTTCCAGGGCGAGGTCGATGAAGAATTAACATGTCCAATATGTTCCGGCGTATTGGAGGAACCTTTACAGGTTCGTATATTCATTAATGTTGAATTATAAATTCCGAGCCGATTTTACTATTAATTTTTATAGGCGGCGATGTGTGAGCATGCATTTTGTCGTGCATGTATAAATGAATGGCTCTCCCGGCAGCCAACCTGTCCTGTTGATCGTAATTCACTGACCACTGCAAATTTAAGAGCTGTTCCCAGGATTTTGAGAAATCTTTTAGCAAGGTAAGATAATTAAATCATGGAAGATACTGTCTTTTGAAATCTTAGCTCAAAGAACATGTATTTCAGTGACAAATCTAGATCCAAATCCATAATATACAGTTTCAAACTAAATAATTCTTGGCAAACATATTAAGATTTTTTTCATGTTTGGATCAAATTGACGTCTGTTTCTACTTTTAATATCTACTTGTTTTGTTGTTGATACATATATTTTTCCTATGGAAGGATCTAAAATCCTTAATAGACACATGCAGGACTAACTTGCCTGAGTGTAAATCGGCAAAGTTAATTTGATTACATCCAAAGTTAGTTGGACTTGAAGTACCTACAATTTGAAACATATAAAATATATATTGGAATAAATAAAACACTAACAAATTATTTTTTTCCTAGACTCTCTATAACTTGTGATAACGCAGCCCATGGATGTACGTTGGTATTGAAACTTGATGCCCTAAATGCTCATTTAGATGAATGTGAACATAATCCAAAAAAACCATTACCATGTGAAAAGGGATGTGGCATTGTTATACCAAAAGACGAGCTCAAGGATCACAACTGTGTACGAGAACTGCGTGCCATGATATTAACACAGCAACAGAAAATGGTCGAGTTCAAAACAGAAATAGCAGATCAAAATTTAACTATAAATGAATTGAAGCGTGAAGTGCAACTATTTAAGGATTTTATGCGTGCTATGCGTGTGTCCAACCCAGCGGTACGAGCTATAGCCGACCAGATGGAACGTGACGAAGTAATACGTTGGAGTAGTACTTTGGCTAGAGCACGAGTTACACGTTGGGGTGGTATGATTTCAACACCAGATGATGCTCTACAAGTGGGTTTTTTTCAGAATATTTATAAATTATTCTATTAACTTTTACAATTAATATTCCCATTCAATATATTTTCAGATGATGATTAAACGAGCGTTGTCAGAGTCTGGCTGCCCTCCCCATATCTTAGACAATCTAATGGAAAATTGCCATGAGCGTCGTTGGCCTCGTGGCTTGAGTTCACTGGAGACTAGACAGAATAACCGCCGTATATATGACAACTACATTTGTCGGCGGGTACCAGGTACCATTTAAAATTTATTTCAGAAAAATTTGATATGAGTCTATAAAATCTAAGACTTTATTCATATACACAAATTATTGTCCCATATTTTTGTGAATTGTTAATTATTTACATATGTCAGGGAGCCTTACATCAGACATCCATAAATTGAATATTAGTAAAAACGAGAATTACTACACATAATGAAAGAAGATTTTACCCCCGATACATGTCATGGACCCTGTGTGAAAGCTGTACTAGTGTACGGTGCATCAGATGTGGCATTTATAGGCAACCATAATAGTTCCTAAATGATCGACGGATAGGAGGTTGGTTGATCTTTATGGTATACAGTTAATTCATATACTTTCCTTGTTTGATGCCTTTGATGGACATAGGATATTTTAAAAAATGTCTGGGTACATCACTATTGAGTTTTTAAGGCAGAACCAGGATTTGCGTTTAATTTTCTTCATCTCACAATTGTACTTATTATAGGCTGTCTTGTAAAGCCCCAGTCATCACATATTTTAGTCTTTTACGGTCTCTACCATATTGACATTTTCTGCCTGGAAAGGTGGGAATGGGGAGATATTGATGAGCCTTCAAGAACAATAAAATTTGTACTTTTCTTTTATATAATAGAAGTACTTCTTTTTTATTGGTCATAATGGACGCAATGCACCACGGATATGCTGATACACCTTATTTTATATGAAGTAATAACGCAGACGGCTAAGGATTAGGAAATTGGGAATGAAGCAAGAAGCAAGTACATCAAATTTGGAGAAAATCGGTTCAGATATAGCTTTAGCTCCCATATATATATTTCATCCGATTTGGGGGGTTTAGGTCCCTCACATGCGTAATATGCACTCCACAACAATGATATTTGGTACCAAATGTCAGATACATCCCAGAAATACCTCTGTCAACTTTTATCCAGATCGGTCCAGAAATAGTTATAGCTCCTATATATATGTTTCATCCGATTTGATGTTTGAAGTCCCATATATATATATATATATATATATATATATATATATATATATATATATATATATATATATATATATATATATATATATATATATATAACTATAACTGCTCTAAAGCCAAAGTTGATAGGTGGTATGATCTACTTCAAATAAATTATTTTGTTACGGCAGCTTTACTAAATATGCATAGTGGTGTAGGCTATCAAATAGTCGGCCCGCCAGACTTTTGACTTTTCCTTACCTGTTTTGTATGTTTATTATTGGTTACTTTGGTTACATCTATTAATAATATAAGCTATTATTTAGTTTGTACTGTGATTTTTACACAGAAACCTGAATCTCGCAGAATTTACAAAATTCCATATGATTTATTTTTATTTGTAATTTCTTTTTTTTTCAGGCAAACAAGCTGTTCTAGTTCTGAGTTGTGATAATGCACACATGGCCGAAGATGTTATGGTTGAACCTGGTCTTGTTATGATATTTGCTCATGGTGTGGAGTAAACCGAAAGTAATTTGAAACATTATTTTATGAATTTATCAATTGAAATGTTATACATCGTCTTTGATGCGCCAGATTTACTATCTTACTACTATGTATTTTCCACTACTAGGTACGATCATCAATATTTTGTCATTGTGTAAAAGACAATGAAATGTAAGCAGATATATTACCATAACTAATGTTAAATGATAATTCTTCGAAATATAGAATCGTTTAATGTCATGAACTTCTTCAGTAGTCCATGATTAACGTATCCATGACTTGCTTTCATTACTTAGTATATATTTTATTTGTAATTTGGCCTTAATAAAATTAAATGTGTGATTATGCTTGTTTAGTAGTTTATATTGTTATTGTCTCTTAATTTTCTCATTAGTATTACCTCTCGCGTATGTCAAAATTAGATCCGATATATTTTTAAGATTTTTTTTTTAAATTTTATATGATTCCAACACCTCAATTGTAATCAGTTTTGTGCGAATTTTATTGCATTAGATTACAAAGAATTGTTATATACGTTAAGGTCCACAATGATCACTGCTTTGTTTTTGTTTTTTATGTAACTATTCAATTAGTTATTTTCATCGCACTTTTCATTTTTTTCGTTCATCAACATCATGTGCATACTTACTTTACTTGAGATTTTCCTATTAGTATTAGTATGCTATTCGCCATTTAATATGTGACTTGTGTAAAATAAAACAAAATGTATCATTTAATTTTAAAATATGTGTATTCAAGTTTGTGGAAATTATGATTATTTTCCTTGATGAATAGTAAATATATAAGAGAATAAATGCTAAAATGTATAAAATCTGGTTTCATTTTACAGAACAATTTATTAGTTGTAATTGGTAGACTGGTTGGTTAAGAAAAAGAAAAAAGCGGCTAGCATCATTCCGATGGGATTTTTCTGAACGAAATTCGAATTTGGGAATATTTTTCTAGGGGAAAGTGTGTATTCTGAATGTAAAAAAGGGAAAGAATTTCACAAGTGTGTATTCTGAATGTAAAAAGGAAGGAGAATGCCCCGACTTTTTTCGGGGGAAACATCGCCAAATATTACAAGGGAATTTGTTACAATTAATCCGTAAAAATTCTTTAAATGAAAGTTATAAAAATTATGTTGCCAAATTGTTTATTTTTCCTTTATGATATCGAAAATATAGTACAAATTGGCAGGTTCTGAAGCACAACTATAATTGTATAGTCTAGTTTTATGGTAGTTTATTAGAAAAACAGAAACCATGGTAGCATTAGGAAAGAAAACTCATTGTAAATAAGTATTCCACCTGTAATTTGTCTTGTTAAATTTAACTTATTTTAAATCATTCAACTTTGAACATTTGTATGTTATACTTATATCGGTATATCATGTCGGTATGGTATGTATGTCTTATATCGGTATGTTATATATGTATGTCATACATGTGTTTAAATTCAATGTGGACATGGTAGAAGAATATAGGAAGTCGCATCGACACAGCTGCTGGTACACAGAACTGTCAAACCAATTTTGGAATTGCAATTTTTAAATTACTTAACAAAACGACAAAGGCGATGGTCGGAAACTTTTTTGTGGTTAAGGAACAGCGACACCACGTTAGATAATATATTCGTATATTTAATGTTTCCTAAAATTGCAAAATTTAGAACACTTTATGTATGTATGCTGTTTGGTTTCAATTTGAAAGTGATGTTGCCTTTTCCGCGATTTTCCAGCGATTGGTTGAAGTGTTGAGAGATTAGGACCAACAGCTAACAACTATGAATTCAGGGGAATGAGGAATATTCTAAGAACTATTTTCTGCATTTTCAATGTAATAATCCAAATTCCAAAAATGTATATTTTTGAAATTAAAATAATTTATTGGAAATTAATTATTTTGTTTATATTTTTGGGCACATAACTCTGACACTTGTATTACGTACAAAAACAAATTTGTATGTGGTTGTTGTTACGATTGTTCTACAACAACACTTGCTGTTACCTGCATTTTTCTACCATGGGAGGTACCGTTATATGGGGCTATACAACAACACGTTTCGCCCCCCGGATCTAGAACCCATTATGACACACAAATACCAATTTTTAGACAAATTCGCGAAAAAATGTGGCAAAAATCATCAAAATACCGAATTTCGGAAGGTACCGTTACATGGGGTCTATACCAAAATGTGGACTTATACATACAATGTTTAGCCACCGGAGAAGGAATCCATCATGACCAACAAATTCCAATTTTTAGACAAATCCGCGGGAAAATGTGGCAAAAATCATCAAAATACTACAACCCATTACGACGTACATAAATCAATTTTTAAATAAATGCGTGGAAAAATGTGGTGATAATTATCAAAATACCGAATATTGGGAGGTACCGTTATATGGCGGCTATACCAAAACGTGGACCGATATCATCCTAGACAATACCAATTGTTCTGCCAAATTTTGAAGCTCTACGTCAAATAATGTGGGCTGTATCGTGATTTCAACAGACAGAGGGATATCGACTTTGAATTTTAAGCTGATTATGAATATATATACTTTATGGGGGTATAATGAATATTTAGTGATGTTACAAACGGTCTGCATTGATAATCGATTTTCCCTTTATGATATCGAAAAAAAAAATGCAGAAGAATGTATTTTCTACTGGCTAAAAAACCCTTTAACCCCTTAAGTCAGATGATCCGTACCAGTATCTGCAAGTATCTACTAGTTTTGCAATTATCTGTATACAGGGTGAGATGAAAAAACTGCAACCAACTTCAAACTGCTCCAAGCCACTCGTCCGACTTCTATTAAAATTATTCCAGTGACAGCTCATTATATTGATACAAGCGTACAAAAGCATTTTGGTGAGAAATTTCCAGAAGAAAATTTATTCGTTATGGAATTCAAGCATGACAGTGTGATTTCTTTATATTTGGCTGGAAAACCACAAATGGCTATCGTTAGAACACTCCAACATTTAAATGTGAATAAATCTTTTGTGTCTCTTACCACCGCTCGTTACCGTGATACTGGTAGCGTAGCCCGACGTTAAACAAGTGGACGAAAGAAAATAGAAACAAGCCAAACCTGACCAGTGAAAGAGAATTGCCTATATTGCCCCCATATAACGGTACACCCCATATTCGGTATTTTGATAATTTTAATTCTCAATGGAATTGTCTGAGAATTCACACAAGGTATTCCTTCTGAGTACTTTACCTCCTGGAGAGAATTGTCTATGTAGGTCCACGATATCGTATGGCCCCAATACAACGGTACCAACAATATTCGCTATTTGGATGATTTTAGCGACATCTTTACCGGAATTGTTTTAAATTTCGTATTTAAAGTTCGTACAGCCTATGACAAGCCCCCCGTATAGCCCCCATATAACGTGTTTCATTTGAGTGGTATTTTTTGGCCCGGCTGAACTTAGCTTCTTTTTATACCCTCCACCGTACTATGGAGGGTATATTAATTTTGTCATTCCGTTTGTAACTCCTCGAAATACTCATGTCAGACCCAACAAAGTATATATATTCTTGATCAGCGTAAAATTCTAAGACGATTTAGCCACGTCCGTCTGTGTGTCTGTCTGTCTGTTGTAATCATGCTATCTTTCGAACAAATTGAGATAGAAGGCTAAAATTTTGCACACATGTATATTTTGCCAGTAGGCAGGTTAAGTTCGGGCCATGGGCCATGTAGGTCCACGTCTTCATATAGTCCCCATATAACGATACCCCCCGATATTCTGTATTTTGATGATTTTAGCGACATTAATTAACGGAATCTTTCCAAATTTGGTATTTGGTAATAGATACTGCAGCATAAAACAGAAAATGGGCCATGTAGGTCAACGCCTTCGTATAGCCCCCATATACCGTACCCCCCGATATTCGGTATTTTGATGATTTTAGCGACATTATTTACCGGAATTGTTTCAAATTTCGCATGTGAAGTTCGTAATGGATACTTCAGCCCATGCCATTGTCTGTGCAGGGCCACGTCTTCGTATAGCCCTCATAAAACGGTACCCCCTATATTCGGTATTTTGATGATTTTAGCTACATTATAAACAGATTTTTCTTCAAGTTTCGCATTTAAATATTGTAATAACTTATGACAAAAGTTGACTATGCAGGTCCAGGCATTCGGTATTTTTAAGATTTTAACAGAATTTTTAACGGATTTAATTTTTTTTTTTTAGAAATTGCCAAATTTGTACTTTAAAGTTGGGCCCTACCGAACTTAGCTCCTTTTTTACTTATTTACTTGTTATTATATATTAAATTTGAACGTTGAGGCTAGAAGTGATGGACTAGATATGCCATGAAGATCAATATGTAATTTTAAGTTTTATTGAATGTTAACGTGTTTGAAACAGACAATAATACATAGGAAAAATAAATTATCGTTATTTTATTTGTTTGTACTAATAACATATATATTGATTTTAAACTGTACGAGTGGTACAGTATGACCACTTATGTTTAATTATCTGATGTGAGGACAATAGAGAAGAACATCTGAATCGTCATCTCTAACTGTAATACAAAGAGTGATCATTCATTCTAAAGAGGTAGACTCTCCTAGCCGGTTCTGACAAACTCTCTCGCACTCAATCTCTTATTGGTGGCAATCATCTGTTATGGAACTCTGGCTTGGTCTCGTTGATCACACATGTCAATATGAATAATTTCGATTTTTATAGGAAACAAGTTCCAGCAATTAATGCAATAAATAACACCTACCTACGACGAAGTCGGAGAAAACAAGTTTGCGAGCAGTGGTATTGTCTTTTATTTTCTTGTCTCCTACATTGTTTTTTTTTTTGTATTTCATACAGTATCTAACAAAAGTGCGAGCTTAAAGAACGTTTATGTATTTTTAGTATACAACAATGTATTTTCAATGCCTAAAGTTTTGAATAGCGTACATGTCTATCCGGATAGACCTCGTCCTCTTTTTAATATACCATGACGATCGGTCAAGGGATTACAATTTATAATGAACAGACACGCGTACATACATATATATTGACTTAGTTTGTGGAGATATAACTTTCGGTGCGATGAAAGTTGGGTATAGGACATATATTTTGGAATGTTACAAACTTCTGGGCCACAACAAACTCACAATACTAGTATTTGATAGCAACAAAAACAGTATGTTCGAAGTTCTTCTAAAGTCGTTTTTACCAATTCCAAACATTTACATGCCTTCCATTGTTTGGTTTTATTTTCAAATTACAAAACCAGTAAAGAAAGTCTTAAAGTCGGACGGGGCCGACTTTATGATACCCTACACCACTTTGCTAATTTAGTAGAGCTCCACATAACAATAAAAGTTTTTATTGGAGAATTCAATCATACACGCTATGATTATAATGTTAACTTAAAGTTCAATGGACTAAATATGCCGAAGCATTTGTATCTCTTAAATTCGGAATTGTATTGCCCATTTGGTGCACAATTAATTTGAAATCGGATAAAGATATATATGGGAGCTATATCAAAATCTGAACCGATCTGGATAAAATTTGGCAAAGATATTTCTGAGCTGTATTTGATATATTTCCCTGAATATCGTTGTTACGGAGTGCATATTACTGTTGTGGGTAACAAATATAACAAATCGGATGAATAATATATATGGTGGACGTCGGTGGACAAAAATAACAAATCGGATGAACAATATATATGGGAGCTATAGCTATATCTGAACCGATTTCGATCAAATTTGGCATACATATTTTCAGACCTAATTTGGGTGTATATGCAAAATTCCATTCAATTCGGGATGATATTACACGCTTGGTGCACAATAAAAGGCAAATCGGACGAAGATATATATGGGAGCTATATCTAAATTTTTACCGATTATTTCCAATTTCAATAGGGTTCGTCCTTGAGCCAAACAAATGATCTGTGCAAAATTTCATCTGGATCGGGCAATAAATGCGACCTGTACTTTGTTTACAAAAATACATGGACAGACGGACAGACGGACGGACAGACGGACGGACGGACATGCATAAATCGACTCAGAATGTGATTCTATGCAGATCATCAAAAGGAACTATGGGTCTATCTCGTTTCCTTCTGCCTGTTACAAACAAATGCACAAAGACATAATACCCTGACCACCTTGTGGTGTAGGGTATAAAAAGAAAAAAAAAAAAAAACAAGTAAAATAGTATCAGTCGGTTTTGCCGACAGATGTATACCCCCAGCCTTTAGTTATGAACGTAACAGATTTGGACTATATCGACTACTTCTTCTACTTTGTATGAGATATGTGCACATTTTCGGAAAATGGAAAAAATAGATATAGCGGACCGAAGTATTCCATTAATCTAATACAGATAAAATATATTGGTATGTGCAAA
The DNA here is from genome assembly GCF_030504385.1 of Musca domestica. NCBI lineage: Eukaryota > Metazoa > Arthropoda > Insecta > Diptera > Muscidae > Musca > Musca domestica. The sequence continues at coordinate 12,449,846 of NW_026712363.1, read as the reverse complement.
ATTTGAAGGAAATCGAACAATCGTATCCAATCATAAATTCCGACAAATTACATATTCATATCAAAATACTGGTTAAGAGAAATATTTTGATATAGCAAAGAATCGCCGACTTGTTTCGCAAGTTATGACAGTTATAAGTTGGCAGATGTATATCACAACAGATCTTGTGTTAGAAATAATGTCTGTATGTGGGAAACTTGAGGAGATGTATGGATGCATTTGGATCTTTTTTTCGAATTCCTTGAGCGTTTTGTTTTTAAAAATCTTGAACCCTATGTGGGGAGGTACCAGAAAAATGGTCCGATCTCTACAATCTGCATAACAGATCTTGTGTCATGAAAATATTGAGAAGCTTCAAATCTGAATAGAATCGGATGTTAATTTTGCGTTTTACGAGCTTCATGGATACTCAAAAATTTTGACCCTTTGTGGGAGAGGTACCAGGAAGAGTGGACCGGTGTATTCCATTTTGGCACCGGACCTTAGATCTTCCAAGTCTGAATAGTACGGATGTTAATTTTGCGTTTTACGAGCTTCATGGATACTCAAAATTTTGACCCTTTGTGGGGTAGGTACCAGAAGGAGTGGACCGATGTATTCCATCTTAACATCAGACCTTGGGTTGACATAAATATTGGCATGTGTGAAATTTGAAGACAATCACATTTTATAAGAGTTGTAATTATTCAAAATTTTGACCATTTGTGGGGGAGGTACTTGATGGAGTGGACCGATATTGTCTATTTTCACACTTGACCTAGCACTGACGCAAATATTAAGATTTGCAAAGTTGGAGCAAAATCGGATTATCGTTTCTTTTCCTGTTTTTGAAAATTTCGTCCTTTTGTGGGGGTGGTACCAGAAGGAGTGAACCCATCTCTGAACTCGATCTAAGTTTGACAAAAATATTACGATGTACCAAGTTTGGACCAAATCGGATACTCCTTTCGAGAGTTATCGTTCGCACCAGCCAGCCAGACAGACGGACGGACGGACGGCTAGATCGACTCCAAATGTTCTGAAACGGATTTGGTCTAAAGAGACCTGACCGTATCAAATGATATATACCCTCTGTAGCCATATGGCTGAGGGTATAAAAATAGGTTCTGTAAAAATTAAATTTGTTAAACTGTGGAATCTTTAACACTCGACGTATTTCGGCAACATTCATACAAAGTACTTGCTGTACTTGCCGTACAGCTAGTATTCAATCCATATTCAAGATTTTAAATTGGTAATCGAAATGTATTTTGAATTGAATTCTTTTAGAAATAAACTATTCAAAATTTGTAAACTGATATATTTGACTTAAGCCAGTCAAAAAGTGTTTAATGTATTCTCACCTCTAGCCATAGTACGATCTAGTATTGTCGTTGAAACATACCCCGGAATAAAACCATATCACACTCTACAGATCCAGAGCTCATATGATGTATAAAACTGGAAGATGGATGAATATAGAGGTGAGATGGATACACGTTCAAACATAGAATCCACTATAATCTGTAATTTTTCTAAAGGAGCAATACTTAGGTTTCATTCTACGCCGTTTCTTGGACCCGTGCGGGGTGAATAAAAATGACATCTGGGTGGTGGTGAATCTCACAGTTGATAGAAAACCAGTTATTTCCCTCGTATCGGACCATCTTACCAGAATTCAACATTGGGAATAATTTGCCTGAGTTTTAAGGGTTATCCAGAAAACTGTCCAGTCCCTCAGATGTTCGGAGATTAGAAAAAAGGGGTTTCCAGAACATCGTCACAGTGGCAGCAGATTAGTAAAAAAACCAAATATCTGAAGGTAGTAATGGACTTCGGCAGTTGAACACTACTGATCCCAGAGTCGAAAAACTAGCACCAGACGCACAAGTTGCTCAAGGTAGACAAGTAAGTACACTAGAAAGATTAGATGACAGGAATATGGAAATTTCTACAAATAGTCAATAGTCAACGACCAGGTTTTTTACACATGAACATCGGAGATATAAATGCAACTAAACATGCAGGTTGTTAGACAGGCTATTCTCGTTATTAGATATATGGGTTTTTATTAAATTTAATGGTTTTAAGTCACTAATTTATAACATTTATAATTTCTATCAAATTTTCTCATCCCACAGATACAGGGTGGGATTAAAAAAGCTGCAACCAACGTCATGCGGCTTTCATTTCTAAGCCACTCGTCCGGCAGCTGTTAATTCCAGTGACAGCTCATTATATTGTTTACGAGCGTACAAAAGCATTTCGGAGAGAATTTTCCAGAAAAAAAAGAAAACCACAAGTGGAGCACTCCAGCATTTAGATGTGAAAAAATCATTTGTGTCTCGTACCACCACTCGTTACCGTGATACTGGTAGCGGCAACATCATCAAAAATGGTTCGAAAAATAAAGAAGCGACTTTATCGAAACCCGCGTCGCAGTGGACGAAAAATGGCTCGTGATCTGAACATATCGCAATATTCCATTCGGCAAATATTTAAAAATGATCTCAGGGCGAAGCCATTGAAATTCCAAAAAGTGAAGGAACTTACACCGCAACATATAAAAACAGACTCCAAAGAGCTAAGAGTTGCTTCGCTTGGCCAAAAGTGGGGAACTGCCGAATTTGTTTTTCTCCGATGAGAAAAAAATTCGTTGTCCAGCAGTTTGTAAACAAACAAAATGATCGCGTTTACTTGTCAAAGAGGTCAGGTGAAAGTGTGCACCTTCGGTTGGCCACAAGAACTCAAGCGCCGGCAATGGTGATGGTGTGGGTCGCCATAACAGCCGATGGTCGCTTTCCGCTTGTATTAGTCGACCGTGGCATCAGAATAAATGCCGAATGTTATCGCGAAAATATTCTGGAAGGTATATTAAAGCCTTGGGCACGCAAACATTTTGGCCGCAGACCTTAGACTTTCCAACAGAACTCAGCACCATCGCACGCGGCAACCAAGAATGTTTATAAAATGAAGATCCTCGCTTCATTTCCAGCGCACAATGGCCACCAAAATCTCCGGATACCAATCCGTTGGACTATTGTGTCTGGAGTATTTTGGAAAGCAAGGTTGGAATTAAAAAATACCAAAGTATCGATCACCTCAAGCAAACGCTTCACCGGGAATGTGCCGAAATACCGCATAGCAACATTAGGGCAGCGTATGATGGTTTCATTGGGCGTTTGAAGGCCATAATTCTTGCCAAAGGTGACCAATTCGAAAAAATCTAAACTTATTCTGAAATTTGATGCTATTTTAGACATTTTTTGCTTTCATTCAATAAAATTTAAAAAGAAAATGAAAAAATTATGACGTTTGACTTTAATTCCGAGGTATGTTTACATCGAAACCTCTCATTTCAAATTACAACACAAGAAAGATAAGTTTCGGCGCTTTGCAATGTAGCAACGCACCATTTGTATTTGCAGCACATTTGCTCTACACTGTACATAAGGAAGTACTATTGTTTAAATGTTGCCTAAGGAGATGATGATCGATTGTTCGTATTTTTCTGGCCCAAAAAATGCATGTCTTTAACCTCCCATCCAAACTCGATACTCTAGTTTCAAATTAACAAAAAAAAAAACTAAAAATATAAATAAAATTCTTAAAAACTCTGAACTTTCAAGTTCACTGTGTGGCGTTTTTTATGATGGGATCATGAGATGGGATTTTCAAAAAGAGGGGGTCTTTTTGGACGGTTTTCTTGTGTGACAAATGTAGTGATTGTGTGTAAAGAGTGCGGGCCAAAGGCATGTATGCGAGAAAAAGTGAGAGTGGTATATCCATAAGATACAAAAAACATTTGTTGTTGGCACATATCGAATGCTGTCTTTGGCGTTGGCTTCAGTATGTTTTTGGAGCTGCTTGTGTAAAGATCACTCATTTGTAAATACCGTCTACCCTCTCGAACAATTGGCTGACTGCCTGTTTGTGTGAATTGCCAGCATGAAGTGTTTTATTGTTTTATTGATATTCGTTGCAATTAATGGAATTGTGGCAGCGGCAGATGATTCAAATATTGCCAATCAACACAATATCCAGACCCAATCATTGCGTAAGTGTAAAGTGAATGTTCGCGGTTGTTTGAAAACGAATTGATAAATTTTAACACTTTCTTTAATGTAGCCGGCAATATTGCTGTCGATGAGGTCGTTGTCGAATCATCACTGTACATCAAACCCAAACCTCGCCCTCAATTGAGACGCACGCGTAATGCTATTTTTGCAGAATTTAACAATAACATTGTACCGCTGATTTTACATCGTCGTGTCAAGCGCCAGTTTCAACAATCGCAAGCCATTTCTAATGCGGCCGCCAATCAAAACTATGCATCACCCTTTGGCTTCCAAAGTTCTGCTGCCAATGCACAAGCTCAGGCCTTCAATGCTCAAGGACCATCCGGTTCATTTGGTGCCTCGGCGGCTGGCACCGGTACTCAGGCCTTGAATTTGAATCGTTTTGGCGCACAAAATTCTGCTGGAGCCTCGCATAGTTTGAATTTCAATTTGCCAAATGGTCAGACGATTAATTTTGCTTCTACCAACAGTTTTGCCAATGGTCCGGCTGGCAATACCGCCAACAGTCGAGGTAGTTCAGTGTCAGTTAATTAAAATTTGAATTTGTCAATACTTTGCAACAAAACACTCAATAATATTATTTATAACAATTTTTTGTTCTTTGTTTCAAAATTAACTCTAAAACACTGTTAAATCCTAATCTAGTTTCAAATGGTAACGAACTTAAGACATATCAATATATCGTAGTGAAATTTTGGGACTTAATTAATTCATACGAAAAAAAATTGGTGCTAAATAAATTGAATATTCATTAATAAACGGTTTGTTGTTATTTTTGTTTTGAAAATAGGGCTCAGGCAATATCTAACAAACAGTTAGATAACTTTAAAAAAAACAGTAAAGAAAGTCCTAAAGTCGGGCGGGGCCGATTTTATGATACCCTACACCACTTTGCTAATTTAGTTGAGCTCCACATAACAAGTAAAAGTTTTTATGGGAGAATTCAATCATACACCCCATGATTATAATTATAATTTAAAATTTAAAGGACTAAATACGCCGAAGCATTTGTAACTTTAAAATTTGGCAAAGATATTTCTAAGCTGTATTTGATATATTTCCCTGAATATCCTTGTTACGGAGTGCATATTACGGCTGTGGGTAACAAATACAACAAATCGGATGAATAATATATATGAGAGCTATAGCTATATCTGAACCGATCTTCACCAAATTTGGCGTACTACCTTCTAGAATCAATTCGGTCGTATGTGCCAAATCCCATCCCATTTGGACAAATATTAGACGTTTGGTGCACAATAAAAGATAAATCGGACGAAGTTATATATGGGAGCTATATCCAAATCTGAACCGATCTCGATAAAATTTAGCAAATGTATTTCTGAGCTGTATTTGATATATTTCCCTGAATATTGTTGTTACAGAGTGCATATTACGGCTGTGGAGGACAAAAATAACAAATCGGATGAAAAATATATATGGGAGCTATAGCTATATTTGAACCGATTTCGATCAAATTTGGCATACATATTTTCAGCCCTAATTTGGGTGTATATGCAAAATTCCATACAATTCGGGCTGATATTACACGTTTGGTGCACAATAAAAGGCAAATCTGACGAAGATATATATGGGAGCTATATCTAAATTTTGACCGATTATCTCCAATTTCAATAGGGTTCGTCCTTGGGCGAAACAAATGTTGTGTGCAAAATTTCATCTCAATCGGATAATAAATGCGACCTGCATTTTGTTCACAAGAATACATGAACAGACGGACTGACATGCATAAATCAACTCAGAAAGTGATTCTATGCAGATCATCAAAAGGAACTATGGGTCTATCTCGTTTCCTTTCGCCTGTTACAAACAAATGCACAAAGACATAATACCCTGACCACCTTGTGGTGTAGGGTATAATGACCACCTTGTGGTGTAGGGTATAATAGTATATAAAAGTAGCCTGGTGGGAAATAACATTATCGGGCCGCGACGAATATTTAGTCTTTTTGGAGAGAACGATATATCTGCGTGTCAGTAAAAAACTATCTATCTTATTATAGATTTTATCGACATCCAATTCTGACCAAAGCTGAAAATGTTACAGTGAAAAATGTTAAATTCAGTGATATGGATGCAAATCGAATGCATTAAAAACTTGAAATAGTACAACTTATAATGATTCTGAATGGACTTCTTCAAAAAGGTGATATGTAAAACAACTTCCTTTTTATTTGATTTAAAATTATGGGTTGAATAAAAATGACACCTGCGTGGTGGTGAATGTCACAGTTGATAGAAAGCCCGTTATTTCCCTCGGATCGGACCATCTTACCAGAATTCAACATTGGGAATAATAATTTGCCTGAGTTTTAAGGGTTCGAAAAATAAAGAAGCGACTTTATCGAAACCCGCGTCGCAGTGGCCGAAAAATGGCTCGTGAGCTGAACATATCGCAATATTCCGTTCGGCAAATATTTAAAAATGATCTCGGGGCGAAGCCATTGAAATTCCAAAAAGTGAAGGAACTTACACCGCAACACATAAAAACAGACTCCAAAGAGCTAAAGAGTTGCTTCGCTTGGCCGAAAGTGAGGAACTGCCGAATTTGTTTTTCTCCGATGATAAAAAATTCGTTGTCCAGCAGTTTGTAAAGAAACAAAATGATCGCGTTTACTTGCCAAAGAGGTCAGCTGAAAATGTGCACCTTCGGTTGGCCATCAGAACTTAAGCGCCGGCAATGGTGATGGTGTGGGTCGCCATAACAGCCGATGGTCGCTTTCCGCTTGTATTAGTCGACCGCGGCATCAGAATAAATGCCGAATGTTATCACAAAAATATTCTGGAAGGTGTATTAAAGCCTTGGGCATGCAAACATTTTGGCCGCAGGTCTTAGACTTTCCAACAGGACTCAGCACCATCGCACGCGGCACCCAAGAATGTTTATAAAATGAAGATCCTCGCTTCATTTCCAGCGCACAATGGCCACCAAAATCTCCGGATACCAATCCGTATAATTCCGGGGTATGTTTACATCGAAACCTCAGTAAAAAAAACTATCTATCTTATTATGGATTTTATCGACATCCAATTCTGACCAAAGCTGAAAATGTTACAGTGAAAAATGTTAAATTCAGTGATATGGATGCAAATCGAATGCATTAAAAACTTGAAATAGTACAACTTATAATGATTCTGAATGGACTTCTTCAAAAAGGTGATATGTAAAACAACTTCTTTTATATTTGATTTAAAATTATGGGGAGTGTCTAGATGTGTGTAACAAAACTGCTACAGATATTTGTGGAAGAAGTCACTTTACACATGATCAATTTATGTAACAGATCTTTTGTTACCGACTTACAGTGGGGTGCGATCCCCAAAAACGAAGATTAGCATCAGGGAAGCATTCTATGGCATTTATATTACTCCTAGTATGATTGGTATTAATAATGGGACATATCGGTCCACATTTCGGCAAGGCCCCCATATAGCGTTAATTCCTGAATTTCTGTATTTTGAATATTTTGACCACAATTTTAAACTAAAGCATGTGTAACTTGACATTTATAGTTCGGAGTAGATATAATCTCTCCTTGCTAAAAAATTTTTTCGAAACACAATTGTAAATCCATTCATGAGTAACTTGACATTTTGAGTTTAGAATTGACAGAATCTCACCCTGCTTAATTTTGTTAAGATTGTTCCACTATTATATATTGACCATATATGACGGTACTTAGGTATTTTGAAAATGTCTCTCTGAAAAATATTGTGAAGTAAGTCCACTTTTATATTAGGTATTTGGAGGTTTCAGACAAAGATTTTTTACAAACTTATTATTTGGCTTTTTATTTCTCAGTGGATAAAAACTAAAAGAAATACCAATATAAAACCACCCATAAAGTAGGTCTCTCTATGGGCCAATAGGTTTAGATCCTCAAAATCAGAGATAAATTCAAAAGAAGCATTTCGTTGCATGTTTTTTTTATACCCTCCACCTTGGAAAGGAGGGTATATTAACTTTGACATTCCGTTTGTAACATCCTTAAATATTCGTCGTAGACCCCTTAAAGTATATATATATATTAATAGTCAGCATAAATTCTAAGTCGATTTAACGATGTCCGTCTGTCTGTCTGTCCGTCTGTCTGTTGAAATCACGATACAGCCCACAGTATTTGACGTAGAGCGCCAAAATTTAGCAGAGCAATTTGTATTATGTCTAGGATGGTTGGTATTGAAAATGAGATATATCGGTCCACGTTCTGGTATTGTCCCCATATAACGGTACCTCCCGATATTCGGTATTTTGATAATTTATGCCACATTTTCTCACGGATTTGTCTGAAATTTGGTATTTGTAGGTCATAACGGGTCCCTGTGTGTGTGGCAAAACATTGCATGTATAGGTCCACGTTTTGATATAGCCCCCATAAAAAGGTACCTCCCGATATTCGGTATTTTAATTCTTTTTTGCCACACTTTTTCACGGATTTGGTATTTTTTGGTCATAATGGGTTCAAGCTCGGGAGGCGAAACATTGCATGTATGGGTGCATGATTTGGTATAGCCCCCATATAACGGTACCTCCCGATATTCGGTATTTTTATGGTTTTTGCCACATTTTTTCACTGATTTGTCTAAAAATTGGTATTTTTGGGTAATAATGGGTCCTAGTATCACGTATGTATCACGTTTTGATATAGTCCCCATATAACGGTACCTCCCAATATTCGGTATTTTGATGATTTTTGACACATTTTTTCAAGAATTTCTCTGAAAGTTGGTAGTTGTAGATCAAAATGGTTCCCATGTCGTGTGGCGAGTCATTGTAATTATTGGTCCACGTTTTGGTATAGCCCCCATATAACGGTACCTCCCGATATTCGGTAATTTGATGATTTTTGTCACATTTTTTCACGGATTTGTCTGAAAAATGGTATTGATAGGTCATAATGGGTTCTAGCTCCTTTAGCGAAATATTGCATGTGTAGGTCCACGATTTGGTATAGCCCCCATATAACGGTACCTCCCAATATTCGGCATTTTAATGGTTTTTGCCACATTTCTTCTAATGTTTCCTTTACCCTAAGGTGGAGGATATTAAAAGTTTGGCCCGGTCGAACTTAATGTTTTTTTACTTGTTAATTTTCATATCAGCAACAAATAACAAAATTGAGTTAAGCCAGAAAAAATAATTAACCATTTGAAAGCCTTCTTAAATTTGAAGACAAAAAACTATTTTTTTTTGTATAAGAAAGGAATAATGATAAAAATATATATAAAAATTTGCCTTCCTATCTGAAATTGACACAAACCTTATTAATATATTTAAAAAATATGTAGCAGATTATTAAAAAATCATGAATAGTGTGTTCTCCCTTAAATCTCTCTCATTGTCCTAAATTGGATTATCAGTCAAAGTTAAAGGTGGGGAAGGTAACCTAACCACTGATTTTTAAAGAAACTGGATTATTTTTACATGGTTTCGAATAGGATAAAAACGCAAGAGAAATTGATTTAAAAAGAACAACAAAAAGAAAAAAACAAACAAAGCAGAGAACTAATCAGATGATGAAGGAGGGATATAAGAACAAGTTGTAAACAATTTTAATTTGCTTATTTCAATGGAAACTCCACTAAACTCTATTTCAAGAAAACAATTTAGATCGATTGAATTAGCAGTGTATTTGGCATTAACTGCTATAAGGACGCCACCACTTTTTTTACAACCACGATATTTTCTAAATATTTGATATTTCGAATATAGAATTTCACTAGTTAATATAGATGTTTTTAGTCAAGTCTCGGAGAACACTAATATTGTATGTTCACAATTTTTTCTTTTTTTAAATTATTCATTTCAGAACATCTCATTATTAAAATATATATTTATAAATCCATGGTATACACACAAATCTGAGATGGGAAACTATTTTCTTTGCAGAGTTGGGAAACTGTTAAATTTGACAAGGTAAATTACAGAAAATGCTTATTTGAAATGACTTTACCTTCTTAATTAAACCATGGCTCTCAGTATATAAACTTAATGTTAATGTTGTATTAAGCCCCCTTACATTCTGATAACAAATAAAAAGAGAATTATTTAGTTTTTTGACAATGAATCTGGTCTTAGAGGCAAATGTGCTAAATTGTCGGATCTCTCCAGAAATTCTTTAATAAAAGTCCAACATTTGTTTAAAATTAATTGGGAAAAATCATTTTCAGGCACATAATTTTTTTTAAATAGGATCTACTTTCAGAAAATGCCGATCGACTCTTATAGCTCCTCAAAAAGTAATCTTCCCCGATTTTTGATTTTATATAATAACTAGCTGAACCCGGCAAGCTTCGCTACTCCTTTCGCTTTTATATGCATTCAAAATAAATAAATGAAACAAATTCAAAAATTTAAAAATCATAATTATTGTAATTCTTTAATGCGTAAAAAAAAAACAAATAGATCGGTCTCCCACCGCGTGAACATACCAAGAACAGCTGACCATGAGAAATGTAGGAACATGCCAAATTTCACTCACATTCTAAATGTCATTGGAATCGGACATGAGATCAATCGAATAACATATATTGGAGATATACACAAACCTCAAATATGTGAAATCGGCCAAAAATATATATGGGAGCTTATCCAAATCTATACCGATTTACATATATCATTCCACAAATTTATTTTTGTACCAAATTTAGTCACTCATGTCGAATTTCATTGGAATCGGACATCCGTATCGTGTTTGGTGCATCAAATATGTGAAATCGGTTGAAAATATATATGGGAGCTATATCCAAATCTGAACCGATTTCAATATAATTTGACATATTTATTTTCTGATCAAATCTCGTCACAAATTTCATTGGAATCGAACGTACATGTCGTGTTTGAGGCCTCAAATAAACGAAATCGGTCGAAAATATTTATGGGAGCTATAACCAAATCGGAACCGATTTCAATATATTTTGATAAATTTATTTTCTGATCAAATACCGTCACACATTTCAAATTTCATTGAAATCGAATATACATATCACGTTTGGGGCACCAAATAAACAAAATCGGTCGAAAATATTTATGGGAGCTATATCCAAATCTGAACCGATTTCAATATAATTAGGCAAATATATTTTTTGATCAAATTTCGTCACTCATTCCAAATTTGGAGACCGTATCTCTAATCGATCAATAGATATGTGCATATCAAATCTAAATTTTGAGAGGTACCTCCGATTCTGATTATATATATCCAGTTCCAAGTGGAATTTCAAAAGTTTATATAGCCTATGTTTGCAATGTTGTAGTATACTTGGGAATTTTCAGGAAAATCTGTGCAGTGGTTTTCGAGTCCATAAGTCCGATTGCAACTCCTATACAAAATTGTAAAAGCCGCAGAGAGTTTTCTATAATGAAAACACCACCATCGAACACCAAAATTATTTCTAATAGCATCAACGACTCCAACGATTTTTATACCCTCCACCAAAAAAAGTATGGAGGGTACATTAAGTTCGTCATTCCGTTTGTAACTCATCGAAATAATCATTTTAGACCCAACAAAGTATATAAATTAAAACTTTATTTGTAAGTTTTTATTAAAAAAAATATGTTGTCTCGCAAGCTAGCGCTTTTGAGCAACATCCGTTTTATTTGAGATTCAATGTTAAAAAGCGAATAATAACTAAAACTACACTAAACTTATACTCATCGCACTGCACCGTTGCTACTGCACTTTGCATGTTCCCACACCTGTATTGTTATTGGACACCGGCCCGTGTGTCGTCTGGAATACCTTCTGGTCATTCTGTGGGAAACTGCATGTCAGCATTATAACACGCGCATTTGATTTAGTTATTGCTGTTGTTGTTGTTGTTGTAGCAGTTTTACACGTTCTGTTGTTTTTTCCGACTAATCTGGTTCTTCCTCAATGTCCAGGTTTAGGAATTCTGCTACCTTTATGGGCTGTAGCCATAGATCCTCTGGACGGAGTTGGGTAGGCTTGGCAGGACAATTAAACAAATGCAGCGTGTTGTGCGGGCCTGTATCACACGCTGGGCAGGCGTTCCGCACATCCTCATCAATTCGTGCCCAATACGAATTGAGACGGCTGCACCATCCTGAACGTAGTTGGGCCAAAACTACCCTGGTTTGCCTAGGCAGCCGACGTTTTTCAGCTGCAATGGATGGGGGGTGGACTCCGAGTATGGCATTCATACTGTAATTATTGACTACCTCTGCGACTGCATCAGTATGAATGCTATTCAGACCTGCTTGATAGGCTTCATGATCTAGAGGCTCTCTCTTATATCGCTGGACCTCTCTCTCTAGATCGTGCAGGTCCTTCCTGACACGCCTGGGTGGGGGAGTTCTATCCACCATATGGTGGTTAGGGTGACTCCCGCGATAACACCCAAGCAGGTACTGCAACGAAAGCATATGATTATGCTGACGTAAGGGAAGAACCTTCGTCTCCTCATGTAAGTGGTCCACAGGCGTCATGAGGAGGCACCCTGTTGCAGTTCTCAGGGCGGCATTCTGGCAGGTCTGAATACATTTCCACTGCGTTGCACTTGTATTCGCCGACCACACTGGAGCCGCATAGCTAACCACAGACCGACCTATCGCTTTATAAGAGGTCAACAAGGTTTCTTTATCCGCACCCCAAGTGCTGCCGGCTAGCGCCTTGAGGACCTTGTTCCTACTTTTCATTTTATCGCAAATAGCTGTGGCTTGCGCGGAAGACTTGAACATGCTATCGAATGTGACCCCAAGAATTTTGGGGTAGTTGGTGGTCGGAATTATATGCCCCTCGACCTGCACATTCAGCTGTGTTCTCATCTCCGCAGTCCATGTGGTAAATAGTGTGGCCGTCGATTTAGTGGCGGATATTTTCATATTCCTCGCGTGGAAGAAGGCGGCAAGCTCCGCGAGATAATTATTCACCCTGACACATATGTCATCAACTACAGGACCCGACGCCATGATCGTACAATCATCCGCATAAGTTACGATCTCGATGCCGTCTGGAGGGCGCGGAATTCCGGAAAGGTAGAGGTTAAACAGTTCCGGAGATATCACCCCACCTTGGGGAACTCCCTGTTTCACTCTACGAGGCTTGGACTTCTTATTCCGGAATTCCACGTACGACTGGCGTCCACACATATAGTTGACTATCCAACGTTTCAAACTTGGCCGGAGGGTAGTGTTCTCAACGTCCTCGAACAGCGTGGCATGGTTGACCGTATCAAAGGCCTTTGATAGGTCGAGAGCCACCACTACTGTTCTGTGGCACGGCCTGTTCTGGTTGAGTCCTCGACTGATATGTGTGGATATGGCGTGCAATGCTGTTGTAGTGCTATGTAGTGGACGGAAACCGTGTTGATGGTTAGCAACTGAATAGCTTCCTCTGATACTGGGGAGGAGTAAGGCCTCGAGAGTCTTTGCTACTGGCGACAAAAGCGAAATTGGCCTGTATGATTCGCCTTTGCTGGCATCCTTGCCAGGCTTCAGTAGCGGGACCACCCTGCCCAATTTCCAGGCTTCGGGAACTATGTGGGTGGCTAACGACAAGTTAAGGACTTTGGTTAAATACTCAACTCCCGGCGTATCCAGTTGCTTCAACATTACCATTGATATTCCGTCCGGGCCCAACGCTTTAGATGACTTAGCGTTTCGGATGACATTCGCATTGCTGTTGTTGTTGTCGTTGCTGTCCATGATGATACATTTGTGAGATTTGAATATTTGTGGTGTTAACTCCTCCCCTCTTAAATACAATCGTCCCGATTGTCTAGAACGAATGTATGTTGTAGATGCTTGAAGCTTTGGAGTCCTTAGAAGTGGTAGGTTGTTTTACTTCAGGACCTTCCCCATTTTCTGTCATCTCGGTCTCATCTGGGGTAGCGATGGTTTTTCTGGTAGGTTTATGAAGTTTTCCTCTCAGCAGGAATATTGTTATTATCATCAGAACAGATACAGCGAAGCCACATATTCCAATTGTTGACAGATTTCTTACTTCCAGGATATCCAATCTTTTTATGTTTTTGGTGTTAAGTTGTTTGAGAAGTTCCAGAGATATCACTTCTTCCACCCTTTCGTCAAAACTCTTTGGTTATAGGAATGCAGGAAGGGGTTTGTTACCAGTAATTTCCTTTGAGTAATATTGTCTGCTATCTATTTCGATTGTGCTGTTGAAGTGCTTGATGAGATACGTCCCGTTCAAATAAGTCATCTCTTTGTTTAAGCTGATGGTGCCTTGGTATTGGTTTAGGAGTATTAGATCCGTTCCGATTTCTTCGACCGCAGGAACATGCTCGTTGTTGACTTGAGTGCAATTCCCTATTCTATTTTTAAACAAACTAGTTATACAAAAATCATCTCTTAATTCTATTAGGTTATTTCTATGACATATTGTCAGATCATAGTATTTTTTACATTTATCCTTTATAGCAAATATTGAATTGTTACATTGTAATATATTTTGGTATTCTATTTTATCTATCAGATTTCTCGACTTAACTGCCTTTGCTAAATAAACGTTACAAACATCCTTCATAGTTATTGGAATACTTAAGATGTATAAAATTTCTTTTTTATTTGTTACAATTTTTACGCTTCCAAAAGTTAGTAGTTCTTCTATATTATAAACTGGGATATTATAATTTTTGAAAATCTTATTAATTTCTTCTATTTCAATCTCCGAAAGGATAAAAGTGTTAATTATATCGGCCTTGGCCCACTGAATAGCTAATTCAATATTTTTTAGTTCTTTTTCTATCAAAATTAATTTTCTTTCAAGATTATTGGCAGTTTCGTCATTCCATCCTTCCTTTTTTCTTTTTATACCCTCCACCATACTATGGAGGGTATATTAATTTTGTCATTCCGTTTGTAACTCCTCGAAATACTCACGTCAGACCCAACAAAGTATATATATTCTTGATCAGCGTAAAATTCTAAGACGATTTAGCCATGTCCGTCTGTCTGTCTGTGTGTCTGTCTGTCTGTCTGTCTGTCTGTCCGTCTGTCTGTCTGTCTGTCTGTTGTAATCACGCTATCTTTCGAACAAATTGAGATAGAAGGCTAAAATTTTGCACACATGTATATTTTTCCAGTAGGCAGGTTAAGTTCGTAAATGGGTCATGTAGGTCCAAGTTTTCATATAGCCCCCATATAACGGTACCTCTCGATATTCGGTATTTTGATGATTTTAGCGACATTATTCACCGGAATTGTTTCAAATTTGGCATTTGAAGTTCGTAATGGATACTACAGCCTAAGACAGAAAATTATCTGTGCAGGTCCACGTCTTCGTATAGCCCCCATATAACGGTACCCCCCGATATTCGGTATTTTGATGATTTTAGCGACATTATTTAACGGAACCGTTCCAAATTTGGTATTTGAAGTTCGTAATAGATACTGCAGCAGAAAACAGAAAATGGGCCATGTAGGTCCACGTCTTCGTATAGCCCCCATATACCGTACCCCCCGATATTCGGTATTTTGATGATTTTAGCGACATTATTTAACGGAACCGTTCCAAATTTGGTATTTGAAGTTCGTAATAGATACTGCAGCAGAAAACAGAAAATGGACCATGTAGGTCCACGTCTTCGTATAGCCCCCATATACCGTACCCCCCGATATTCGGTATTTTGATGATTTTAGCGACATTATTTACCGGGATTGTTTTAAATTTCGCATTTGAAGTTCGTAATGGATACTTCAGCCCATGCCAGAAAATTGTCTGTGCAGGTCCACGTCTTGGTATAGCCCCCATATAACGGTACCCCCTATATTCGGTATTTTGATGATTTTAGCTACATTATAAACAAATTTTTCTTCATGTTTCGCATTTATATGTTGTAATAACTTATGACAAAAGTTGCCTATGCATGTATACGTCGTCGCATAGACATTCGGTATTTTTAAGATTTTAACAGAATTTTTAAAGGATTTTTTTTATTTTATTTATTTATTTATTTATTTATTTATTTTTTTTTTTTTTTTTGGAAATTGCCAAATTTGTACCAAATGGTGGAGGGTATTAAAAGTTCGGCCCGGCCGAACTTACAGCTTTTTTACTTGTTATGATTTCATTTGTGATATTTGTAATTTCTGATATTCTTTCTGATACGAGTCTATTTATAATTAACTGCCTGTTATTATTTTCCAAAATGTTCCCGATCTTTTGCTCCAAGACTTCGAAATCGTGGCTATCGGGAGTTCCCGCAATCCATTTCCAAGCACTGCCGATAAAGTCTATCGACCGCTGCTTCCTGCTTGGACTAAGGCGATTTAGGATCCCATTGATATCATTTATCTGTTGCCTTATAAACGGACGGAGCGGATGATTATATGTAACGTTTTTGTCAAGCAGGTATTCAATATCCAAGGTAAGATTCTTGTACTGGGTAATGTCGATTGAATGGATGATCTTGAATGTCCCATTTTGTCTACGAGCAATTCCGTTCTGAATAGTTATTAGTCTTGCGTTTGAATAGTCCATAATGCTGAAGTCGCCCAAGGCGCGTCCAAGTAGTAGTCTGTAATAATTATTGGTGGTATTAGTTCCTAATGTGGTATTTGTGAATAACCCTGCCGCTTTCGGTCAAAATAGTGGTATTACGGTTTTCTTTCACTACTTCTTCTCCAAACCGATCACTCAATTTTGTACCTAATCGCTTATTCCTTTTCACATAAACTACTTGTCCAGGGACATATTCCTTTGCTGGATGTCTGTTTCTATTATGATATTCTAAATCCTTAGCCTGTTTCGATTCCAGTCGCTCAATAGTGTTCCTCCTTACGGTTTCGATATCCTGTGGTGAAAAATCTACCGTTCGTCCGAAATACAAATCAACGGGTTTCCTATTCACTGTAGAGTGAACAGAGTGATTGTATTCGTTGACGGCCCTTTCCAATAGCTCTTCAAAACTTCTAGAAGTTCCATCGCTTTTCAGACAGCGCATGATTTCTGCGAGAGTCGAGTGGAAACGCTCTATCTGACCGTTTACCTCACTTTTATACGTAGTGAAAACATCTATTCCCATTTCGTCTCTCATCATGAAAAGGTTTCCTTATGGCCTCTGTTGACCTACTGTCCAATAATTTCACCTTGACGTATTTAGAAAACTTGTCAAGCGATGTCAGAATTAGTCTCTTGTCGGTGCAGAAAATATCAAGATGAACAATATGTCCCGGATATCGAGGTATGGGAGTCTGACCCAGACAAGGTTCATTGGGATGCCTCTCATACTTGCTCTTCTTACATGTAGAACACAGTTTAATAATCTTTCTTATTTTGCTGGACATTCTGGGGAAATAATATTTTTCCAATATTTGAATCTTGTTTTCTTTATCATTCCTATGTGCTCTGTTATGGGTATCGATAATTATTCTTTCCTGGTCCGCTTCTGAAATAACGTCGTCCACGATTCGTTGAGTGAATCGGCATTTGTACTGAAGGAAGTGGTTTGGATAGACGTTTTGAATTCTTCCCATCACGTTTTCTGGTGTTTTAATACCATTGATAACTGATGGATTCAAGTAACGTTTGAGAATATAGAGCATTTTCTGTTCGTCATAAAAAGGTTCTGTAATAATATGACGATGGAAGCCTGGGAAAACAATCTTAAATTGGTATGTCGAACAATCATCAATGTTCAAAAGTATCTGATTCTTGAATACATTGATGGGTGACTCTACGCTCGGTATAAGGTTCTCGGGAGAGCTCTCGGAGCTATGCTGAGTAGGTGTCAAAGTGTTAACCTGGGAAGTCTGTGGTAATCTGGATAAGGCATCAGCCACGACGTTTTGTTTCCCTGGGTTATATCTCAGTTCATAGTCATATTCTTCGAGAATACACTTCCATCTTTTCATCTTTGAATTAGTATTCCTGCTGCTCAGCGCGTAAGTCAGGGGCTGGTGATCGGTATAAATGATCACTTTCCTGGTACCGTATAGGTAATTTCTTAAAGAAGATAGAGCCCATATGATTGCCAGCATTTCCCTTTCATTTGTGGCATAATTCTCTTCCGATTTACTCAGTGTTCGTGAAATAAATGCAATGGGTTTGCCTTTCTGACTAAGCACTGCACCCAAAGCCACATTAGAAGCATCGGTAGTTAATTCGAATTCTTCCTGAAAATCAGGATACGACAATAATACTTTCTGTGATACTAGTGCATTTCTTAATTCGTTGAATGCCCTTATAGCATTTTCACCCAAAGTTGCGGGAATTTGGTTGGAGGATGCTTTAGAAATTCTTCCTTCCTCCCCTCTCAATAGTTCGGTCAATGGTTTGGCAATATCTGCATAACCTTTCACAAATCTCCTATAATATCCTGAGAGGCCCAAAAAAGAACGCAATTGCCTAAGTGTTCTAGGTATTGGAGAATTAAGAATTGCCTCGACTTTCTTGGGATTTGTCCGGATACCTTCCCTGGACACAACGAATCCCAGAAATTCTACTTCCCTTCTGAAAAATGTGCATTTATCGAGTTGGATCTTCATGTTGGCCGACTCTAGGGTCCTGAAAACCATTTCAATGTGTTCGACGTGAGACTGCTCATCCTTGCTGAAAATAATAATATCGTCGACATATACGAAACATATATTTCCGATCAATTCTCTGAGAATATCATCCAGCGTGCGCTGAAATATCGCCGGTGCGTTCTTTAACCCGAAGGGCAATCTATTGAACTCGTATTTTCCATTATTAATGGAGAATGCGGTTTTCTGTTTGTCTCCTTCTTTCAACGGGATTTGATGAAATCCGCTTTTAAGGTCTACGACGGTAAAGAACTTATTTCCGCCGAGATTTAATAAAACCTCGGTTATTTCGGGAATGGGATATTTGTCCGAAATTGTAACGGAGTTAAGTTTCCGAAAATCGACCACTAGTCGATACTGTTTGTTTCCGGAACTATCATCCTTTTTGGGTACAACCCAAATCGGTGAGTTATAGGGAGATCTAGATGGTCTTATTATGCCATCATGTAGCAGACGGTTTATTTCTCCCTCTACGACATCTTTTAATGCCAAGGGATAAGGATAACTCTTTGCATAAATTGGGGACTCGTTATTAGTCCGGATCTCACCCACTACCATGGTAGTGTACGTCAATTTTTCGTCCGGTTCTGAAAATAGATTCCGGTGCCGACTTGCAATCTCGTAAATGGATTTTTTCTGTGTCTCAGATAGATCGTCCATCTTCAGCTCTAAATTGTTCACATTTTGAGACATACGTTGTTTAACAGCAATTTTCTTACCTCCCTTTACCACAAAATAATCCTTTGAAGTATGAATTACAACTGACAGTTCTTTCATACTGTCATTGCCTAAGATACCATCAAATGATTTTAAACCGGGCAATAGGAAGAATTTAATCGGAACATCATCGATACCAAACATATTTATGAGAGTATGTTGTGAAATTTCCACATCTCCTCCCACGGATTTTACTTTAAATTTATCAGCGTTTGATTTAGGATTATTCACCAGTCCGGGTTTAATATAATTTTTACTACTTCCCGTGTCTAATAAGAAGTCTAAAATTTTCCCGTTCCTCGTTTTAGCCTGGAAGTACGGCAACGAGGAACACCCTAATCTAAAAAATGAATGTCAATGAAATTAGCGGGGACGTCGTCTGTCCCTTGGTCCTGGTAGTCCTCTGTGGTAACGTTATCAGGGCACTGCATGAAATACTCGTCGCAACTTTCGGTCCTGGTCTCGTAAGGTAAGTCTGTACTGTCACTGTCAATAAGTGAATCATTTTCAGGATATCCAACATTCACATGGAAGTTTCGTTGAACTTTGTTCACTGGAGCCTGGATAGAAAACTGTGCTGGTCTCTTATAAGGTTGGATTTGTTTTTGTTGAGGTCTCATTTGTGTGGACCTGTCGACGTCCATGGGTTCTGGACGTTGATTACTGTAATTGGGAGTTTGACCTCCGAAATTATTTTTATGGAAAAATTGCTGTACTCCTTGAGGACGAGGAGCAAATTGGGAGTGTTGGGGTCCTCCAAAGTGAGGCCGCTGAAATTGTGGATTATTAACGTCGCTTGGATAACGGTATTGGATTGTTGGCAAATTCCTACTTCTATTCGAAGGAATAGTCGCTAATTCAGGATAAAATTTCATTCCTGTATTCAGAGACTGTCTCGCGTCCAGTTTCATTGCTCCCTTGTGGGCGTATTCCCGTCTAAAACTCATATTATCCAATTTCAAGCAGAGGTGTAAGGCCTGTGGTAGTGAAGTTGGCTCTTTCACACTTAATAATTTAGGAAGGTCTCCATTCAATCCCCTAATAAACGTGTCTAATGCCTTTTCCCTATATGTGTCAGTCATTGCTCTAAGACTCTTTTCCTCCAAATCGAGACACGATACTTTATCCAAAATAAGGGAAAGTGTTTGGTACACTTGTTGATAGAACTCTGTTACGCTCTTATGTCCTTGGCACAGGACGTTCATCTGGTACTCTAAAGTACCGATGTCCCTTTTATCGGAATAATGGACCATCAAACATTTGCGTATCCGCTGCCAATCGAGCGGAGTTCGCAGTATCTGCTTCGCCTACAATCTTTGTACGTATTGTGTGCAAAATGGCATAATGTCTGCCGGTTCCCTTGAGGGATGAATAAAGGTCTAACACCCTATCTACGGACTTTCGCCATGAACTAAATTCGCCTGGCTTTCCAGAGAATTCTCTAATAGATTTTACAAGATCTGGGACCTTATCTAATTCTTCCAATCTTGGAGACACAGTACCTATCGGAACATCTGAACCTTCATCTGAAACTGAATTTTGGCCTGACAGTAGGCCTGAAACAATACGAACAATTTCCTCACGTTGACTGTCGTTGAGTCCGGAATTTCTTGAACTACTGGTTGGATTCATGGTAATATTATTTAGTTTCAATGTCAATTCTTCTAATTCTTCATTCATAATAGAGAATTACAGAAAAATTTTAAACGATTTTCCTTTTTATCTTTTTTCTTTCAAACAAAATTCTCAATTATTTTCTTTGCTTTCTTTTTTTCAAACACGATAAAATAATATTATTTTTAAGTTTATAGCTTAATATCTAATTCTTACAAAAAAATCAGCATCTTGTTGATTAATGGTGCGTCCAATCCGTTGTTGTGTTATCAGGTTGGCTCTTCTTATTGTGGATTTGTTCCTCTTATTATGGATTTCTTCTTCTGATTATGGATTTTTCTCTTATTATTATGGATTTGTTCTTCTTTTTATTATGGATTGTCAACTGGTTTATTTACTTATTTATTTTTTTTTTTTTTTTTTTTTTTTAATTATTAACTTTTTCACCAGTTCCAGTTTCCCTTTTTTAGAAGTGTTCATTTATTTTGTAATTTTTATATTTAAGTTATTTTTACTTTTCTTCAAGTATCGTTTGTTAAATGGTTCTTTTCTAATTTAATTTTTTTCATTTATTCACTTTTTCACTTCTTCTCTTTTTCTAAGGAGTGTTTTACTGTTCACTTATTTTAATATTCTAGTTACTTTTCCTTCGAGGATTATTTATTAAATGGTTTTTCTTTTTTTTTTTTTTTCAAAAACTTTATTCTCTTTTTTCTAAGGAGTGTTTAACTGTTCATTTATTTTTTTCACTTGTCAACTTTTTAATATTTATATTTTTTATTTAAACTCTTCACTTTTTCATTTATATTTATTTTTATATCTTCTTATTCAACTTATGTTCTTCTATATTTTCCACGTCACGGGCTTCGGGGGCTGCAACATAACGTTGCTCCTTTTTCACAGTTAAGGTACTAAGGGGCCCTTCCGGAGGCTTTATTTATATCACTTATTATTTTTCCGCGTCGCGGGCTTCAGGGGCTGCAACATAACGTTGCTCCTGTTTCCACCGAAGGTACTGAGGGGCCCATCCGAAGGCTTGACTTGACTTTAATCTCGAATCGGGTTCGGACCAGTCTGACGCTGGTCCCTGCTCGGGCGCCAATTAAAACTTTATTTGTAAGTTTTTATTAAAAAAAATATGTTGTCTCGCAAGCTAGCGCTTTTGAGCAACATCCGTTTTATTTGAGATTCAAAGTTAAAAAGCGAATAATAACTAAAACTACCCTAAACTTATACTCATCGCACTGCACCGTTGCTACTGCACTTTGCATGTTCCCACACCTGTATTGTTATTGGACACCGGCTCGTGTGTCGTCTGGAATACCTTCTGGTCATTCTGTGGGAAACTGCATGTCAGCATTATAACACGCGCATTTGATTTAGTTATTGCTGTTGTTGTTGTCGTTGCTGTCCATGATGATACATTTGTGAGATTTGAATATTTGTGGTGTTAACTTATATATTCTTGATCAGCGTAAAATTCTAAGACGATTTAGCCATGTCCGTCCGTCTGTCCGTCTGTCCGTCTGTTGTAATCACGCTACAGTCTAAACGAATTAAGATAGGAAGCTAAAATTTTGCACAGATCTCTCTTTTATCTGCAGGCAGGTCAAGTTCGAAGATGGGCTATATCGGTCCACGATATCGTATAGCCCCCATATAACGGTATCCCCGATATTCGGTATTTTGATGATTTTAGCCACATTTTTCAATGGAATTGTCTGAAAATCCACACAAGTAGTTCTTTGTGGGTACTTTATACCAGGGCAGAGAATTATCTATATAGGTCCACGATATCGCATATCCCCCATAAAACGGAGTGAATGGAGTTCCTTGTGGCTACTTTATACCTCAGCAGAGAATTATCTATATAGGTCCACGATATCGTATAGCCCCCATATAACGGTACCCCCGATATTTGGTATTTTGATGATTTTAGCTGTATATTCCAATGGTAGTCTCTGAAAATCAACACAAGGATTTCTTTAACCCCTGAAAGGTATTTGTCTATATAGGTCCACAATATCGTATATCCCCCATATAACGGTACACCCGATATCTGGTATTTTGATGATTTTATCCACATTTTTCAATGGAATTGTCTGAAATTCCACAAAAGGAGTCCCTTGTAGGCATTTTACCCCCTCAAAAAGATTGTCTATATAGGTCCACGATATCGTATATCCCCCATCTATATAGGTCCACAATAGCGTATATCCCCCCATATATCGGCACCTTCCGATATTAGGTATTTTAAAGATTTTAACAGAATTTTCAATGGATTCTATTTTTTTGAATATTTTCTAATTCGTTCCAAATGGCGGAGGGTATTCAAAGTTCGACCCGGCCGAACTTACTGCTTTTTTACTTGTTTACATTAAAAATGTCGGAAATAGCATCAAATTTTAGAATAAGTTTAGGTTTGTTCAAATTGGTCACCTTTGGCTCGAAGAAACAGTCATACGCGGCCCGAATGTTGCTCTGCGGTGTTTTGGCCCATTCCCGGCGAAGCGCTTGCTTGAGGTGATCGACATTTTGGTATTTTTTAGTGCGAACTTTGCTTTCCAAAATACTCCAGACACAATAGTCCAACGCATTGGTATCCGTAGATTTTGGTTGCCATTGTGTGCTGGAAATGAAGCGAGGAACCTCATTTTGTAACCATACTTGGGTGGCGCGTGCTGAGTGCGGTGCTTAGTCCTGTTGGAATGTCTAAGGTCTGCGGGCAAAATGTTTGCGTGCTCAAGGCTTTAATACACCCTCCAGAATATTTTCGCGAAATATCTGATGTCACGGTCGATTAATACGAGCGGAGAGCGACCATCGGCTGTTATGGCGGCCCACACCATCGCCATGGTCGGGGCTTGATTTCTGATGGCCAACCGAAGGTGCACATTTTCAGCTGACCTTTATTGGCAAGTAAACACGATCATTTTGTTTGCTTACAAACTGCTGGACAACTTTAGCTCTTTTGAGTCTATTTTCTTTCTGTTGCGGTGTAAATTCTTACACTTTTTGGAATTTCAATGGCTCTACCCCGAGCCCAAATATAAAGAAATCACACTCTCACGCTTGAATTCCATCACGAATAACTTTTTTTTGGGAAAATTTTAAACAAAATGCTTTTGTACGCTTATAAACAATATAATGAGGTGTCACTGGAATAATTTTAACAGCTGTCGGACGAGTGGCTTAGAAATGACAGCAGTCTGAAGTTGATTACAGTTTTTTTTATCTCACCCTGTAAAAGTTCTCAAACATACAATAGAATGTGTATTATCTGTATAGCTTGTATTTCTATCAAATCACGATTGAAAATGGTGATTTGTCCATGTCCTTATTTCCTTTATAGTTTACTTTCAACATTTATAAAAAAGCACGATTTTTAAGAATTGCATTGTTGCCTTTGGATTTGGTGAAAATCGCTTCATTATTGAAATTATGTTATGCAAATGCTGTTATTCAGAATTAAACTCCTTCACAATTCCGTTTTAAGGAACCCGAGATTGAGTTCATGCAAAATATTTACATTATCTTTTCGGGTTATACAACAACCATAATAAGAAATTGGTTCATCATTTTGTAGAGAAGTAATTATTTTTTTAGCTCCTTTTATTATTTAAAAGCGGGAGAAATGATCTTCGAGTATAGAACATTTTACATGTAATTCAATCACTACTACTTGACTCTCTTTTGTATTCATCCTTTTGGACAGTTATAGGTTTTCGTTTGTCCCAACATCTATTTTTTATAAATTATTCCATGTGTCTTGCCTCTTGTTAGAAAACGGACGAAATGCTAACAAATTGATAAGTCAGTTCCAAAAAAAAAACACAATTTGAAATTTAAATGAAAATATGCCTAAAATTGAATTTGACAGTTTTGTTCCCAAACAAAAATTAAAAAAGTTAAAAAACATATGATTGTCAATCACACCATGGGTGAATGCATCAACGCTTGGGAACAACGTTATTGATAGGTTAACAAATTTAATATGTTTTTTTTTTTTCAAAAATAAGTAGATTTTTAGAAGTTTTTTCTATACTATACTAATCGGAGGTTGTTTTGATATTCTTTTTTACAAAAATTTACAAAATTCAATAATTTTCCCAAAGATGCTTATGCAGGTCCACGTCTTTGTATAAACCCTAATATAACGGATACGTTCGGAATTTTTAAGATTTTAATACCATGTTTACGTTAGAACTTTTTGCAGGGTTAATCCACTTCAATATGATTTATTTGAAGTAGGGTAAGTGCGCCTAAGTTCGGCCAAAGACCTAAAATGGTAAAGACTAGACAAAATGCATTCTGAGCAAATGGTTTGTGTCTATACTGTCTGGGTAACAGCTTATGGCAGGACCATGTTAATATAAAAAAAATATATTTATAGAAAAAAATGACAAACAAAAGTTTGAAAAATCCAAAAATTGGGTTTCAAAATTCTATTCCATAGACTTTCCAAATTAATTCCAAATTAATAATTGACGTGCAATGTGCAATGCAGTGTTCTCTGCTCTCTTTCTGTAAAAAAATGAGCTCCGATCATTTATTACGAGAGAATAACGGGTTTCGTCAGTGAGTGTCTTTCAACGCGTACGATAGTGCTTGTTTGTAAAGAAAAAACAGTAAAGAAAGTCCTAAAGTCGGGCGGGGCCGAATTTATGATACCCTATACCACTTTGCTAATTTAGTAGAGCTCCGCATGACAATTAAACGTTTTAATGGGAGAATTCAACATACACGCTATAATTAATTATAATTATAAATAATTAATTATAATTATAAATAATTAATTAATTGTAATTATAATTATATGTAATAATATAATTATTATAATTATAATAATATATATATAATATTATAATATATAATGTAATTATAATTATAATTTAAAGTTCAAAGGACTATATATGCCGAAGCATTTTTTAAATTCGGATTTGTATTGCCCATTTGGTGCACAATTAATTTGAAATCGGATAAAGATATACATGGGAGCTATATCCAAATCGGAACCGATTTCAATAAAATTTGGCAATGATATTTTTGAGCTATATTTGATATATTTCCCTGAATATCGTTGTTACGGAGTGCATTTTACGACTGTGGGTAAGAAATATAACAAATCGGATGAACAGTATGTATGGGAGCTATAACTATATCTGAACCGATCTTCACCAAATTTGACATACTAGCTTCTAGACTCAATTCGGTCGTAAGTGCCAAATTTCATCCCATTTGGACAAATATTAGACGTTTGGTGCACAATAAAACGTAAATCGGTCGAAGTTTTATATGGGAGCTATATGCAAATCTGAACCGATCTCGATAAATTTTGGCATACTTATTTTCAGGCCTAATTTGGTTGTATATGCAAAATTTCATACTATTCGGGCTGATATTACACGTTTGGTGCACAAAAAAAAACAAATCGGACGAAGATATATATGGGAGCTATATCTATATTTTTACCGATTATCTCCAATTTCAATAGGGTTCGTCCTTGGGCCAAACACATGATTTGTGCAAAATTTCATCTGGATAGGGCAATAAATGCGATCTGTACTTTGTTTACAAAAATACATGGACAGACGGACGGACGGACAGACGGACGGACGGACGTACATGCATAAATCGACTCAGAATGTGATTCTATGCAGATCATCAAAAGGAACTATGGGTCTAT
Organism: Musca domestica; assembly: GCF_030504385.1. NCBI lineage: Eukaryota > Metazoa > Arthropoda > Insecta > Diptera > Muscidae > Musca > Musca domestica. The sequence continues at coordinate 12,423,241 of NW_026712363.1, read as the reverse complement.
CTCGTTTCCTTTTGCCTGTTACAAACAAATGCACAAAAACATAATACCCTGACCACCTTGTGGTGTAAAAAAATATACAAAATAATATTTTTTACTGAAATACCATATGCCGACTACTGGCAAATAGACATACCGAGCATTGAAAAATGGTGCCGACTACGAGCAAAAAACTACTATTTTAGTAAAAATTGCAATTTTTGCCAATTTAATAAAAATAAATTCAATTTGTGTTTATTATTTCGAAAAGTAAAAAAAAATTGGAATCTGAACAACTTTATTTTCCTACCATATAAAGATTTCACTCAGAATGTTGAAAGATTGAAAAATCGAAAATCCTAAAAGTGCCGACTACTGGTACACTTATCCTATAAGTAATGGATATGACAATTTTAATCCAAATGGGTTAACCCATTTATATGTAAACGTACCATAACAGAATTTTTAACGGATTTTATTTTATTTATTTATTTTTTTTTTTGGAAAATTGCCAAATTTTTTCCAAATGGTGGAGGGTATTCAAAGATTGGTCGGCTGAACTTACAGCCTTTTTACTTGTTTATATTAACATGTCTTTGTCGTATGCTGTTATTCCAAAGACCTAAAATGGTAAAGACTAGACAAAATGCATTTTGAGCAAATGGTTTGTGTCTACAATACATAGAGTAACAGCAAAGACATAAAAGTGTAAAGATAGGACAAGACAGAGTCAAAACATGGCAACCCTGTGAAAATACCTCTGTTGTTACGATATCATAACAACATAGTTACCAATGTTAACTGATTTAAACCGCTAAAGCAATATGCAAATTTTTGGAAAGGTCTATAGAATAAAATTTCGAAACCAAAATTTTGGATTTTTCAAAATTTTATTTGTTATTCGTTTCTGTAACTGTGGTTTTTATATTAACATGTCTCTGCCATGAGCTGTTACTCTATGTATTGTAGACACAAACCATTTGCTCAAAATGCATTTTGTCTAGTCTTTACCATTTTAGGTCTTTGGTAACAGCTCATAGCAGAGACATGTTAATATAAAAACCACAGTTACAGAAAGGTACTACAAGGATTGTTATCTATTGCGAGTCTTAAATGCCAAATTTGAAACAATTTATTGGTTAAAAACAATGAAACAATTTTGTTGAAATGTATATCATAAAAAACTCAGATTGGGCTCGTATAAAAAAACATATAAAAATCTACTTATTTTTAATATGATATTTTAAAAATGTTGACATATCTGTTTCCTTTATTCTTCTACCATAGAATAAAATTTGCACAGAAGCACTCTGATACAGATATATTAAAAAAGGTATACTTTTAGGCGCCAATGGATAATTCTTTTTGTGGGACCCATCGATTCTGATTTCCATTACACCGCTCTTGCACATTTGAATTATAAAGCCAATTTTAAATTAATTTGTTTTGTTATTTTTATTTTGAAGAAATGTCTACAAAAAGAACTGCATATATTATTATATTATATTAGAAATTATTCCGATTCACTTTCACTTTCTGATTGGAAATCGCCCACATCTATGTCGAATTTGTATTCTTGATCACAGCCCAAATATGAGTCACTCATAAAATATAATGTATAATCATGGCGACCAGGGCTGGGTGCAACAAAATCAAGTTTAACTTTAGCCTTTTGTTGCAATGTTAGACGTTTAATTGATAGCAGCGAATTTGTTTTTGGATCACCAATGACAACCCACCAGCCTTCTTCGCGTTTCTGTAAAGGATAATATGATAGGACGTTAAATGATAGTAAAGAATTACAATTAAACTATTTACTTGTGGGAAGAATGGTGCTATAACAGGGCCAGTTACTTCATCTTCTCTCTCCAATTGCACAACAACATTGACAGTAGATCCAGAATTAATGTGTTCTTTATCAACAACTTCGAAATTCATCTCAATATTTGGATAACGATTACAGAAACGAGCCACATCGGCCATTTGTGCATCGCTCAGTTGCAATAGACGAGAACGATCCTCATCCTCTAACTCCATAATATCGAAAACTGTTTCGATTTTCTAGAACACGAATAATTCGATTAATATAAGAAACAATTTTACAGCAAAATTTTACCTTTTCTGTGCAACGTTTTATAATATCGGCATTGAAATGTGGCAACTGCTTCAGATATGAATCTTTACTCCACATGGCTTGTGTTACCATTTGTGCCAATTCCATAGCTGCAACTGCTGGCGAAAGCCAGCCGTTTGAACTGAGCACATCTACGCAGGCTTGTATCAAACGCACTGCTTTTCCTAAAATCAATTCGGTATCACCTTGTAACTCAGGTCCTAATTGAAGGCGACAAAGATGAGCCTGCAGTAGGAGATTGGTCTTTATATGGGGATCATTAAATCTGCGGAGAATAAACATATAATCAAATGCAATAAAAAATAAAAAATGCTCTGCATTTTACATACTTGGGTGCTGTCTCATTCGGACCCGTTAATTTATTTGGCAAACGCTGAGACAATGTACGTAATATATTTTCTTCATGATGCCTTACAACAATATCTTCATATTCCGCTGCAGAAGATATAATTTCCAAAAGACCGCGCACCTTGGTCTTGCTGTTAAGAGACAAACTGAATAGTTCTGTGAAAGAAAAATTGTTAGTTAAATATAAGAATTGATGCGAATTAATGCACACCCACCTATCGTCGAATAATTGATATAATAATACGCAGCAATCATGCCCAAATTAAGTGGCAAAGTGTCCATGTCATCTTCAATGCTAATGCATTTGGATTGTTCCAAATCTGATAATGTATTCTCCACCAATTCCGACAAGTGATCGGAAAGATGACGATGTGTTACCCCCTGTAAATTATAATAGTTGGGATTTTGGGTGAGACGTCTGTAGAGGAATGTCCAAGTCAAATAATCGACAGCATCCTGCTTATTCTCAATTGTTTTGGTAACAACTTCGGCATTAAAGTGATCATGCAGACGATGGTCCAAGTGACTTTCGATGGGCAGCGGTTCGTTAAGCAATTTCTTAAAGAAATCCTTTTTCGATGATTGACACATAAGTACACACTTGGCATCGGCATCTTCAATGGGACGATTCGCACGACCAATCATTTGTAGTACATCAGTAATTGGATAGTCCTCATAGGAATGATTTTTACCATTATAATATTGCGTATCCATGATTATGACCAAATGGGCTGAAATACTCATGCCCCAACATAGATCTTTAGCAACGACAGCCACTTGTACGGCACCTGAGTCAAAAAGTTGTTCAACCAAACGGTGATCCGATGCAGTTAAGCCTTCATGGAGATAGGCCACACCTTGTGACAGTGTTTCCTTTAACGTCTTATCAGTCATGCGATCCAAAAATGGCTTAATATCTTCCTCTTCGGCATGGAAGAAACGATTCGGTTGCAAATCTGAAGCACTATATGTAAGTATATCAATGGCTGTTAAGCGAGCCTGTTTGCGTGAAGATACAAAGACTAAAACTGGCTTATGAGGACTGTACTTCAAGATAGCATTATACACCGGCTTCGACATTGAAGCAATCCTAGTGGCATTGTGTGTGATATTAAAACCTTGTATATGTAACTCTAGCGGGATCGGACGCACACTGGGGTGAAAGTTGAAAGTGGCATTTGTATTGCAACCCAACCATTGAGCAACATCTCGGGCATCAGCCAACGAGGATGAGAGAGCTACAATGCGAATTTGTTTTTCAATCTGTGAAGAAATATAACGCATTCTCGAACAGACAACCTCCAGGACTGGGCCATCCTCACCGCCCACTAATTGCAGCTCATCAACAATAAAAAGTTGTATATTTTGCACATTTTTGCGTTGCTTCCAACGACGCGATAACACATCCCATTTGTCAGCAGTGGTTATTATCAACTGACCCTTGGCCAATAATTTTAAATCAGTACCTGTTTCGCCAGTGAGTTTAACTACTTTCAGTCCCAAGTTAGCGAATTTCGTATGCCAATCTGCAAATACCAAATCGGCTAAATCTTCCTTAGATACCAAATAAACACAGCGCCCATCAGCTTGTTGTGAAAACAAGCGCATAATTGCAAATTCAGCTATGGTCATTTTTCCCGAACCGGTAGGGGCTCCAACAAAGACATTATCATCACTATTGTAGACGGCGTTGAAGACTTGTGTTTGTATGGGATTAAACTGAGGGTATTTTTCGCGATAAAATTCTTCAAATTTGGGATTACGTAGAGCCGATATGGGCAACGGTTGCAGATCCAAAAGTTCTGTGGGAGGCATATTCTTCTCGGGTAATATTAAATGTCTAAACGAAACGGGTAATTGGGTTTCTGAACCAATCCATCGATCTGATACAATTCTCAAAAAGTATTGGGGTGGCAAAGGCTCAAATACCGGAACAAAGAATTTCAATTGATGTTCATCTTGACAGTATTTTTCTTTAAGCAAAAAGAATTCATGGTGTAATATAATTTCCGAATCCACATCCTCTACCAAAATCCAGAAACCTTCCGACATGCCATGAACTTTTTCATCCCACTGGAAGTCCGGAGTTATTGTTAATTCCACCCTTAGCGTGGATCGTGTTATAGGTTGTATATGGGTAGACAACTCCAATTTAGGAAATTGATGGACAAACTTGTGAATAGTTTTGCCCAACTTTGGTACTCTAATCAATTCGCCAATTTCGTGGGGTTCCAAATCGTATAAACGCTCCCATGGGAAATTTTTCTTTTCCAATTTTTTAGCAATTTCATCAGGCATTTTCTTAAATTGTCTCAATGGCGTCATAGACTGCCACATTCTGCGATCGATCATTTTACATAATGTCAAGGTTTTATCTGCAAGCTGAGCCCATCCCCGGTGCAAAACAATTTCAAATATGGCCCTCATAAGACGTGACGCTGACTGGGTAATGAATACCATATCTGACATCAGGGCGAAACCTTCCAACTTCAATTGCGAAATATATGCCTGTAGAAGTACGTTAACCTTGGCACTATGCTCTTCCATGGATTCCTTAATGGGTATGGGTACACGTTCCATTAGTTTTTGCAATTCGAGCTTTTCTTCCTCTCTCACAGCGATATGTTTAAATTCAGATGACAATGAAAATACACGGAATAATTCAATTTCAGATAGAGTCTGTTTCAGCAACTGATTATAAGTCATCATAGTTTCGTGGGTGCAGTAATAATGCGATGCAATTCTACCCAGTGCAGTAACTTGGAACTGTCCCGACTTCCGATCATACTTTACCAAACCACTGCGATCAAGGTGCAGGGCGGCTGTATGTATCAAATCGGCACGCCTTTGTTCCAATAAGGGGTCATCTTTCAGTGCATCATGTCCGATTCCATATAGGGTGGGATTGCGTAGCATACGAATGTATAGGTATGTGTAACCCAGCCAATTAACAGCATCTTTCACGTTCTGTACTGTTCCCAAAACAATTTCAGCATTCAACATGTCCGGCAATTTGGAAACAAATTGAGACTCAATCGGCAATTGTTGATTAAGCAGTGATAAATAGAATTGTAGTTCACTGTGATTAGTAATCAGGATACCTTCACCTTTTGTATCGTATTGAGGACGACCGGCACGACCCAACATCTGTAATACATCCAAGGCAGACAACTCAACCCATCGACCTTTTTCGGGATTATAAACTTGAGTACCCTTAATTATGACTGTATGAGCGGGTAAATTCACACCCCACGCCAATGTAGCAGTGGAAACTAAAACTTGTATATGTCGATCTGCAAACAAATCTTCCACCAAAGTACGATCCACTCTCGACATGCCAGCATGATGGATGGCAAATCCATAGGGAAGCAACTCTTTAAGCTCGGTGTTCTTAACTTGTTCCGCTTCAGTTCTCAAAACTTCCATACTAGCAGAGCCCTCTCTTAGGAAACTACCCAACGTATCTTTTTCCAAACACATGTCGCGAACAGCTCTAGCAGTTTTACCAGTTTCTTTACGAGAATGAACGAAAACCAATACTTGGTTGCGCCCGGCATGTTCCATTGTCTTTTCATAGACAATTTCATTCATAACTTGGAATCTCTTCAAAGCTTTCTTCTCTGTTACACCAATATATTGTTGTTCTAATGCAACAGGTCGATAACTGTTGTCAAAGTAGTAAAGACCTTTATCAGGCTTAACACGCAAAAACGTCGAAACATCTTGGTAGTTAGGTAATGTGGCAGATAATCCCACCAAGCGTACATCCTCTTGGGTCACTTCAATATTGCGAATAGTACGGGCCACCAAAGCTTCCAGAACTGGACCTCTTTCATCGTGCAACAAGTGAATTTCATCAATAATTACCAAACGCACCAAAGAAGTAAACGTCTTTTCACCCCCTTTGCGTGTAATAATATCCCATTTTTCGGGAGTACAGACTATAACCTGAGTTGCAGCAATCTGTTCTCTTGTTAGTTGATGATCTCCAGTCAATTCCGAAACGGTTAAATTGTACGACGATAAACGACGCCCAAAATTACCAACCATTTCTTGTACCAAAGACTTCATTGGGGCCACATAGATAATTTTGAAATCATCGGCATTAATGGTGCCATCTTCGTTTATATGCTTGCCGATTTCGCGCATCATACACAACAATGCCACATTGGTTTTACCGGCACCCGTGGGAGCACAAAGCAGCATATTTTCGTCTGATTCTAATGCGGCTTTCCACAGGCGTGATTGGATACGATTAAGTGTCTTGAAACCCTCAAAGACTGGTTGAACGTACTTGGGCAACTTATCAATGGGTTGCAATTCTTCTTTATCCTCAAATGGAACCTGTTTCAAAGCAGGCACATGTACTTCCTCATAGCCTTTGCGTTGTTTACGGAAAGAGCCATCAGGCAGTTGGCAACGTTTGTTAGCCATAAAATGAGAACCTTGGGTGAAGGCCAATTCCTCCAACTCTAAAACTTGTCTTTGACCAGCAACCTGACCTGCAGTACCCTGACCACCTTCATCCATTTGTGATTTATCCATTTTACTCGTTCTGGAGTTGTTTCCATATCCTTCGTCATCTTCGGTTTTTCCGGTGTCCAGCTGGACTAAAATCTTAGCTAATTTGGGATCATTTCGCATCTTTTCCCGTATACGCTGCCGTTCACTGTCGGTCTGGGCAGAGGCCAACATCGTGCAATATAAAATCATTTGCCGATTAAGTTTTAACTGTTTTATAAAATCGAAGCAATCATAGCCCAGCAGCAAAACAAGTTGATTTTCGCAGTCCCTCTCATCGGCAGCATCCTTTAGAATGCGCAACACATCAGCTGCTTTACTTTGCGATACCATAGCGTCTTTATAATATTTACTTAAGCAGCGTTGCAGCCAATAGGCGTCTATATCAAGAGGATGTAAACCACGTTCCTTTTTCACATTTACAGATTCCTCGGCCAGAAGCTAAAAAAGAAAAGTAATATTATGAATAGACCACATAAACCAAAAATTCCAAAAAGTTTCATTTACATTTTCTGCATGTAGAGTATGATCAATTTTTGCTTCTTCTCCCTCCTCTTGACCATCTTCATCGCGAATTTCTCCATACATATCATTGTCACTTTCTTCTTCTGATTCTTCAAATTGTACATTTATTCCATAAGTCTCATCAATTTGCTCCTCATTGATATTGGCCGTTAAAGCATTCACTGCATCTGAGCCAAAATCTGTGATTTTCTTGCCTAAATTTACAAGCAAAGCAAACCTGATGGAGAAAGAAATGCATATTTTTATATTAAAAAATATCTAAAAACATAAACATAATTAACCAATGTACCTCTCTTCTGTTACAGAACCCAACAGACCATCAATTTCTCTTTTGCGTTCCCTATCCTTCAATTTGTCATTCTTCAATACCGCCAAGATTTCATCTGCGGCGCCACAGAGAATATCGCGTGGTTGATCTCCTAGAGCTTCCTGAATAAAACTCAGCAAGACTTCATATGTTTGCCGCGTTTCTTGAGTTTTTGGCCGATAAACAATGCCAACCATTTCATCAATACCCTCAGAGAGAAGAGTTGCACCTTTCATACGCTCAAAATCATATTGGGCTTCATCACGCTTCTGTCTTTTTGCCTTGCGTTCTTCTGTTTTTTCTGGCTTGGATCGTTGATAGCGATCACCCATGCGAGTGCCATCCAATTTGCCCACCAATGACACAACTTCTCCAGTGGCTTCATCACGGCGGGGACGTTCAATTAAACGCACATCAGCTTGCAATACCAAGTTTGAATTCTAAACAAAGACGATATATAAGCATTAGGAATATTTACACATCTACTAATAAATCATATCACTAAACGTTTACTGAAAGCACGGAAAGCACGCTAGATTTATACTCCGTTGAACCGCAAATAGTTTATACATACCGCTTTATATTCATATTGCAGCTGTCTTGCAGCGGCATCAGCCATGATTGATTGTGTGTAATATTAATAATATTATATATTTTTATTAATAAACGAAATGATCGAAATTATGCTATATCTCCTATATAGTGGAATCATCGAATGAGCGCGTGGGAAACCAAAATGAAAGACGTCCCCAACGGAACAAATAAGATCTCAAAAAGAAATGCCCGATAAAAAAGAACGAGAAAGCAAAATCCCCGAGGGACCTCTGTTGTTTACGAATGAGACATGAGGAAATCGAACCGCTGGCCACATTCATTAAATGAACCGGGGGAGTAAGTTCCTTCAACTCGAGGCCGGCTTTAGGTAGTCATTTTGACGCCGTTAACTTTTTTTTAACGTGTTCAAAAAATATCACATCAGCATCAGCCATGATTGCCTCTTTGTAATATTAATAATATTATTTATTTTTATTATTAAACGAATGTGAATTCAACAAATTTATTTTCGTGCAAAAAAACACACACAATCCAGACAACGAAGCCGGCCGACTGATTTTCTCGTCGCCATTTTGGGTCAATCAAATTCAAAAGCGTTCCACGATACAAACAATAAAGATAAAAGAGAATACAAGATAGTGTCTTGTTTACGAATTAGTGTGAAGCATACGGACCAACAGTGTGATTGATTTGTTTACGAATAAGAAATGGGAAAACAAAATCATCAAAATCATCTGTGTGAGACAAGGGAGCCATAAGCTGAAACTAAGGGATGTTTTTGGACTATTCAGCGAACATCCCATGGTAGAAGAATATAGGTAGACGCTTCGACACAGCTGCTGGGACAATGAACTGTCAAACCAATTTTGGAATCGAAATTTTTGAATGAAAAATTACTCAAATTTGTAAAAATTGTTAAAAAATGCATATTATAACAACCTCCGATTGGCGACGTGTAGGAAAATATATATTAATATACTTATTTTTGAAGAAATATTTAAAAACATTTGACATATCAATGTTCCCAAGCGTTGATATTATTTGACACTTTGTGACTCCAGCACAGAGTTGCATTTTTGTAGTTCTTTGAAGTTGACCAAGCATTCTTATTGAGCCATGCTCTTAATGAAGAGAAACATTTTGGCGATCCTTAGGATTCAAACATAAGTCAGGTTGCAATCGAGTACTGGCGAAAACGTATTTCAGGAAATTATGATCCAAAGAGTACTGGACCGGAGAATCGCGACGCAAATGAAAACGACGCAAATCGAATCACCTTTTTCTATACATATACAAAATTCACTGAAATGTAATTTACTGTGGAAAATATTCAAAACAAGGCAAAAAATTTTATACTTTTGATAAAAAAACAAGTATGAATACATTTTTATTTATTTCATTTACATCAAAATATGTTTAAATTTATTATAAAGAATAACAAAACAATAAACTAAGAAAAAACATAACAAAAATAAATTCATTTACATATATATGTATATAGCATAATAATATATATAGCATAATAATACATATAGCACCATAAAGAAAAGGGAAATCCCCTTATTTCACGCATTTTGAAAATTTGTTAACGTACAGGTGACGATCAGTGTTGCCAGAAGTTGTAAAAATACTACACAACAGAAAAGATGCTAAATCAGGCATGCAAATGCAAAAAATATAATAATCCACAATATAGTTTGGACCGATGCAACATGAAATTGCAACGACGCAACTAAGTCCATCCAAAATTCCTTTGATATTTTACGAAGAAGCCAGTCAATGACTTATGCCATTAAACAAGATCTTCATGTACTTTCACTTTAAGCCAGCAAAAAAGGTATTTTATGTACTCTCACCTTAACACAGTTTTAGGCAATTCATTTATTTAAATTTTGGTTGTGTTTGGTCGAACATCACCTATAGTGGAATTCTCAAAAATTCTGTAGTTATGAACCAAAACAGTAACTTTCATAACAACATTCATGGTACAATGAAATAAACCCCATTCAAATTAGCATTCCCAACTATACATTTTCTGTAATTTACTTTGTCAAATTTCAATGCATAAAAAACAGTTCCTACCTCTAATTTCGTGTGTATACAACGGATTTATGAAATAATTTGAAAAAAATTGTAAACATATTTTTACATGACTTTACCTTCTTAGTTCTACAATGACAACATTATTTCTATCGGCAGATCTAAGCGAACAGAAGAAGCATGGCAGAAGAATACAGGTAGATGCATCAACGCTTGCGAGCATATATGTGTCAAAAAATGTAAATATTTTTTCAAATATAAGTAGATTTTTATATGTTTTCTTATACTACGTCATTCGGAGGCTATTATAATTCGCGTTTTTCAACAATTTTTACAAATTTAAATAATTTTTCATTCAACATTTTCAATTCCAAAATTGGTTTGACAGTTCATTGTCCCAACAGCTGTGTCGACGCGTCTACCTATATTCTTCTACCATGAGAAGAAGTCAATTGTGAAAACTCAACGTGCTTTTAAAACATTATAAAATGTGAGAAGTGCGCCTTCTAAGAACACCATTAAGCGTTTATACGAAAAATTTTCGACTGGTAAGGCTCTTTCTAATCCGAAGAGGCCATATAAAAGTCGACCAAGGCGATCGGCCGAGAATATCGCTGCCGTACGAGCCAGTTTTGAGAGGTCCCCAAGAACATCCCAAAAACGCCGTTATCAGCAGTTGGGCATGGCTCGGTCCACTTTACAACGGATTATTCGCATTGATTTGCATTTGTTCCCGTACAAAATTCAATTGACGCAAAAAATGTTGCCTGCGGACAAGCCTCGTGATTGGAATGGGCCCATGGGTCCGTCGAATATGGGCAACCCGTACATGTGCCTTGTATTGGTCCTTTAAACTTTTAACCATTTAGAAATACAGGTTTCTCCAAACTATGTCAATACATTTTTCTAATAGCGTTAAAAAATCGACGTGGCGTATACAAATATTTCATATCCCCACTATGGTAAAATATTTTGTACGTCCGTATTACCCAAAATACGCCAATTCCAAATCTTATAATATACCAAATAAAAACATTAGTTGTGTTCCAGAACCTACAAATTAGTACTAATTCTGCTACAACGCGTTCCCGTACTGCAAAACTAGCAAAACTTGCAGCTCTCTCCAGAAAAAAATGGCGCTGAGTGGTGCACATTTCTGCTTGTTTTAGCTACATGAATTTGGCCGAGCAGAAATGTGCAAATTGTGAATTTGACATTTAATTGGCAGGGCTAACAAGATTGAAAAATGTATCGATACATTTCAATGTTTCCGCGTCATAACAAAAATAAAGAAATGATCAACTTAAAAACTAAAGGAAAAACTAATATTTGTAGTGCAAAAAAACAAAAAGAGAAAATATGGAACACTTTTGGATGATTCCAGTAGTGAAGAGGACTGGCTGAATGATGAATCAGATTATTAATTATTATTATAGATTATTAGTTTTAACGTATCGTCTTCAATACTAATTTTTTTAAATTTTGGCGTCCGTTTCAGTAAGGTTTCACCAGTCCGATTTGGACTGTTTACTCTTGGAATTTTGAATTTTGACATTTTATCGCATTTCTGCTAATTTTCCGTTCCCTTATTTTTTGAGCACACCTAATTGAGAATGACATTTCGAACTGTTCTCTCTTCTGCTAGTTTTACTAGTCTTCTAAAGTACAACAACGTAATTTTCTATTATTAGGCAAAAAATGTCAAATCGAATTTGACACTAGTGTTAGTATAGGTCAAATCAGCTGCGGTTTGCTGCTAACTGAAATAATTATACCATGGTTGAAAATGTTCAACTTTGAAATGTCAGACGTATTTGGGTAACTGTGTTTTACTTGTATGGTGAAAAATATCGACCGAGTACGTCGAATTTTAGGTAACGCTGTAATAGTCAAAATCCTGGTACAATAAGGAGGTAGAACAGCTTCATAAAACTAGAGAAATACTACACTGAGGCTATGCTCTCTTACTGTCATTGTTGTTTTAATTTACTTCATATTTTTCCTTATTTTTAAAATGAGTTAAATAGCGCGACGAATGGAATACCCAGAATTTCTTTTATAAATATAATCCAAACTGCTCAATTTTTCAATTTAATACATAGAATTGGCAAGATTAAGAAAAGAAAAATAATTGTAAACAGCTGGTAGCTCTACATTATAACCATGTAAGTTGGTTTTGTCTGTTACAACAAAAACCCCCTAAAGGGATAAAGCCTGACCATTTTGCAACAACAAAATACTACGGTATCCCGAACAAACAAGCCACACTGTTCTATTAATATACAAGGCACGGTCGACGAAGGGGTTTTTGTTGTAACAGACAAAACCAACTTACATGGTTATGTTACTTCGTTCAGGTTGAACAAAAGCATAACAAGTGGAGAAAGATGTAAATGTTTATAAGTGCGATTGTAAGATTTAGAAGACTTTCCAAAAGAATTTTAGTTTTATTTAATTCTTTGGTCCTCTTCTATTGAGCTTACAATCTCGTCACTTGGGTTTTTGTCATAGAAGTTATTTTTAAAATAACTTCTGGGGAGAATATCCCAGACAAAACAAGGGAACTGATGAGGATTGGTGGCTCTTTCCGAAACCTAGGTATTCCCTACCTTACCCCCTGGTAAACATTACCATCGTTCTCCACTAATAAACAAACGTTGTTTTTATAAAAACAACAATAAAGGGATAAAGCCTGACCATTTTGCAAGAACAAAATACTACGGTATCCCGCGATTTCGCTTTTGTCGCCAGTAGCAAAGACTCTTGAGGTTTTACTCCTCCCCAGCATTAGAGAAAGCTATACAGCTGCCAACCACCAGCACGGATTCCGTCCACAACACAGTACCACAACAGCATTACACGTCATTTCCACACATATTAGTAGAGGACTGAACCAGAACAGGCCGTGTGACAGAACAGTGTTGGTAGCCCTTGACCTATCAAAGGCATTTGATAGGTCAATCATGCCACACTGTTCGAGGACGTGCAGAGAACTACCCTCCGGCCAAGTTTGAAACGTTGGATAATCAACTATATGAGTGGACGCCAGTCGTACGTGGAATTCCGATACAAGAAGTCCAAAGCCCGTAGAGTGAAATAGGGAGTTCCCCAAGGTGGGGTGATATCTCCGGAACTGTTTAACCTCTATATTTCCGGAATTCCTCGCCCTCCAGACGGCATTGAGATCGTAACGTATGCGGATGATTGTACGATCATGGCGTCGGGTCCAGTGGTCGATGACATATGCGAAAGGTTGAACCCCTATCTCACAGAGCTTGCCGCATACTTCCACGCGAGGAATATGAAAATATCCGCCACGAAATCAACGGCCACACTCTTCACCACATGGTCTGCGGAGATGAGAACACAGCTGAATGTTCAGGTCGAGGGGAATCTAATACCGACCACGAACTACCCCAAGATTCTTGGGGTCACGTTCGACAGCATGTTCAAGTCGTCCGCGCAAGCCACAGCTATCTCCGACAAGATGAAAAGTAGGAACAAGGTCCTCAAGGCGCTAGCCGGCAGCTCTTGGGGTGCGGACAAAGAAGCCTTGTTGACCTCTTATAACGCGATAGGTCGGTCTGTGGTCAGCTATGCGGCTCCAGTGTGGTCTGCGAATACTAGTGCTACGCAGTGGAAGCATATCCAGACCTGCCAGAACGCTGCCCTGAGAACTGCGACAGGGTGCCTCCTCATGACACCAGTGGACCATCTACATGAGGAGGCGAAAGTCCTTCCCTTACGTCAGCATAATCATATGCTTTCGTTGCAGTACCTGCTTGGGTGTTACCGCGAGAGTCATCCCAACCATCATATTGTGGATAAATCTCCGCCACCCAGGCGTGTCAGGAAGGACATACATGATCTAGAGAGGGAGGTCCAGCGCTATAAGAGAGAACCTCTAGATCAAGAAGCCTATCAGGCAGGTCTGAGTGGCATTCACACCGATGCAGTCGCGGATGCTATTAGCAGTTTTAAAGTGAATGCCGTCCTCGGAGTCCACCCTCCATCCATTGCAGCTGAAGAACGTCAGCTGCCTAGACAAACCAGGGTAGTTTTGGCGCAATTACGTTCAGGATGGTGTAGTCATCTCAATTCGTATTGGGCACGAATTGATGAAGATGTGCGTGACGCCTGCCCGGCGTGCGATACAGGCCCGCACTATACGCTACACCTCTTTAATTGCACAGCCAAACCTACCCAACTCACTCCAGAAGATCTCTGGCTACAGCCCGTTAAAGTAGCCGAATTTCTAAACCTGGAGCTGGAACCAGATTAGCAGAACGCAAACACATATATGTACTACTGCTACAACAACAACAACAACGGTATCCCGAACAAACAAGCCACACTGTTCTATTAATAGACAAGGCACGGTCGACGAAGGGGTTTTTGTTGTAACAGACAAAACCAACTTACATGGTTATGCTACTTCGTTCAGATTGAACGAAAGCATAACAAGTGGAGAAAGATGTAAATGTTTATAAGTGCGGTTGTAAGATTTAGAAGACTTTCCAAAAGAATTTTAGTTTTATTTAATTCTTTGGTTCCTCTTCTATTGAGCTTATGATCTCGTCACTTGGATAAAAAATGTTTTTTGTCATAGAAGTTATTTTTAAAATAACTTCTGGGGAGAATATCCCAGACAAAAACAAGGGAACTGATGAGGATTAGTGGCTCTTTCCGAAACCTAGGTACCTGCCTTACCCCCTGGTAAACATTACCATCGTTCTCCACTAATAAACAAACGTTGTTTTTATAAAAACAACAATAAAGGGATAAAGCCTGACCATTTTGCAACAACAATTTTTTATAAGTTTTCTTATACGATACATACCAATCGGAGGTTGTTATTATTTGCATTTACTACAATTTTATAAATTTGAATAATTTTTATTCATAATCTTTAATTAATTTAATAAATTTAATTAAAATTGCTTTGACAGTTGCTGTGTCGATGTATTCTTCTACCATGTATTAAACCTTATTGAGCCATGCTTCAAACTATTGTGAGATCTATTATATAAACCCTACCACAGAATCACTGTGTGGATAGTTTTGCGTTGAGGCTTTAAATTACCAAAAAGAAAATAAAACGTTGTTTCTGTTTTGTGCTTTAAATATGTTGATCGACAAATCGTAACAAAAATTGTGTTGCATTGTTTGGAAGTCAATGTCAGTGACATATGAGAACAACGGCGTTATGTTCATATTTCTCTGCCATCGTAGTCCAAGTTTTCGGCTTCGTTACCGTCGTTCTCTGGAACTTTTGTATCTCAAACCCGTGGCTCTGTGGCTGGCTGGAATTTTAGTAAGTGCAAAAAAGTGCGAAAAAATTAAATTTATTGCATAATGTATTTGTAGATAGTATAATTGTTAAATAAACTAAGGTGCAATTCCATAATAATACTTTTAAGGACAAAAGTAACTCCAAAATATTATTTTTTATGGAAATTTGGAAAAATTTTG
This sequence comes from Musca domestica, assembly GCF_030504385.1. Taxonomy (NCBI): domain Eukaryota; kingdom Metazoa; phylum Arthropoda; class Insecta; order Diptera; family Muscidae; genus Musca; species Musca domestica. Next base: position 12,407,363 of record NW_026712363.1, on the reverse strand, counting down.
ACATTTTTGTGTGGTTGGAATTTTTTCCACGTTATGTAACCTAAAAATATCATGTGCAAAAACAAAAATTGCCACTGTCCCAGACAAATGACTCAAATATGGGTGGCATTGAACTTGAAAGTTGTTTTTTTGTTTAAACATTTATGACATATATTGGAATAGATATTAATTTTCAAAACATTTTCTAAATTTATTACAGTTTGCTTAACGGATCGACACATACCGAGTCAGAAATCAAAGATGTTCGCCTCTCTTTTAGAAGCTGCCAAAAACTCACCTCTGCGCACTCCTTTCACTAAGGTGCAATGCGACACACCAGCCAAGGGTTCCGGCCCAGTTGTTGGACGTCAAATCCAAGCTGCCGCCACCCCCGATAATGGTGATTCCTGCGAATTTGGTTCAATGAAATACTTCGCTTTGTGCAGTATTGGTGGTGTTCTGTCCTGTGGTACTACTCATACCTTTGTTGTGCCCTTGGATTTGGTTAAGTGCCGCTTGCAAGTCGATCAAGCTAAGTACAAGAATTTGTTCCATGGATTCAAGGTCACCGTAGCTGAAGAGGGTATGCGTGGTTTGGCCAAGGGCTGGGCTCCTACTTTGTATGGTTACTCCGCTCAGGTGAGTTGATAAAGTAGTAATTCTACGCCTACTTGGAATGGAATTTGTAAAATAGAAAATAAAGTACGAAAAAGAAAAGGGACCATATCTCTTATGTAACAAATGTTAACACTGTAATGACGTTTAGGGAAAATCAATATCTGTTTCATTTTCAAGCATGTATTTAAATCGAATTAATGTAACAGTTTCTATGGATCTTAAATGTAGTTTTAATTTCGCTAACACTATCAATCAGATTACTTTCTCTCTCTCTCTCTCTCTCTCTTCTTTTTCTGTTTGTCTTATACAAACTTTTGCTATAATTTGCCGAATTGGATTTTATCACGTGAAATTTTTTTAGCATTAAAACATATTTGATTGATAGAAGATTTGGGTAAAAGAGTAAACAATGGGTGTAAATAATTTCGGTTGTGGACTGAAAATTTGTTTATCGTTTTCATGCATCGATTCTTATCTACACAATGCGACACGTTTACCGTTCGTGATTACTCCTCTAACTGATTGAATTTTTTAATCAATATTTGATTTTGTAAAATAATTATTAACGTAGTTTAAAAAAGACGCTGGTACAAAGTCCAATTGCTATTGACTTAACCTCTATCTTTCATTTAAAAAGATAAGGGTTCAAAAAATTAAAAATGTCCTGCTCAAGTCTTCAAAATTTATATAAATATTATCTTTTATAAGATTTTCAGACATTTCATATTTATTTTTGTTTATTTTGCCATGTACGTCATACCTGTATGTATTGAGACTAGTGACATAATCGTTTCACTGTTGCCATTACACTTCAAAAATATCTTATCTAGGATATATTCTGTCGGATTCAGAGAAATAACTCGCCATTGAAATTAACATTTTTAAATTGAAGAATTCAAGATGTGCTCTTACACATTCTTTGTTCGAGTATTATTCTTTTGTATCGAATATTTTTCGGAATTGTCTTAAAAAATGTACAACGAAATGTATTGCGTTTGTATTATCTTTTATAAACAAAAAATATTTATATAATTGGTAGCTCTCTTCGAACGAGGGACGCAATTGGAAATCAGCCAACTTTCAATATATAGGTATAAAATATTGCGACCTTGTATTTAATACATATTCTCTTGTTTTTTACACCTATTATTAAATCAATTATCTTCTAATGAGCATTTATTTAAATCCTGATAAATGTATTCTGAAGATTTACATTTTGATACTATTTTTTGGAATATCTTTTGTGTTACTATTTGAGCATATTAAGGTAGATTTAGTTATTTCACATTTAAAAACTTGCAGTGAAGATATGAATATCAACTACTCTATGTAAGTTTATTTCAAATTTCATAACCTTTTGTCTAAACAAATAAAAGTAGCACTGCTAGATTTTTTTTTATCAAGTTTTGATTATCTTTTCTTAACCGGTTATGGTGTTGGTCTAGATCAAAGGATTATTACCAAGTTCAGTTATGAAAAGATAATAAAAGAGGCCAAGGGATGCATGGAATTAATTTTAATATAGTTAACATGATTTTTCTTGGCCCATTTAATTTGTTTAAAACTAGCCTATTTTATTTAATTTTGTAAATTAGTATTCCAATACTTACAATTATAATTTCACTCTAATATGGCCATAATTACAACAAATATAACTATTTTGATGTTGCTTAGTATAACATTTCACAAAATCTCGCGCATAGTTCAAAATACACCATAACATTCTTGCTTCTTTTTTTTTCCTGTAGGGTCTCTGCAAATTCGGCTTCTACGAAGTCTTCAAAGTATACTATGCCAACCTTTTGGGCGAAGAAAACGCCTACTTGTACCGTACCTGGTTGTACTTGGCTGCCTCGGCCTCTGCTGAATTCTTTGCCGATATTGCTTTGGCTCCATTCGAAGCTGCCAAGGTTAAGATTCAAACCTCTCCTGGCTTTGCCTCTACTATGCGTGCTGCCATGCCCAGAATCATGAAGGAAGAAGGTATTGCCGGTTTCTACAAGGGTTTGGTTCCATTGTGGATGAGACAAATTCCATACACCATGATGAAGTTCGCTTGCTTCGAAAAGACCGTTGAATTGTTGTACAAGTAAGTTGAGAAAGTAATTTGTAAAATAAAGTGTATTCATTTATTTTTCTTCCTCAGACATGTTGTGCCCAAGCCACGTTCCGAATGCTCGAAGGGCGAACAATTGGTTGTCACATTCGCTGCTGGTTATATTGCTGGTGTCTTCTGCGCTATTGTATCCCATCCAGCTGATGTCGTTGTTTCCAAATTGAATCAAGCCAAGGGCTCCACCGCTCTTCAAGTCGCCAAATCCTTGGGCTTCATGGGTATGTGGAACGGTTTGACTCCACGTATCATTATGATTGGTACATTGACTGCCTTGCAATGGTTCATCTACGATGGTGTCAAGGTAGCTTTGGCTTTGCCCCGTCCCCCTCCACCAGAGATGCCCGCTTCCCTCAAGGCCAAACTTGAAGCCAAGTCCCAATAAACATCTGCAAAAGCAGCAGCAGTAGTTTAGGAGCAGTAAATAAGATATTCAATTCACCTTTCTAATAAGCTCTTCTATATAAGTTAAAAATCATTTCGGACGCATCAGAAACTCAAAGCGGAACATAAATTATTCTACTCTAAAGCAAACAATAGAACAATTGAAAATAGGTCACGGGAAAAACACGCGTATTAACCGGCTGTTTACAATCGGGGTTCTGTGATCTATTAAGTAACGCCAGTCTTCGTAGTAATCAGGGGCATTAGTATCTATGTTAGTACGAATTATACCACTTTTCTTCGAAGAATGAGCAGTTAGTGGCATTTATAAATTGTATCAAACGATTCATTCCATATTCTGAAAGCATTTTCTTTTGACATTTCCTTATTTTAATAAACGTTAATGGTTACCTGTTAAAAGAGAAAAACACAGCTTAAAAATTTTATGAATTATCCACACTAACTGTTGACCCACATTTAATAGCATAACGTCACCTATATCCCCTAATGTTACTTCAATTTAATGTTCATTGTAGATTTATTTTGTTGATATTAGTTTGTATCTTAATTGTAATTGTTTATTTAAATGTTCATACACAACCAATATCAAATCAAAACTACCACAATCCCCATGAAAACAAACAACCAAACGAAAGAATTAAATAAAGAATTCAGCAAGCCGGTAAAATTATAAAGTTAAATGTGTATTATTATTTGTTTCGAGGGACGTACGATGAGGGTTGTCCTGTGCTACTCTTAATTAAAAATTGGCTAGAAATTTTCCCATGCTGTTAAAGATATTTTTTTGAAAATTCCGTAGGTCAGGTTTTAGGTAAGGGCTTTAAGAAGGCCCAGAAAGACATTTGGCCCATTCCTAAAATAAAGTCAAAAGTAAATAAAGGTCAAAATTCGGGAGGGACCGACTTTATGATACACTACACTATTCATATTTAGTAGAGATACTCGTAACAAATAAATGTTTATATTGGGAATTTCTGTATGTGAAAAAGATCATACGAACAATGATCGTTTTAAATGCGTGTTATGGCTTTGGAGCAGTTATAATTTTAAAACAAAAGGAACTAACATATGTGAGGTATACACTCCGAATCGATTTCCACTAAAGAGATTTGTACCTCTCGGCTTTGAAAATGTTTCAATTAAAACAAACCTTTTTTTGAGTTATAGGTAAATCCACCCTATTTGAGCTCATATTACACCTTTGGTGCACAATAAACGTGAAATCAGATGAAAACAAGAATCTAAACAAATTAGCGGAGACATAACACAAAATATCGTTGTTTTAGGGTGTATATTACGACTGTGGGAAAAAATAGCAAATAGGATGAAAAATAAATATGGGAGTTATTGCTATATCTGAACCGATTTTCACAAAAAATTACGTATATGCTTCTGGGTTCAAATTCGTTTATGCTATGTTCCAAATTCCATTCTATTTGGACTAATATTAGCAATTTGGAAAACAGCAAAAAAAAAACAAAGATGAAAAAGACTGCAATAAACTTTGGAAAAAAAAATTCCAGTGACAGCTAATTATATTGTTTACAAGCATACAAAGCATTTTGGTGAGAATTTTCCAGGAAAAATGCTATTCGTGATGGAATTCAAGCGTGATAGTGTGATTTCTTTATAGAGCACTCCAGCATTTAAATTTGAATAAATCCTTTGTGTCTCGTACCATCGCTCGTTAACGAGATACTGGTAGCGTAGCCCGACGTCAAGGAAGTGGACAGAAGAAAACAGGAACATCATCAGAAATGGTTCGAAAAGTGAAGAAGTGACTTGATCGAAACCCGCGTCGCAGTGGCCGAAAAATTGCTCGCAATATTCCATTCGGCAAATATTGAAAAATGAGCTCGGGGTAAAGCAATTGAAATCCCTAACACCGCGACAGAAAAAAAATAGAATCTAAAGAGTTGCTTCGCTTGGTCGAAAGTGGTGAACTGCCGAATTAGGTTTTCTCCAATGAGAAAACATTCGTTGTCCGCTCGTATTAATCGACCGTGACATTAGAATAAATGCGAAAATATTCTGGAGGGTGTATGAAAGCCTTGGGCATGCAAACATTTTGGCCGCAGACCTTGGATATTCCAACAGGACTCAGCACCATCGCACTCAGCCGCGCCACCCACGAATGGTTACAAAATGAGGTTCCTCGCTTGATTTCCAGCGCACAATGGCCACCAAAATCTCCGGATAACAATCCGTTGGACTATTGTGTGTGGTGTATTTTGGAAAGCAAGGTTGGCACTAAAAAATTCCAAAGTGTCGATCACCTCAAGCAAGCGCTTCACCGGGAATGGGCCAAAATACCGCAGAGCTACATTTGGGCAGCGTGTGACGGTTTGATTGGCCGTTTGGAGGCCATAATTCGTGCTAAAGGTGACCAATTCGAACAAATCTAAACTTATTCGAAAATTTGATGCTATTTCCGACATTTTTCCTTCATTCAATAAAATTTAAAAAAAAAATGTATGGCGTTTGACTTTGTTGAAGTTTTTATTTCACCCTGTAAACCCAAGCCTATATTTTTTTCCAAAAGTATAGAAAATGTCTTCTCTGTCATAAGTATTAGGGAAATGAAAATACACTTTCATTAAAAAATATATATCATTTATTGCTTTGTTTATTTGAAAACCCTATTTTAATGTGTATATAATATATGGCATTAAAATGAAAAATATGATGTATATTAAAATAATAGCATTAAACGTCCTCGAAAATCGACTGTTCACAGGAAAGGACGTACAGTTCGTATATTAAAATATAATTATTAAAAAAAAGTATAAAGAACAGCTATGGCTTGTTGGATACAACTAAAAAACGCTTAGAACTAAATATTACACAGGAAATTATTAAAACTATGTGTATTTGCAAATCATGTTTTATTTTATTGTTTATTTACAAACTATGTAAAGACTTATGATCAATATTACAAAAAAATACCCAAAATTTTCGTAAAATAAAAAAAACTCATTGTAAATAAAACATATAAGGCAAAATTAAAAACACAATCAAACGTTATTACTTTTTCTTGAGAATTTGTTGGGGTAAATTTTTTTACGAGAAATAAACAAAAACGCAAACATAAAGGATAATTGACAATTATTGTGGGATATATTTTTTTGTTTCTTTTCATCAATAACAATTTCAGTCTTTTAAGTTGCAGGATTTCTAGTTTTTTTTTTGTTTTGATGATTATTAATAAAAAAAAGTTGTAAAATATACATATAAAATAATGGTTAAAACGTTTCTTGTTTATTATAAGGCCACATATTCGAAGAATTCTAGAAATTTTGTTAGAGTCATTTTATAATCTTTTTTGGATGGTATTGAAAAAAGAAACAAAAAAATTAAATAAAAAGCAAAACAAGCAAACAAAACGTTACATATAAACAATTTAAACTTGAAGCCATTTTTATATATATGTGTAAAAATATATAACCATAATGGTTTAAAATCGATAAATATTTTTTCCATAGAGGATATTTGTTTTTCCATCAAACATTGAGGGGCATCGAAAGATTGTAGTTAATTTCTCTGGGTTTGATTTAAATTCATGAGTCATATCAAAAGTAGTAGTTAGTTATAGTTTTAAAGTATTTTTGTTCCTTTTTTTTTTTGGGAGAGATTTTGTTTGGGCCATTTCAAGGGGATTTTCATGAACAATAAACATTTCAGATACTGCAGAAATGTTTAGTATTTATTCACGATTCGATTTTCCCCTATTTGCAGTCACAAGACAGACTGTGCGACTTCCAGTGTATAAATATTTATAATGTGCTTATTTGTATTTAGTTTTTTAAGCTCATTATACAACTCAATATTGATTTGAGATGATTGCAAATTCTGCATAATTTGAATTGATGTTGAGTAGATCTCCGAAACAAATGTAAGTATAGATTCATATTTCTACCTTGGCTAATTTAAAATTAAAACAAAATTATATATATATAGACTTTAATGATCAACATTTTGACAATAATCATTTAGTTTTAATGTGTAATTTTCATTCGGGGAACTTTTTAGCCAATATAAAATGCTTGTTCGTACACGAACACAACAAATCAAATTCATTTGTTAAAATCTCATTAACCCTATCTTGTATTGATAAAAATTGTGATTTTTAGTAAATCAATAGAAGTGGTGTATATGTTTGCGATTGGAGAGCAATAACTTTTAGCAATATCATAATTTATCTATATCTTGAAGTCTTAATTTTATGAATATGCTCAAAATTTGAACATAATATACACCATATAGATTTTGCTCACTTTGTATTCAATGTTCATATGTGACAAATCTTAAGCTCTGTTTAGAAAGTCTTCTTTTAAAAGTCACTGATTTGAATTTGGAAAATTTACATTTTCAAAATTAAAAGAGATCCATAAGATACATAACGAAAAATACACATGAACACTTTACAAAGACATATCCAAATTCAAAACAGGACAGGAGATCATTAGCAAACATCAATTCACATTTCACAAGTTTAAAATCCATGAGATTTCGTTAATCTCATGACTTAAACAAAATAGTTTTTTTAATTCTTTTTTTTTGTAATTTAGGCATGATGTTCCGAGGAACAATGCAAGCTGAAGAGAACTTTACCTTTGTTTCTCTTTCAATTTGTTATTATCAGTATTATTTGATCTTAGTTGTATTTTTGAAGGGCATTTTCCTCAGTTACTTTCTATGTTTTACAAAAACACTATGAGGACCTCAATATTTTGCATTCCCTTTTGATATTCTTCTTCTTCTTGGTGCCAATGTCCCTTCATCTTTCGAATAAAGTTAATTTTTACATACAAAATAACCCTATTTCTATATAGTTTATGCTTTCAAAAAAAGGGAACAATTTTAAAGCTCTCTGGGGGGTTTTTGAAGTTTAGCTCTGCAGCCCAATTGTTTGAAAGCTGCAAAGCCTTTGCTGTACAAGTTTATAAATATTCTAAACCTTGTTTCATGATCCTGCTCATGGTCATCCATCACATCTGCAATTCTACCAATAAGGACTGGGCTCTTGTTGCCAATTTTGCGTTGAATCAGAATTTTTATTTGCCAAAGCCGCACTCAGTGCTGATCTCACTTGACTCTGGCAAGATGCGGAGTTGCGCATGGCAGATGATGTGTTGTTCTTTTCATATGGCGACAAGGCATTATAATAGAAGGGCGAGCGTTTGGTGATGGTATAGTTTTTGCCACCATTATTATCCCAATATTCCTGGCCATCAGCACGATAGCATATGCAGAATTCCAAGCGTTTGGATGATGGTGGAAGGGTAATTTTGAATGAGAATGTATCGAATACCACATGGGCACATGTGGCAGGACCGTAAGCTCTATTATAGGTGCAAAAGATGTCCTGTTGGCTCTTCCAATCATCCCAAGTAACACGTACAACTACCTCTTTGGCAAAGGATATGTTCTTAACCTTTACGGTGCCAACCACAATTGATTCCTCGTCTTTGACAATAACATTTTCAAGTGAAACAAAATCACGTTCAATGGTTTGTCTGAAAAAAGAAAACATGACAAAAATAACAAATGAAACGAAAGATTTCGCACAAATGGATCAATGAGACTTACCTAAAGACCAAGTAATCGGAGGCAGGTTGTTTAAAGTCAACAGTCCACTGATCGGCAGGATGGGGTGTAACCAAACCTTGTGTAATCTGTTCCAAGAATTTCATACTCCAGTATGGAGGGACATTTGAAGGTTCAGACATTACACGGATTTGTGTCAAAGAAAGGCCTTCATCATCGGCAAATATCACTTTTTTACGTTGATGGCTAAAATAGAAGAAACATAAAACATAATTATTAATTATTGACTAATGAAAAATGTATAATAAATACATTAGGTGCTATAATTAAAGCCAAATAAATTATGAGGTTGTAGTTTATCAAGACAGATTATTGTAGTGTGAAGGTAGTCTTATTTAGACAAATGTGATGTTTACACCGAATCTGTTTTATGTGTAATTTAAAATGTCAATATTTTTAAATGTTTTCTTTTCCAAATTCGCGCAAAATAAGATTTATTGTACAACAGAGTATTTTGTTTGCAAATAATTTCTATAACATATATTTTTGAAGGATTATAATAGCTTTCTAATTGTGAGCTCTCTGAGGCGTATGTTTTTGAAGCTTACTAAATATATAAGCGTAAATGTTATTTATTTTACATCTATTGCATATTTGTGATGATTTTTCGAAAAAAAAAAAAATATTTGAACTCGTATTGCGAATAACTTTCGGAACTTTAACCCTTAACTACAGATGACCGGTATTTTTTACCGGTAAGCATTTACGATTTTTCAATTTCGGGGATAACTGAATATATTTTGCTTTAAAAAAAACTTGTGCGGTTTTATTAAAGTAAATAGTTTTAAAACTTTTTTAAGATCTTGATATACAAAAAATATATAAGAGACATATATTAAACAAATTTTTCAATTGTTTTACAGAAATTTTATGTGTTTTATATAACCGGTAAAAATTACAGGTGGTCTGTACTAACGTTCGAATAATTTGACGTCTGTAGTTAAGGGTTGATAGGGATTTTTAAAAATACTTCTAAAAACCGTAAGATAATTCTGCCATTTAGAATTCCTTGCGCGTGTTTTAAACAATTTGCGTTTTAAAAATTCCTCAAGTGGTTGCAGAGTAATGAAACCCCATACCCCAAAAAGAAGAACAACAGAAAATCTGTTCATTGACATCCGATTTCAATTATCTGCATACATACATTGTTCATTTTGCTGAGCTTGATGCTTTCATCACAAATGGCCCTGACCAGCATGTAAGATTTTTCAGTTGTTCGGAGATTTGATTTTGCTTTTCGCTAAGGTGATAAGGTGAATTGTATTTGGCGCCAGAGATGGTGTGTCGTATCAACGCCTTCGATATAAATTCATAAAAAGTAAGTAAATATGTTAGGATTTATTTTTATTTGATTTGTTGTCTGCCAAGAATTTAATTTGGCAAATTTAAATTGAACGCCATAGCGGGCGGCGACATTTTGTTTCTTCCAATAAAATTTCAATTTGTAAATTCTTCTGTTTGTTTTGTGTGTGTCAGGTGGCGATTGGCAAGTGTTTTGCAATGTTAAAATACCTATTGTTTTGATCATTGATGGCAATGAATGTATGAAGGCGATTGAAAATTAAGGAATGGTATACTTTTTGTTTAAATCGAGCTTCAAAGATTTAAATTTGAAAATATACGTCGAATTTATTGTGTCTGATATGATGTGTAATAACCCCTAACCACACGCTAATTTATTAACTAATTGTGTTTTTAACACCCATAGATTTTAAAAGTCTGGATTCCCCAACATAAATTAAGCCAATACCTTTTTTTATTTTGTCAGATCATTAAAATGTAGATTTTTTATAACGCGTTTGTAAGAAATCAAGTCGAGTAGCTGAGAATGCAATTTCGAAGAAATATTCATAATGTTCATATCAGTTTTTTATCCTTACTAATAAATTATCTTTTTTTCTTTGTATTGGCACCAATTGTTTTAATTATATACAAAAAATGTCCATTAAATTTTATAAATTATATCGAAATTCAAACGATTTGATGGTTCCACTGTAAAAACAAAATAAAATCGTTTGCAATGGCATTTTTGTGTTTATTTTCGTACGCCATAAAAACCTCGAAATATGTAAATACGCCTACGTAATGTCTGGTAAAAAAATTATTTTTCTTTTTTTGAGAAAAAGAGATCGTTAAAAAGAAAACAACATGGGTGGAAGACCACCACGTCCAAATAATTATTAATGCATATGTGATAGAAATTTTAAAAAATAACAAACTTTGTCCTTTTGTCTTTTGTAAAAGCCGGTTAAAGGAAAGTGTTTCTCGCAAAGTATTACAAAATCAGATGTGTAAAAAAAGCTCCCTATCTAAAAGCGTTTCTACAAGAATATGTGTGTTGGGTAATCTATTAATCTTTGATAAGCTTTTTATAAATTTGAAAAATAAAAAAAAAAATAATAATTCATAGATAAAATAACTTGTTTCTGCTCATGGCAACACATTTGCATTGCATATAAACATGTAGTAGCCAAGTCCTATTAAATTAAATTGTATTAATGTATTCAAAAAATCAAAACGGTGAGCTATTATAAACTCAAAATAATTTGTTAACGAAATATGTTAACTAAATAGAAATCGAATAACATTTATGTATGAAAATGTGAACATCTGTTTTTTAATATATTTTTTAATACCTATAGATTGCCAAACTAACCGCTGTAGTGTATGATATACAATTTGTAGTTTATTATTGATAGTTTAAAAAAATCAAAAAAAGATAAAATTAACATAGTAAAACCCGGAGCTTTTTACTAGTGTTCCTCCAGGTTTATGACATTTATGCTGTTTTGCTGTTATTGAGCTATCAACCGATCATAATTTAGAATGCTCATTGAAGCACCCATAGAAGATATTACCTATTTTTTGCATGAAATCGATGAAGTATACAGTTTAGATCCTACTTCTGAAATATTTTTTTTAATTTAATAAGTTTTTTCAAAATTTCTAAAGTCTTTGAAAACGAATACATGTCTTAGCCCCTGAGTTGTATTTTATATGTTTTGGTGGACCTGCTGTATATTAATATATGAAGGTAAGATTTTTACTAACTCTCCTATAAATTATTGTAAAACCTAAATTTTCAAATGCTTGTTAGCTCAATAGGGTTTCCGTTTAAAACAGAGCAATGGAAGTTTATCGGGTTGGATTTAAGCATCCGTTTTCAACATGTCACACGTGTTAAACCTTAATTTGTAAAATGCATTTTACAATTACAACCACCTACTTTAAAAACTGGTTAAAATATAAAATGTATTTTTTGAAAAAAAAATATCCTCATTTCAAATTTCACTGGGTAAATTAAATCGATTACCTAATATAATACTTTAATTATTTCTCTAATAATAATAAAAAATCTAGTAATATTTTAATCAGAAAAAAACCATTAAACGCCATTGGGAACCAGATATTAACTTCTCTTTAAAATTGTACCTTAAAGTACAACCAGTTGCAGAGATATTTTTATAACACTGATTATAAACTCTTTTACGTATGTATGTATATAAAACTTTTTGAATATTTAAACAGAAACTCGAAAAAAACAAATATACAAGAAAAAATCAAAAAATCGAATCGTTGCTGGGCGACAAGAGAAACAAAAAACCTGCTGCGTGTGAAATGTGCAACATGCACCAAGCGCGTGATCAGCACTCATAACACTCTCACACACTACATTGTAAGGTTAAATAACCAATATGTACATATGTTTGCTGCTCAAACATACTGAGCTCTCATTATGTGTGTTAGCGGAGACGGCGGGCACACTTTGTGGGGTCGTTAACATAAACATTGAAAATGTCTATTTTAGAGGTGATTTTCGAATCATAAAAGCGGTCATTGATGATAACAGAAAAAAAGGTAAACAAAACTTGTTGAGTCATTCAGTAAAGGTTTCATTTTTTAATTTTTATTTCAATTTGGGATATTTAAAAAAGAAATTGAAATTAGTTTTTTTCGAAACCAGTTTTATTTACATGCCTAAATTTTAATCTGCATTAAAAATTAGTTTGTAATGTGAGAAACTTATTTAAAATAAATTAAACACTGTACTGTTAGACTACGTTTACATTGATGCCGTTCATCGTAAACTAGGGCTTCCGTATCTTTTCCAATACAATTTTAACGTAGTATTAAAACAAAAACATGTCGAAAACATTATAAAAAATTTGTCCCATAACATTGTTTATAACTGTCTTTGGGATCGGTATGGTTTAAGGAACTACAAACATCCAATCCGTCATACAGCTGTTAGCCAAAACAGCTGTTCTTGCTTTTTATTTTGTTATGGTTAAAAATACCGATATATGTGTGTATGGAAGAAGGCGTTAAAATGCCTTTGTTTTCATGTTATCAACAAAAAAATGAAACGAATAGTATATTATCTTTTGAAAATGAAAATTTTCGGGAATTTTTACGAATTATAGAAGTAATCTAATCAATTCGAAATAAAAAACAATGTGTATGTGTTTGTTTGAATAGAAAACGAACAATATGGTGGGCGTTTGTTTTTTTAATTGAAAATTATAAATATGTTTTAAAATCATTCATAGCCACATTATGCATTTACTCCTACCATGGTCAAGGAAAACTCTGGATGTACCGTTAACTCAGATATCTTTAATTTTTGACTACTTTTTATTTTTAAATTTATTGAATGGATGACAATCGAACTAGAATTGCTAGTACGTAAAAGTTTTTCATACTTTAATAAATTTTTTTTTTTGCAATACTAGTAGATTCTTTTAGGTTCTGGAACAAAGCTAATGTTAATATATATGTTATTGCGTTTACACAAGACAAGTTGTCTTGAATCAAAATTGTATTTTACAATAACAAATTTGGTATTACAAACAAATTACAAATCAAATGAGATTTTACTTTTTTGTAATTTGCGGGACGCATATTGGCTGGTATTTTGTAAACACAGGGTTTGAAAATTCATGTTTGTAGCGTAAAACTATGGTCCGTTCTTATATATTTCCTTTATAGTCCACTTTTGTCATCCCTTACTTTAGGAAAGCTCCCCTTACTTAGGATAAAGCTCACATTATCGGGTTCTCATTATTACACATTTCCTTTAAAATATATGCATTTTTTACAGAGATATGGCAAGCTCTTTGTAAAAGTAACTGGTAGTGCATTTTTTCACAATGGCATCTTCATTTTAGTTTAAAAATAGGTAGTTGCATCGACACAGCTGCTGGAACAATGAACAAACAAACTGATTTTGGAATTGAAAATGTTGAATGAAAAATTATTGAAATTTGTTAAAATTGTTGAAAAATGCATATTATAACAGCGTTCTATTGGCGTCGCATAAAAAGACAATTAAAAATCTACTTATTTTTGATAAAACATTAAAAACATTTTGACATATCAATGTTCTCAAGCTTTGATGCATCTACCTATATTCTTCTACCATGGCTGCTTATGTATTCACATCTTTACACTCAATACATACATTTATTGCCCCCTTACACACATGCATAATTTCATATGAAAATAAAGTGATGAAACATTTTTTTACAGTTTCATCACAGATATTTCATGAAATTACTCGTGAGTGGAATCACACATTCCTACATTAATAATAACGTCTTCAATTGACACATAATGTGACCCTTACATAACATTTTATCTGCAATTTTATAACATAAAAAGTATTATTGCTTTGAATGAAAATGATTTTTGCTTTTGCAATAACTTAAAATTAATTAGATTTTGTTATTTCAACATCATAGATTTTTGTCATTATCATGCATACCAAAATAGAAAATAAATATTTTATGTATAAGCGAAAGTCATATGTTTTCATTACAATAATAACGTGAAGAACTCTACACAAAAAATCTTCCGCACTCTATCATATTGTGTACACGTTCGATTCACGTGATCAGCATAACACAAACAATTTCTCTAAGGGTTTTTTCTTCTTGTTTTGTCGTTAGTTTTATTTAAGTTGTATTTTGTTTTGTGACAAAAATACATTTATTTTTAAATATAAACTTTTTCTTTGGTAGTGGATACATACATACATATATATCGTAGACCGCTAGGCTGCCAAACTGGCCGGATTGTTAAAGAATATACGATAGAAAATAAATGAAATGAAAATGTGCTAGTGTTTATATTGCGCCAAAAGTTTTAATCTTGTCAAGTGTGATGTACGTCAGGAACTTTTTTTTTGGTAAAATGTCAATCGAATTTGCAATTGTAAACAAAACTAAATGAAAACACTAAAATAGCACGATTGTCGGCGTTATGCCAGATGCATAATCGATACTTTCAGATGTATTTGTATGTAGTTGAATGTTAAGAAGATTCAATGACGTCTATGTAAAATGTCAACAAATGTGGATGCATGGGACAAAATATCGTAATTAATAATGATAGGAATAATCATATCAGTATCTATTCACCAAAACAGTCAGTAAAGGTAATTGGTCTAATGAAAGCATACATTTAAATGATTGTGATTGGTCAATTCTCAGGGTTAACCCGGGTAGAGATTTTGTATGTAAACTTGTTATAAGACGAGTTTGATATTAGACAATATTGTATCGACTTTTAAATTAGATGGTAGCTTTCTGATGATTTAGCCAAGCCAAGCCAAGACTATTACTAGAAGTAGGAGTCTGTCATATAAAACGTTTAACAGAAACGAACTTCCGGACTGTATAGAAGAAAAATACGTTTACATACAAAATTTCTACCAGGGTTAATTCCAATAATTATCGTATGTTTTCCGTAGTCAAATTAATCGAAATTAATTAAAATTAATCGGAATACATGTAGTCGCATCGACACACCTGTTGGGACACTGAACTCTCAAACCAGTTTTGGAATTGAAAATGTTGAATGAATTATTATATGTTTGCTTATTGTTATTATTTGTAAAAATTGTTGTAAAACGCATGTCATAATAGAATCAGATTTGCGTCGTATAAGAAAACATATAAAATTCTACTTATTATTGGCAAAACATTTTAACATTTTTGACACATCAATTTTCGCAAGCGTTTATGGATCTACCTGTATTCTTCTATCATAGATATGATAGTGACATACAAATCTGGGTGAAGAGTATTAGAGTACCTTTACATATAAACCCTGACGCCGGGATAACCCCGATGACCAATCACAATGAATATGTTAAAATTATTGTGATTGATGACAATTATACAGGGTTAACACGAGTAACGTTTTTTTGGTAAATATGATATTCGTCTTGTGTAAAAGCTAGATAAAGACATATGACCACCGAAATGACTTAAAAGTACATATCATTTTAGATATTTTGTAATCTTCTAGCTATCTACACATAATCTTCATCATCATTAAACTTTGATCAGTCCGGAATAATCTTGATGATAATGTTTAACGTTAAGCTCTGTCTATGTTTACTTTCAAATAGTTTTGAAACGTTTAAAGAAACTTCCCCATCTTAAGTTTTTTGTTATGTAAAGTAAATATAAGTTGATGAATGGTACACTGGCACAGTTAAACAAATATTCAATATAACTTAACTAGCGGCCAAGTGTTGGTCTCGTGCTTCGCAAGGGGCTAGACAGTAAACAGAAATTGTCTGGAGGGTCTTACATTTTATGTTTGTACTTTATAAATGACACTTTTTAAAAAAATCCATTAGTAAAAATATACATTGTTCTATAAAGGGTTCACACTAACTGTGAAGTATTTCAGAGTAGCTTCTTTGTATTAAATAATTAATATGTAATTTTTAAATGTATTTGTTCGCTATTGATAGCTTGTATTTTTAGAATAAAACTAAGTGGTTTCATGACTAAAATAGTCGTATTACATTTAACATTTGTAATCTATAAAAGTGGATTTGCTGTTAATAAATGTGGTTATAGCGTAATTTGGTTCTATCAATTTAATATACGTAAATATACATTCATATATATTTAAATATGTTTGTTGTTTGACAACGAAATCAAAACTGGCGCCAATAATAAACTTGGCATTTTACAAACAAGCAGTTAATTCATAACTGCTTTAGAGGGTCGCTATTAAAATGTGAGATCAGATTTGAATTAAATAAGTTATTACATCCGTGTTTATGGTACGAATTAACTTCCTCTTTAAACTGGATTAGAAATGTTTTTTTTTTACTATAGACAAGCAGCGACTAAAAGTAAAGAAAAAACTCAAACATAAACAAACATCAGCTTATTGTCTTTTACATATCTCTCATGGTTCAAGAATTTAGGTAGTCGCATCAACACAGCCGCAGGGACAATAAACTTTCAAACCAATTTTGGAATTGAAATTTTTGAATGAAAAATTATTCAAATTTGTAAAAATTAATTGGCGTCGTATAGGAAAACATATAAAAATCTTCTTATTTTTAAAGAAACATTTAAAATTTTTTGACATATAAATGTTCCCAAGCGTTGATGCATTTACCTGTATTCTTCCACCATGATCTCTCTTCTCCATTACCGATTTGTGTTTTATGCGTTAATAAAACGTAGAAATGAATTAAATTGGGGTGATACATACTATGTGCGTTGTACTCAATTTATTCTTAAACGTTTTCAACACTTTTGTATACTGTCTCAGATATATGTGCCGCTTGGTTATATATGTAATTTGAACTTTTTTTTTAATAACCACAGACTGTGTATTATATTGGCATTACATGATTTCGTTATTATAAAATGATATCTCATTGTTAATATAATCGAATACATGTGTACAAATATCAATATCGATAGGCTTATGTATATACCGTGAGTTCACTAACATTGTAGGAAGGTTAGACAATTAAGAGTGATTAAGAGAGAGTACATGAACAGCTTGAAGTCTTCGCATGGAATATCTTGTAACATATCATAAAGGGATGCCAGAGACGTACTCAAATTCTGCCGCCGTTTCCCATTATAATTTGAAATTAATATGCCTAGCAATGATGCCAACACCTTTAATTCTCCAAAGAAAAAAACTTGCTATTGTTTGTCGATTACACTGAAATTATGTTTTAAAAATCAAATAATTTAGTATCAAAGATCTCTTATAGATCAATTGCCAATCTATATTACACCTTTTATTAAAGTCTATGTGTTTAAATTCGTCATCAAGGTTTACCCTGATAATTGTTCAATCACAATAAATTCGTCTATGGGAAATGTCGGTTGTATTCATTGTGTTTGGACACTAATTATCACGGGCAAAGATTTGGTATGAAAACGGGCTATTATCCATATAAACACCTTGTTCACATTAACGATCTTCAGAAACCTTAAATCACGTTTACATAAAAAATCTCTACCCTTGTAAACCCTAATTATTGACCAATAAATTTACAGCCAGTTCCACGATATCGAAAGAACACGTTCGCACAACTTTTACACGACAAACAGCTGATTTCCGTTCCACTAAAATCTATCAGAACGAAAATTTGCACGAAAATCAAAGCGAACGAAAACGTAAGCATTTCAGTGTAATTTTGCGTTCCACTATCTTTTTTCTTTCGTACGCATGCGAACACAAATGTCAAAATCAGTCACTTGTGTGTTTGCTATCGTATAATAACAATTAAGGAAAATTGTTTTAACATAAACATTGCTTGATTGAAAATGGAAACAGAAATGTAAGTTAAAATAATAAATGCAATTTAATATGTGAACAACAAATATATATTTTTTTTATTTTCTCAATTCCAGCACGAAAAAATCATCAACTACACAGCTGCGGGCACTAGTTGAGTAAATGGAGGAGAATCCTGTGTTCGCCAGAGGAATGCCAATTTTTGGAAGCAGCAGAAGAAGTTTTAAATCGGGGCGGACTTGGGTAGTTCTGCAACCGGGCACCCACTTCTCTTCCATCATATCCAAAAGAGCCCGAAAACTTCCTTCGACACACGAAAGTTGGCCACAAACCTAGAAAAAATCATTTTTTATTATTTCAAAAATGTAAAAATACAATCATACTTACTGGTTGTTAGGTACTTCAAATAAATTCGAAGCATCTCTTAAATGCCTCCGTGGCACATTTCGAACCTCCTCCATAAAAAATAGGGCTACGGAAATATTCTTTTTTTTATTTTCTAAGAGCACAAATAGTTTGAACACAATCACTAGAAATTTTATTTTGTTTGTTTATTTACAATTTGTTTGTTTACAACTGAAATGTCAGTTGAGACAGCACCACTGCTGCTTTTTCGCGTTTAAATTAGACATTTGACGCTTTTTTTGCTTTATTTCGCGATTAATTTTTACAAAAAAATATTTAGCAACACTGAATCACGTAAGGCTATGCGAAAGAAAGAACGAAAGTTAGTGGAACGCATTCTTATACGAAAGTGAGTGAGTAGCCTTCGTTCGCACAAATTTTCTTTCGAGATCGTGGAACAGGCTGTTAGTTATAGAAAACATACGGAAAATTTATTGTGATTTCTCAATTATCCGGGTTAATCTGGGTGGAGATTTTGTATGTAAACGTACTTTTAGAAATCTTCACATAAATATAAAATATATATTTATCTCCTTTTTTAAACATTTTTCAACTTACCCATTATTTTCTGAACACTTGGTATCCGTATTGGTATCCTTATCTGTGACTTCAATCGATTCCGTTGAAGATTTATGTAGGCAGGATTTACGACGTAGACATGATTTCGGTGTCATCGGCAATGTTGGTGCCGAAGTCATGCGTTCAAGGCGACGACCCATTTCTGGCATGAAGCTTGTTATATTTGCCTTATATTGGGCGTTAGAGTTATTAGTATTACTATTAGATGTGGAATTTAAGCGATTATTATCGTTAGACGATGTACCACCAAAATTAGGACTAGCTACACGTTGCTGGGCGTTATTAACCATAGCCTTTGAGGCCAATGTTATAACTGGAGGGCGGCAATAACGTGATGCACGGTTATGCTCATCATTACAACTGCAATGGAAAAAAGAAAATATATACAAAATTAAAAATGTTGTAGAAGTATGGCAAACTAGTAGCTTTAGAACTTATCTACCATGGTAGAAGAATAGAGGATGATGCATCAACGCAAATTTTTTAAAATGTTTTGTAAAAAATAAGTAGATTTTTATATGTTTTCTTATACGACGCAAATCGTATTTTCAACAATTTTTACAAATTTCAATATTCAATAATCAATACATTTTCACTTCCAAAATCGGTTTGAAAGTTCATTATCCTAGCAGCTGTGTCGATGCGACTACCTGTCTACCATGTTATCTGATAAAGTGGGCTGAAGCTACGTTTATACTACATGATCTAACAGAATTATCTACTCTAGTATAAACTTTCTCTCCGAATTAGTAATATTGTAGAACTATCGATATTTTTATTAATAAAATATATTTCAAAGCAAGTCTTTTTGCTAGTGCATGTGCTCTTAATAATTTCAAGAGTATATATAAATGTTCACTAGGCGTTTATATGTGCCAACTTTTACTACCCACTCTAATATCTACAATAAAACAAATTGAGGTCATGTTTTATTAGTAATATGCCTATTTATTGGTTCTTTATGTTGCTAGGTGATAGTCATTTCTACGAATTTGTTTGATTAAATAACTTTGTTTATAGAGAATTTCAAATTTAGTCACACGTTATGTAGAGAAATGCCAAGTCAGGGCACACAGCTGAGATGGTAAATATTTGGAGCAATGGGATAGTGGAAAAATTTTGCGCACAAAACAGGAACAGGTCAAAATGAGCGCTAACGGGAAGGTTTCATTACATTTTTACCCGTGGTAACCGTGATAATTAACCTGTAACAATAAATGTGACGTATGTTTTACATGGTCAAATTTATTGTGATTGATCAATTATAAAAGTTACCACGGATAAAGATATATATATAATAAATCGTGTGGATTCAGCTGTCACGTCTAAACATGTTGATATAAATGTAAGCAACATTTATTATTTAGATTGGGAACATTATCAGGGTTTATTTTGATAGGATATGTCAAAATGATTCTTGTATTCAGATTAGTAGTTATTGTCCCGATTAAAAGTATTTTCACTTTTTAAGCAAAATATTCCCCATGTCGCAATTGACCCTGAAATGAATGCTCATGTAAATACCGTATTATTTTAATATAAAATATTTACATTGAAGAATAGAAAAAAGAAACAAAAGCATTTATATCTTTGTCTTCCATCTACGATGTGTCTACTATTTGGGACGTTTTTTAATTACCAGTCTATTATATATTTTAATATAAATGCCAACATTTAAAATATTTTAATGACAATTATGACCCTCAATCAGAATTTTCATATTATCTTTCAATGACATTACATACAACTGTGCTGAGGGTTGAACGCCACGGTCAATGCTAAACATTGTCTATATATTGTTATTTTTAGAAAATATCTTCCGAGTTTTGCGAAAAATAAATGAAATAACAAAATGTTAAATTCCAATGGATACATATGCGATTTTTCATAGTAGCTTAAGTCAAATTGAAAATTAAATGGTAAAAGTGGTCGGTTTTTCATAGTCTTATTTTTTATTTACGATAAAAAGCGAAATGAATGCCTGCCGCCAATTGTTCCTATAGCTAGCTTTAGGTAAAAATCATGGCCACCATAAGGTCGTCCTGTAAGCCCTGACAACTAAGTTTGCTGTCAAAAGAATAATTGTGAGTTGAAATTGAAAGAGAGACAAATCACAATAGTGTAAAAACTAACATGGTAAAATTAAGAAGGTAAAGTCATTTCAAATAAGCATATTCATCTCTGAATTTTCGGTAATTTACCCTGTAAAATTTCACTGCAAAAAAGTTAGGTTTCCATTTCTGATTTGTGTATTTACGACGAATTTATAAATATATATTTTGACAATGAGATATTGTCAAAGGAATAATTTTGAAAAAATTGTAAACATATGTTTGCATGACTTTACCTTTTTGATTCTACCATGAAAACTAAAAAAAAACTAAGTTTATGATCAAATCGTTTACAAAAGTAGTCTTTTTCTGTAGTTTTTTCAAAGACATAGAAGTGTAAAGATAGGACAAGACAGAGTCAAGATATGGTAACCCTGTGAAAATACCTCTGTTGTTACGATATCATAACAACATAGTTACCAATGTTAACTGATTTAAACCGCTAAGGCAATGTGCAAATTTTCGGAAAAGTCCATGGAATAGAATTTTGAAGTCAAAATTTTGGATTTTTCAAATTTTTATTTGTTATCCGTTTCTGTAATTGTGGTTTTTATATTAACATGTTACTGCCATGAGCAGTTACTCTATGTATTGTAGACACAAACCATTTCTCAAAATGCATTTTGTCTAGTCTTTACCATTTTAGGTCTTTGGTTTTTTTTTCTTATGTAGGATTTGGCAAAAACAAAGGGATTCTTCGATTCGCCAGCTTTATCAAATTCTAAAAATTAAGACCAGGTTTAAGTTGATTTATATGATGATCAGCTGATAGTTTTACATAATGATAGATACCCATTAAATACAATGGAAGTTTTATTTAAATACCTTGTTTGTTTGTTTACATAACATAACACTAAATAACGGAAGCAGGGCGGTACTCCCATTTGCTGGTCATTTAGACGAGCTGTCAAAACACTTAGTGTGATTGAAGTCATGGTATTAAAACTACAGTTAATAATAGACAGTAAACAAAAACGGAAACAAATTATGAAATTTTGTCTGATTTTGAAAATATGGAGTAACACATTTTTATTGTGCCATGAACGGAAATAAAAGTACATTTACTTGCAAATCTTTGTCCAGGGTTGTAGGGTTACAATGGAAAAGATACGTCTATGGAAAAAATATGACAATTGAAATCCACCCGATTTAGTAAGTGTAAACGTACTTTAAGACTATGTTCTCCTAATTTTTAAACTGATCATTCAATTCTTTTAAGAATTAAAAGTGACACCATATCCGGTGTTTTAGTGTATGTTCGCTGATATTTTTTTCCACTCGATTTGTGAGTGTAAACGTACTTTAAGACTATGTTCTCTTCATGGTAGAATAATATAGGTAGACGCGTCGACACAGCTGGTGGGACAATGAACTGTCAAACCAAGTTTGGAATTGAAAATGTTGAATGAAAAATTATTTAAATTTGTAAAAATTGTTGAAAAACGCGAATTATAATAGCCTCCGACTGACGTAGTATAAGAAAACATATAAAAATCTACTTATATTTGAAAAAAAAAATATATTTAAATATTTTTGGCATATCAATGCTCCCAAGCGTTGTGCATCTACCTGTATTCTTCTGCCATGGTTCTCTTCATGGTAAAGAGAAATGGAAAGGAACAAGGAACTCGAAATAATTATCGATAACTAATAATCGACTACACAGCAATGGTACATGAATACTAGGACTCCAAAAAAAAGAAGACATCAAGGTGGGTGCATCAACGCTTGGAAACATTGATATTCGAAAATGTTTTCTCAAAAATAAGTGGATTTTTATATTTTTTTCTTATACAACGACAATTGGAGGTGGTGGCATCTTTCAACAATTTTAACAAACCTAAATAATTTTTCATTCAAAATTTTGCATTTCAAAATTGGTTTGACAGTTTATTGTCTCAGCAGCTGTGTTGATGCGACTACCTGTATTCTTCTACCATGGTTTTCCTAATTTTTTAAACTTAGATTAAGATTGTTATTTTCTTTGGAGTATTTGTATACAAAACGCATTTGAGTAAAAGTACATTAGGCGTTTAAATATATGTTTACTGGATTTTTTGTTCTCTTTCTTCATAATTTATTCTTATTTCTATGTCATATAATAAATCAATAAAAACTTATAACATTTTATGATGTTTTTTATTTTCGCAAAATTAAACTTATTCAATTTTTCCCCAAAATTTCGAAACGAAAATAATACGTCAAGATCAAGGCAATTTGTATGTTAGCTTTCTTTTGTTTGCCACAACAGCAATCAGTGTCCCATATTTCTAGAAATAATGTTTATTATACCGATTGTCATCACTGGTTTGGCGATGATGATGATGACGACGACGACAATGATGATGATGATTGGTCTTATTTTAGCAACGCTGATGATGATTTTAACGTTGTCTGCATCTGACCCAATCATATGATTTAAGGGGAAATATAGAAATGCGCGTGTATAAACATAAGCGTATACGTAATTTGCTTACTCAAAATAAAAATATTTTCCATTAAATACAGCAGGACAAAAAATATCGGACTATACCGACTAGCAAAAGCTTTATGCTCAACATGCACTACGTGTTGAAAACTAAATTACTATTTAATTAAAATACGACACGTATTTGTAATTTGGCACTATAAATGACGCTATAAAATTATTTAATTAATAGTACGTTTACATACAATTAGTTTGATGCTATTAATCCCGATAATGTGATTGGCCAATTATCACGGTTTAACCGAATAATGATTTGTATATGAACGTAATTTAGAATGGTTGGAAAATTTCCAAAAAAAAAAAATGTTTAAAAAAACTAATTTTATTTGACATATGAATAATACGGTTCACATTTGATGTCAACAAGTTTTCCACGGAAGTCAAGTATTAAAAACCCAATATTTGAAATAAATTCCATCCATCTAATTAATCTTTTCCGCTTTTTAACTGGGTTTAAAAATGAGGAAAAACATCAAATAAATGAAAACAACTCTTTGCACCTAAGTTTGAATAACTCTGACAGAAAGCGAATTTTCTCCCCCATTGTACCATCGGAGGACCCAATTATTTTCATATATTTCTCTGTATAAAATATTTTGAAACGGTCCCTAAAAGCTTTTGGTTATTCTTGACCTTAAAATTTTAATACTAATACTATGTATATTGCAAAAACAAAATAAAATATATTTTCTGCGATTGGCACTTATTTAGACAAACAACGACCGGTTTGTTGTTTTTGGCCCAAAGAAGGATTTTGTGTTTTTGCATTAAATTTGCTATTGATGAACTTTCAGATAAATGTCGTAAAATACCATACATTTGAATTATGGCAATTTTGTTGAAAAAAAAAAACACAAATATTTTCGTATTTAGTGCCAACGGATATGACGTTAATAGACGATTTTTCATGAACAATAAATACTATTTATAAAATCAAAAGTTTTTCATGAAAATTAATTAGAAATTTGTATTATTTTCAATGCATCATCAAAATGTCTACATATTCGACAAGTGATTTCAATTTGTTTCCATATTATTGCCGACTGTTTAATGTATTTTTGGCAATAAACTTATTTTAATAAAACATATGATTATTATACCCTCCACCACACATAGTATGGGGGGCATATTAAGTTCGAAATTCCGTTTGTAACTCATCGAAATAATAATTTTAAACATAACAAAGTACATATATTCTTGATCAGCATAAAATTCTAAGACGATTTAGCCCTGTGCGCCCGTTTTTTGTAATCACGCAGGTCTTCGTACGCTATAATAACGATATAACGGTACGTCTGTATATTCGATATTTTGATGATTTTAGCTACATTATTCACCGATCTTTTTTTTCAAGTTTCGTATTTGAATATTGCAATGGCTTATGATAAAAGTTGCCTATGAAGGTCGACGTTTTCGTACAGACTCCAATATAACGGCTATATTCGTTATTTTTGAGATTTGTATAGAATTTTTAACAGATTTTATTTCTGTTGTTGCAATAGTCTGGCTTAATCCAATTTCTATACTACGGTATCCCGTAACATGTATGCCAATACTATTAATTTTTTTTATTTGAAAATTTCTAAATTCTTTCCAAATGGTGGAGGGTATTCAAACTTCGGCCCGGTCGAACTTACTGTTTTTTTACTTATTTTTTAAACTCAAATATGTTGGTACCTATAACTGTGAACATTAATGTTACGTTTACATTGAGTAATTTACGATGATAATAGGTGTGGCTGGTTACCCTAAAATTTGTAACAATTGCTGCAATTGTTACTGGAATTCTGTTAACACAAAAGCTCAAAGAGAGCGGTCCGAGAAAGAAAATTTGACACTTTACTGAGAGTGAGCAAATTATTGCCGGATAAATTTCTCATTGCCATAACTCTTCTTCTCCTTCCCAAGTTTTAGATTTGGCCAAACAATTTAAAAACATTGTTGTTTTGGAAATTGCAAGCCAATTTTTTGTTTTTCAACTCATTTCTAATTTTTGGGTCTTTCTTTTCATTTGATAGCGGACAAAGTGTTTTTTTTTTAAATCAGCTGATTGCTTGCAGGTTTTTGCAGGGATTCTCTCTGTTTACTTTTTTACAGTTTTCTTGCAAAAGAGAATAAAAATATCTAACTCTCTCAGAAAGAAGATGCTGGACAAGTCCTGCAGGAAAAGTAACTAGATAAATCTATTTAGTCTTTCCGTGAAGTAAAGAATTATCTTCCTGAATATCTGCACAAAGAACAAGTTTTGAAACCCTTAACTAAGAGTTCTATTGCTGCACATTGGATCAATTATAAAATTTTTGAAAATATGACAGAGCTATGAAATATCGGACCTTTTTTCAAACAAATTTACAATAATAGAATATTTAATGCGAATCATGCAAACGTGGCAAAGTCGTTTTTAACTGTTCAAAGGAAGTTGTGGAAAAGTACAAAAGCGCAATTACAATTGTTTTTTGTTCCCTAATCATCAAACGATGGATAATTGCCATTTAATTGTATTTGCATTGCATTTTGAGTTAAAGAAAGAAAAAAAGTTGTGGCTCCTTTATTTGCACTTAATTAAGTAGCTGTTTTGTACATTTTTTTTTTGTTGAAAATGTATTTAAAATATATTTATATGAATATGTGATTATGCATTTAATTTATAAAAAAGACGTTGTTTGTTGATAAGACAAGTCGTATCCGAACTATTTCGGCCGCTTATCTAAATATTTGTTATTTTTATAATAACTTGTGTCTGTTATTGTTGTGTCTACAGGAGTAAATTTTTTCCAACAAAAAATGAAATTTAAACAAAAGTGCATTTAAACATAGCTACACGTGCCTTGGGCAGTCAGAGAATATTTATTATTTAATGGATTTTTCGTCAAGATCAATTGACCTTAAGTGAAGGTAATTGAAATAAACAATCTGATTATATTGTGGATATTTTCAGTCAATATGAAAAAGAACTAGCTGTAATTGAAGAAATTTATTCAAAGTTGCTATCAGCGACATTTGGTATTTATTTAATAAAATAATTTGTGTCAATTCCATTAACATTTATTGATTTTTGAGAATTAGGCCCAAAACAGAATCAAAGTTAGATTTTTGTTGTGTGCTACGCGTTGCCAAAAAAAAATATAATAGAGCGATGTGTGTTACGCCATGACTTTTATATAATTTAAATTCTTGTGAGCCAATGAAAAACTATATAACAACGGCCCCAACGTTAATTCTGTTTTAGCTTTTAATAACGATCGAAAATCTTGAAGCTTGTGTAAACACGGTCTAACAAAAACAAGAATGACAAAAACACAAATTACTGTCAATTATTCAAGTCACCCAGACACACATTAAGTTACAAACATCTAATAAGAAAATAAACAAATTCCTGTTAAGCCTAAAACAGAATTGACAAAAAAGAAACAACAACATGACAAAAATGAAAACAACTATGAGCAATGATGTTGATTCTGTTTGGTCTCATAGTAGAAGAATACAGTTAGATGCATCAACGCTTGGGAACATTGGCATGTCAAAAATTTTTTAATTTTTCTTCAAAAAAAAGTAGATTTGTATATGTTTTTCCAATCGGAGGTTGTTATGATATGCATTTTTTAACAATTTTTACAAATTTGAATAATTTTTCATTTAATTTCAAATTAGGTTTGACAGTTAGTTGTCGCAGCAGTTGTCTCGATGCGACTACCTATATTCTTCTATCATGTTTGGTCTTGAGAATAAAGGTACGTTTACACACACCTCTACCCATGTTAACTCTGACCAATCTCAATGAATTTAATGTATTTTTTTATGGAGCCAGATTTATTGTGATTTGTCTATTATCAGGATTAACCCGGGTAAAGATTTTGTATGTAAACGTACTTTAACATTATTATCTGAAAACATTGTTTATTTTTAGAAAAAAAAAAATACTTTTTTATCTCAAATACACTCAACTTCTGTTTGGTCTCATAGTAGAAGAATACAGTTAGATGCATCAACGCTTGGGAACATTGGCATGTCAAAATTTTTTTAATTTTTCTTCAAAAAAAAGTAGATTTCTATATGTTTTTCCAATCGGAGGTTGTTATGATATGCATTTTTTAACAATTTTTACAAATTTGAATAATTTTTCATTTAATTTCAAATTAGGTTTGACAGTTAGTTGTCGCAGCAGTTGTCTCGATGCGACTACCTATATTCTTCTATCATGTTTGGTCTTGAGAATAAAGGTACGTTTACACACACCTCTACCCAGGTTAACTCTGATATTTGACCAATCTCAATGAATTTAATGTATTTTTTTATGGAGCCAGATTTATTGTGATTTGACTATTATCAGGTGTAACCCTGGTAAAGATTTTGTGTGTAAACGTACTTTAACATTATTATCTGAAAACATTGTTTATTTTTAGAAAAAAAAAATACTTTTTTATCTCAAATACACTCAACTATTTACAAAGATTCCACGAATGTTTACGAACATATCTGAAATGTTTACACTTATATGTTTTATGTTTCTGTTTTACTTACTTTAAACTTTGACGATTATTCATGAAGTCGGCTAAGAAACTGACCGGTGGACTATGACTAAAGATGGGTGGACTGTGGGAAATCATAGTGATGTTGTTTGTTTTTATGTCGTTATACGACGATGACCACGACTCGAAGCTAAACACTAACTTAATATAAGGTCTCTTAATCTTTTGCTCTCAACCAATTAGGCTGACGCGGTTGGGTAACCAAGCGCGTATTAGTGGCGATATTTGTCACAACAACAAATATTTAGTAGAAGATTAAAATATGTTGATGATATGTATTGTTGTTGTCGCCTTAGCAGCCTGAGATTTGATAATCACAGTAAACGCAGAAGAAACGACACACTAACCAAGAAATGATGTAGTTGTTGTTGTTTACGTTAAACCAGAGATGATTTGACGTTAAGTTCTTTTAATCACAGTTTGAAAATGCTTTTTTTATTTTGTTTTCTCTTCTTGAGTTGTTGTTGCTGTTCTTCTTCTTCTTTAAATAGTTACTATTTTTAGGTACCTTGCCTGCAAAGAGAAAACAATAACAAAAACAAAAGAAAAGAAGAGGTAATCATTTAGAATCGTATTTTAATAAACGATAACAATAACTACAAAATGTAAACAAAACAATTGATCAAAAAAAAAAAATCAAAATAAACAAGCTGGTGCGAATCAATGAAGGCATTTGTTTAGCCAATTTGAGTGTATAATAGGCGGCTACAATTATTTATACTTCAAAATGCTTAATTTACATAAAAAGTGTTGTGAGACAAACAAAGTCAGTGGTGAAAGTGATATATTGAGTAAGGTTATAATTATTGTAAAATTGTCATGAATGAAAATGGATTAGATAATAATATTGCACTAATTGTAATGCAATGAAGATTATTGAACTGATTGTCAATTTTTAAGTCTAAAACAGATGAACTTTCCATTAATTACGAATTTCGGCGTCAATGCGAAAATCTAGGGAAATAACAAAATTTCCTTGAGAAATTCCCATAGTACGGATAAATTATTTAATATGTCAAAATCAGGTGAAAATACTACAGAATTACCACCTTCAAATGATGACAAACCCATATTTTCTTAACAATGTTAAAGTAATAAAATTATTAGGCCATGGTAAAAGAATACCGGTAGTCGCAACGAAACATCTGCTGGGACAATGAACTGCCAAACCAATTTTGGAATTTAAGACTTTTAATGAAAAATTGTTCAAATTTGTAGGAATTGTTTATAAAAAAAATCTACTTATTTTTGAAAAATCATTTAAAATTTTTTGACATGTCAATGTTTTCAATCCCAGCTAGTCTTTTTCGAAATATTAAAATACATGGCGAGTTCTTAATAAAAAATTGAGAGTTCTTAAATTATAAAAGATAGAAAAAGCCAATAAAATTATTTTGCCTTTAGTAAGCCAAAATCAAAAACCTACATGAGACGGAAAAACTAAGAACCATGGTAGAAGACAATGAACTGTTGGCAATTTTGGAATTTTTAATGAAAAAATGTTCAAGTTTGTAAAAATTGTTTATAATAACCTCCGATTGATGTAGTATAAGAAAACATATAAAAATCTATTATATTTGAAAAAACATTTTAAATTTTTTGACATATCAATGTTCCCAAGCGTTGATGCATCTGTCTGTATTCTTCTACTATGCCAAGAACGTAGGCTATGAATATATTTACACCCAACATAGAACGCGTCATGAAATAGATAGTACTTTTGATTATATGTCATGTAAACGACATATTAGAGTAAAACGAGTAATTGAAATGAGTTCGATAAAAGTATGTAGAATTTGCACCCACCCACCTTGAAAAGGTGGTAAATATTCGTCGTAGACCCCATAAGGTATATATATTCATAATCAGCACACAATTCTAAGTTTATTTAACGATGTCCGTCTCTACGTCTATTGAATAACGATTCAGTCCACCAAATTTGACGTAGAGCTTCAAGACAATTTGTATTATATCTAGGATGGCTGGTATTGAAAATGAGATATATCGGTCCACGTTTTGGTATAGCCCTCATATAACAGTACCTCCCGATATTCGGCATTTTGATGGTTTTTGCCACATTTTTCCACGGATTTGTCTAAAAATTAGTATTTGCAGTTCGCAATGAGTTCTAGCTTTGGTGGCGGAACATAGTATATATAGGTCCGCGTTTTGGAACAGCCCCCATATAACGATACCCACCGTTATTCGGCATTTTGATAATCCTAGTCACATTTATGCTAGGAACACAATTGGAGCAAACGACGAATTTCGCCCTACGCGGCGACAAAATGAGCCGCGAAAATTCGTCGTATGGAACACAATACCGACGAAATTATAAAACAGCTGATGAAGTTGTTTACTTTTTGCTCATTTGTTGACTACAACGAATTATACAAGAACACACAATTCTTTACGTTCTCTATTATAATTTCACTTATGTCCATCTTCTCTATTATAAATTCACTGATATCCATCTTCACTCAGGCGCAAGTACACAAATAAATAAACAAATTAATTATGTTTTTTTTTATACGAGTAACAGATAGTAGAGTGACCATAATAAATTTTAAAGTAAAAAGTAACTTTATTTACTAAAACACATAAAATTCGTACAAGTATGGCCACCTTGTACTGTTTTGTTCGCCGGTCGCCGGCGTATGAAATAGAAATAAAGCTAATTGAGTTCGCGGCGACCGACGAAATTTTCGCCGGTGCCGTGATTGTGTGCACTTCCATATACACATATGTGTTTTATTTTTGACGACGAACATACGCCGCGAAAAAAACCGTCGTTCGCTCCAATTGTGTTCCTAGCATTACCCACGATATTGTTTCAAATTTGGTATTTAAGAAGATTTGGTAGATGACAATGCTTGAAGTATAAAATTGCCTATAAAGGTTCCCGTTTTGGTATGGTCAAATCAGAAATCAGAGATGGGAAACTGTTTTCTATTCAAAGAAATTTGACAAGGTGAACTACAGAATATATAGAGATAGAAAGTCTTATTTAAAATGACTTTACATTCGTAATTTTATCATGCAAGAAATATGACCAAGAAATTTCTTGCAAAATGAATTGAAATATCTTTTGAAAGTAAAAAATTATATATGATTGTTGAATAATAAAGATCACCTATTAATGCTAGCTGATCTATTAAAACTTCTAACAAATTTTCATTTTCCTCGAACAAGGACAATTAAAGGAGTTAAAGCAAAAGATTAAGTAATAAAGGTATAAGTACATAAGCCGCACTAAAATCCTGTCGTCGTTTTCCATTATCATTTGACATTAATATGCCTAGCCATGACTTCAAGCTTTATATGTACTCCCACCTTAAATCCACATCATGAAATTAAATAAATAATGTTTGAAAATCCAGATTTATATGTGAAGGTCTTTTTTTAATAATAAATGAACTTCAATGGACCTTGAGAAGTATCTGTGCGAAAAATTATTAAAACTTTGAAAAACTGTGGTTTGATTGCGAAAGATGTCATACATTGCTTTGGAATTATGCGCCGGCATTGTGAAGTTAAAATTATGCAGATTTAACCCTATCGCTGTGACAGTATCATACCGTACCCCCCTTTTAGTCATATGTAGTTTTATTAAGGCAATCAGCAGGTCAAGATTGGTGGGTGTTAAATGTTAAATAAAAAATTGAAAATAAATGGTCTCCGCAACAAATGGGTTAAAATATTTAAAGCCTAGCTTTGGGAATTCTAAACTCAAGTGTAAACGTTATATGGTTGTATGCTGTTTTATTGGATGACAATTTCAAAACACTGTGTTTGTGCATGCTTCGTGAATGTAAGGTGCTAATTAGCTATGCTGTGATTATGATAAGACTATTTAAATGGGAAATCTACAAAATCGAGGCGCATCATAGCAATATTTAAGAAGCGTTTCTTGTTTGCCCTCGGCGATACTAACCTTAAATCTTGTTACAAAACTAATGGACAATGTTTTCACTGGTGTTTATTATCAACTGGGTGATTTGGTTGACTGGCTGGCTTGTTGTGTGTCTGATTATTTTAAAAGAAATTCCTAGGCAATGGCAATGATGTTGATTATTATGTATTGTCGATTATAATAGGACTCTTCTTTTGCAGGAGGAACTGGTTTTCTTCTTGTGCGTGTTTTTCTTCTTCTTCTTTTTGGATTTATTTATGAATATTATCACAATATATAACACACTGGTGTTGCTAGCTGGTTTTTATTTTCCTGATTCAGCAATTTTTCTTTTTTTAGCTGATGTTTTCTTTAAATTTTCCTCTGAGCATGAGACTGGTGCGTGTTGTGTTTTAAAGGTTTTGATATTATTTGTCGACGCTGTGTTTTGTTGTTGTTAGTCTTTAGTGTTTTTTGGTTCATGCTTTTAGTTTTGTTTCTTATTTCTTTTGCTTTGAAATTCTCCAATAACCGGCGCTTATTTTTGAATTTAAATTCTTTAATTTCCCTCGATTTATTTATTTCTTACAATTTTTGTAATTAATGCCACGCGTAGAGGGAAACTGTGAGCACTCAATTAATTTTCACAAATTATGTCGGTTTTTTTCTCAAACCACAAGTTAACCGTTCGTTAACTACTCTCAATTATTAACTGGGTGTTGTTAATTAAAACGGCAAACAAAACATAAACAATTTTTGGACAACAAAAAAACAACGAAAGCGTATTTTTTGTCGCTTCAAACAAAAGTGTGTGGAAATAATCCAAAATGTCGCGCCGCGTTTCGGACTTTCAAATCTCGTACGACGTTATGCCTGGTTGGCGGTTCGACGACGAATGATCATTCCTTGTTGTTTGTCGCATAACAAAAGGTGTTGTTCGAACGAGTGAGCGTACAAGCGAGCTGGCTGAGCGACGAACGAGTATTCTACAACAAAATCGATAATGTATACAGACAACTCTCGAATGCGCTCAAAAATACAACAACATAAAACAATTATCAGTGGCTGGCGGTTCACAGGCAGGCACACAGCATTCACCACACATCGAGTGCCAGATCGGGCAGTATGCAGCAGCAGCAGTAGAATAATTAATACATACAGTGAGTACAGTAAGTGTGCCTTGATTGTGTTCACACGAACGAATCGAACAACCACCACCACCACCATCGACCCATTATCAGTGATGGCATTTTTAAATGTGTACAGTTTTTAAAAGACTTGAGAAAATACAATTTTGAGAAAAAGCAGCAGACAACGAATTTCTTTGCCTAGATCCCAAAATAGAACCAACGCTTGGGACGTTGTTACATAGAATGAGGATGACGCTGAAAAAAAATCATGTTGTAACACATATCATCGATCTTGCCGTTTCGCCCTGTATAGTTTTTTGTAAGCGGGTGACACTAAACAAAATTCCAACGTTGATTCTGTTTTCGGATGCTGTTTAATTATGTAGAATTTTACATCGTGTTAATTTTTGACAAACAATTCAACGTCAAACACAAATATGCTACACAATTTAAACTAGTAAGGAAAAGTCAAAATTCGGGCGGGCCGACTATATGATATCCTACACCACTATGCATATTTAGTAGAGCTCCCGTAACAAACAATTTATTTGAAGTAGATCTACCACCTATCATCATTTGGCTTTCAAGCAGTTACAGTTTGGTTTCAGTTACAGTTTCACAAAATTTGACGAATAAATTTTAATCTTTTATACCAAATAACATTGCTATAGAGTGCATGATTTCACTTTGAGAAGGATTATATTAAAAAAAATATATAAGGGATCTGAGTTCCACAAAATGGAAACGTACATACGTCCAGAAATTTACTCCATTTGGGATAATATTAGCCATTATTTGCACAATAAAACTGAAATCGGATAAATCATGTACATGGGAGCTATATCCAAATCTTTGCCGATATTGATAGAATATGGCAATGATGTTTCTGAACTCTATAAGATATCGGGTACCAAATATCATTGTTGTCGAATGCATATTACGAATGTGAGGGATTTAAACACCAAATCGGACGAAACATACATATGGGAGATATAGATATATCTGAGCCGATTTTCACCAAATTTAATGTACTTTCTTCTAGACAGAATTCGGTCCGATGTACCAAGATTCAGAACTTTTGGGCAGATATTGGCCATTTGGTGTACAATTAACCCGAAATCGGTTGAAGATGTACAGGGTGAGATAAAAAAAACTACAACAAAGTCAAACACCATAATTTTTAAATTTTTTTAAATTTTATTGAATGAAAGCAAATAATGTCGGAAATAGCATCAAATTTTAGAATAATTTTAGATTTTTTCGAATTGGTCACCTTTGGCACGCATTATGGCCTTCAAACGGCCAATGAAACTGTCACACGCTGCCTGAATGTTGCTCTACGGTATTTTGGCCCATTCTCGGCGAAGCGCTTGCTTGAGGTGATCGACACTTTGGTATTTTTTAGTGCCAACCTTGCTTTCCAAAATACTCCTGATATAATAGTCGAACGGATTGGTATCTTGAGATTTTGGTGGCCACTGTGCGCTGCAATGAAGCGAGGAACCTCATTTTGTGACCATTCTTGGGTGACGCGTGCTGAGTCCTGTTAGAATGTCCAAGATCTGCGGCCAAAATGTTATTAAAGCCTTGGGCACGAAAACATTTTGGCCGAATATTTTCGCGATAATATTCGGCATTTATTCTTATGCCATTGTCGATTAATTCGAGCGGAGAGCGACCATCGGCTGTTATGTCGGCCCACACCATCACCATGGCCGGCGCTTGAGTTCTGGTGGCCAACCGAAGGTGCACATTTTCAGTTGACCTCTTTGGCAAGTAAAGACGATCATTTTGCGATGATACGAGACACAAAAGATTTATTCACATTTAAATGCTAGAGTTATCTTGTGGTTTTCCAGCCAAATATAAAGAAATCACTCTGTCACGCTTAAATTTCATCACGAATAACTTTTTTCTGGAAAATTCTCACTAAAATGTTTTGTAAGCTTTTAAACAAAAAATGAGCTATCACTGGAATAATTTTAACAGCTGTCGGACAAGTGGCTTAGAAATGACAGCAGTCTGAAGTTGGTTGCAGTTTTTTCATCCCACCCTGTATATGGGAGCTTTATTCAAATCTGAGCCGATCTTGATAAAATTTGGCAGAGGTATTTCCGAGCTTTATAAGATATCTGGCACCAAATATCCATTGTATACACAGGAATAAGAAATGGGGACCTCTTTTTATTCAGCGAAATTTGACAAGGTAAATTACAGAAAAGTCAGAGATGGATATGCTTATTTGATATGACTACCTTCTTAATTTTACCATGGACTGAACATTATCTTTTTAAGCAAAATTCCAGTAAAATGAAGCGAAGCGTGAAGAGACAAATGTTGACAATAGGTTTGTCTGGTTGCATTTCCTGCGGAAAGTGTCTAGAGAA
This sequence comes from Musca domestica, assembly GCF_030504385.1. Classification (NCBI taxonomy): domain Eukaryota; kingdom Metazoa; phylum Arthropoda; class Insecta; order Diptera; family Muscidae; genus Musca; species Musca domestica. The sequence continues at coordinate 12,371,550 of NW_026712363.1, read as the reverse complement.
TAAGGCAGTTTTATTCTCTTTTGTAAGAAAACTGTTACAAGGTAATCAGACGAAATCCCTTAAAAAACTTGGAAGCAATCAGCTGATTTGTCAATTTGTCCGCCATAAAAAGAAATAAAGCATGTAAAAATTAAAAATGTGCGTATAAATAGGCTTGCGATTTGCAAAATACAGATGTATTAATATTGATTAACCAAATAGAAATCACCGCAAAAAAGGAGAAAAGTTGCAAGTGATTTCAAGAAGATATTTGTCCGGCAAGAATTTGCAAACTCTCGGTAAAAGAACTGTCAAATTTTCTCTCTCGAAACGCTCTCTTTTGTAGAGCTTTCGTGTCAAACGACTACGACAATTCGACTCAATTGTTAGGGTAACGAGACACACTTTGGTTCGCTATTATATTTCCTTTATAGTCCAATTTTGTTATCCCATACTTTAGGAAAAGTAAAGGATAAAGTTCACATTATCGGGGTTTCATTATTACATCTTTCTGTTAAAATAAATTATTATTTTACTGTGATATGGCAAGCTATTTGTAAAAGTAATTGGTAGTCACTGCATTTTTTTCTTAGTGGCATCTTTATTTAAAGAACAAGACAATTTTGTAATTAATTTCGTGATATAAATCTATAATTCAGTTCTTCAATATAAAATAAACGATTGTTATTTTATTGTCATATTATCATTATAAAATATGGCAACATGAATTCAGTAAACTTTATGAATGCATCAACGCTTTGAACATCAATATATCACATTTAGATTTTTTTTAATATAAATAGGTTTTTATAAGTTTTTTTTTATATACAACACCAATCGGAAGTTGTTACGATATGCATTTTTCAACAATTTTTATAAACTTAAATAATTTTTAATTCAAACTTTTTAATTTTAAAATTGGTTTGACAGTTCATTGTCCCAGCAGCAGTGTCTTAACCTAGTTTTTATACCTTTCACCATCACGGTAGAAGAATACAGGTAGATGCATCAACTCTTGGATTTTAGTAGATTTTATAAGTTTTCGTATACGATATCCATTTTTTTTTGTAAATTTTGCAAATTTGAATAATTTTTCATCTAAAAATTTCAACTGTGTCGATGCGGCTACCTCTATATTTCTACCATGCTCCACCGTAGTATGGAGGGCATATTAAGTTTGTCATTCCGTTTGTAACACCTCTAAATATATATTCACCAGAAATGTTTCAAATTTGGTATTTGAAGTTGGTAATGGATATTACAGCCTATGACAGAAAATTGTCTGTGCAGGTCCATGTTTTGGTATAGCCCCCATATAATGGTGCCTCCCTATATTCGGAATTTTGATGATTTTAGCTAAATTATGCACCGATTTTTTTCAAGTTTCGCATTTGAATATTGCAATGTATTCTTGTGGCTTATGACAAAAGTTGCCTATACAGGGCCACGTCGTCGTATAGACCCTAATATAATGACAACTTTCTGTTAATTCTGTTAACAGAATTTTTAACCGATTTTATTTTTTTTAAAAAATTTCCAAATTCGTTCCAGATGGTGGACAGTTTTCAAAGTTCTGTCCAGCCGAATTTGTTTTTTGAATGGACTGTAACTGTAGAAAAATTTTGAATGTTTGATTTGTTGGTGTTTTGTCGGTTATTTATTGGTTAGTTTATACACACTATCACCTAACATACGTAATTTAAAAAGATGCGTAATTTATGTGTCACACCAATCAGACTAAAGGCCAAAATTTGTCTACGATTTGCTTATCTTTCATGCTGTGATTCCATTAACAATAACAATTTTGACAACTAATCCAGATGATCAGCTGCGGTAAATTTTACCAATTGATTGTGCAGTGACAAAACGTAAACGATACATTTCGTCCTGGAATTGCGAGATACAGAAAATGGTACAACTTTGCCATCACTGACGCACACACATCTAATCTCAATTCTCACTCTCTCCAGGGAGATCGCGCAAAATCTGTAAAGGTAACTCAAACAAATATAAAATTGGAACTAAAAGAAAACTCGTCACACCACCACCACAATACCACCAAATGTTCCAACATCTTTCCCAATGAATTTGATGCTGACAATAAAACAGCAAACAGAATGAAACAACAAAAGAAATGCGAGAAAATACGCAATGTAAAAGGAAAAAGAAACATTTGTGGTTCGGGGTTTACGTTCAAATTGCATTCTGTTGGTAGCATTAAAGGGTGGAATAGGCACTTTTATACTGATTCCCTAATTGCGCCCATGTGTGATCACATACATACATATCTGTATGTATTCTTAAAACAATTATACGAAGGAGGGCACAAAACTTGATGATTTCTGATAGAGAAGGTGCATTGGTTGCGACTCAGGTCGTTATGCATTTATTTTCTTTCAGAAAACACGCAGAGAAGGTTTTGAACGAATTCTAATAGAGTAGTGAAAAGAGCATTCCATTTTTATACCCTCCACCATGGTATGGATGGTATATTAAGTTTGTCATTCCGTTTTTAACACATCGAAATATACATTTTAAACTCCATAACGTATATATATTCTTGATCCGTCTATCCATATGTTCGTCTGTAGAAATCCCTCTAGCTTCCGAACGAAATGAAGTACGTTGATAAAATTTTACTGCAATGTGTATTATGTCTACAGGACTTTTGGTATTGAAAATGGGTGATATAGATCCACGTTTTGGTATGGTCCCCACATATTGGTACCTCCCTTTTTTCGGTATTTTGGTGATTTTTGCGACATTTTTCACCGGAATTGTTTCAAATTTGGTGTTTGAAGTTCGTAATGAAAACTACAGCCTAAGACACAAAATTGTCTGTGCAGGTCTACGTCTTCGTATAGCCCCTATATAACGGTACCTCCCGATATTCGGTATTTTGATGATTTTAGCGACATTATTCACCGGAATTGTTTCAAATTTAGTGTTTGAAGTTCGTAATGGATGCCACAGCCTGTGACAGAAAATTGTCTACGCAGGTTCAGGTCTTCGTATAGCACCGATATAACGGTACCTCCCTATATACGGTATTTTAATGCTTTTAGCTACATTATTCACTGTTTATTTCAGGTCGAATTTACAGCTTTTTTAATTGTTTTTAATATAATCCTTCTCGAAGTGATATCATGTACTCTACAGAAATGTTATTTGATATAAAAAATTGAAATGTCTCCGTCAAATGTAGTGAAAATCGATTCAGAATTGGATATGCCTTCCATATATTCCTTACCTCTGAAACCAAACTATAACTGCTCTAAAACAAATGTTGATAGGGGGTATGATCTACTCCAAATAAATTCTTTTGTTGCAGGAGCTATACTAAATATGCATAGTGGTGTAGGGTAGCATATAGTCGGCCCCGCCCGACTTTTGACTTTTCCTTACTGGTTTTATACTACTTTAGACCACCGAAAGCATATACACTCTGATTCAGCGCACAATTCTATATCGATTTAGCCACATTCACCTGTCTGTGAAAATCACTCTAACCGCTTGCAAGGACTTCATTTTACCGCAAAGAGTTTTTTAATCGGCAGTCTGTGTCTCTCTTGACAATCCAAAAACACAACCCTCGTATACGAAATGTGAATTTCGTGTATGCTGTTAAAATGCTATGCAAGTACTTCTTTCCAATTATCGTGTAGAGATTCTGTCATTATCATTATGAATGCGTTTCAGATAATGTGTAATGAGAGATTTTTTTCTCACAGAGTAACCTGCCCTTGCCATATATTAATTTATAACAATATTCTTTCTTTTGAAAACCTGCTCTGACCAAAAATTCATTACAAAAATCAATATGTCAGTCAGTGTTGACATAACAAAAACATTGGCTGATTTTAAAATGCATTATGAGCAGAACGTTTCAATACCTGAAAAGAAATGTCAATAACTTGGCGACTGAAATAATGATGTGTTCATTTGAAATGTTGTATAAACACATAATGAGATTCACAGTCAGGTAGTTGTTTTCTCTTTTAAATTATGGGAAAAAGGTTAAAATGCATTATTCAATTGTATTTGTCTCCACAATGTTTCCAAAACTCAACAAACACCGACATTTCAAACTGAAATGTATCATTTTCCATTTCGCCAGTGGGCTAAGGTTGAATCACGGGGCTTATTAAAAATAACCAAGTGCCTGCTGGAGAATGGCAAATGTTTGGGGAAATGCCCAAGTGTTCCATACGCAACTTCTTTGGTGCAGTAAAAGTGGTTATCAGCTGCTACGCGAATGAGGATTTATTAAGTGGGCACTTCGAAATAATTATTCAATTACCATTATATGATGGACATAATAAAGTAATAACGAGTAAAAAAGCAGTAAGTTCGGCCAGGTCTAACTTTCAATACCTTCCACCATTTGGTAAACATTTGGAAATTTTCAAATAAATGTCGGGTTTGCCGACAGTTGTATGCCCAGCCATTGTTCGATTATTTATATATATTTTGATTTCTGTTAGGATTATTCTCTGGAGTAGAATCCGAAGGAATGGGCCAACATTGTCCATTTCGTATCGGTCCTTAATAAATATAATATAAACATTGCGACGTGCCAGGTTTGGTCTATGTTGTTTACTTACTTCACTTAATATGACCGAATTACCGACCGAAGTATTCCATTATCATACTTTATCTAATGCAGATAAAAATATTGGTATGGGCAAAATTACAAGAAAATCGAACATTTATATCCGGTTTTATGCAAAATCATAAATTCCGTATTCATCTTAGGTTTCTGGTTGAGAGAAATATTTAGATATAGCAAGTTGTAAAAAATCGCTGACTTGATTCGCAAGTTATGACAGGTAAAAGGATTGAAAATTGTGACCCTTTGTTGTTGAAGTACTTGAGAGGGCTCAGATTTGGTGTTGATAAAAATATTGAGATGTGCTTAGTCTGATGGAATTGGATGTTAATTTCACGTTTAATGAGCTTCACGGATATTCAAAATTTTGGACCTTTGTGGGGGAGATACCAGAAGAAGAGGACCGATATGTTCCATCTTCACAACAGATCTTGTGTTAGTATAAATAATGGGATGTGTGATATATAAAGAGAACCGAATGCTTATTTCGGATTTTATGATCGTGTTGGCTATTCAAAACTTCGACCCTTTGTGGGGGAGGTACCAGAAGGAATGGTCCGATCTCTACCGTCTTTATAACAGATTTTATGTTAATGGAAATGTTGTGATGTACCAAGTCTGAATGGAATCGAATATTAATTGCGCGTTTTATGAGCTTCATGGATATTAAAAATTTTGATTTGGTGGAGGTACCAGAAGGAGTGGACCGATATATTCCATCTTCACACCAGACCTTGTCTTAATAAATATTGTGATGTGTGCAATTTGAAGACAATAGGGCTCTTACTTTACATTAAAAAAAGTTAGAATGAATCAAATCTTTGTCCCTTTGTAAGAGAGGTACTTGATGGAGTGGACCGATATTGTCCATTTTCGCACCTGACATAACACTGATGCTAATATTAGGATTTGCAAAGTTGGAGCAAAATCGGATTATCCTTTCTCTTTCTGTGCAGTAAAATGTTTTTTATACCCTCAGCCATATGACTACAGAGGGTATATACAATTTTACCAAATCTTTGGGCCAAATCCGTTTCAGGACATTTGGAGTATCCGATTTGGTCCAAACTGGGTACATCGTAATATTTTTGTCAAACTAAGATCGAGTTCGGAGATGGGCAATATCGGTCCACTCCTTCTGGTACCTCCCCGACAAAATGTCGAAATTTTCAAAAAATATATTTTTTGCACAGAAAGAGAAAGGATAATCCAATTTCGCTCCAACTTTGCATATCCTAATATTTGCGTCAGCAATAGGTCAGATGTGAAAATGGAGAATATCGGTCCACTCTATCAGTACCTTCCCCACAAAGGGTCAAAATTTTGAATAATTACAACTCTCATAAAATGCGATGTAAGAGTCCGATTGTCTTCAAATTTCACACATCCCAATATTTATATTAACCCAAAGTCTGGTGTTAAGATGGGCAAAGTCGGTCCACTCCTTCTGGTACCTCCCCCACAAAATGTCGAATTTTTCAAACAATATATTTTTTGCACAGAAGGAGAAAGGATAATGCGATTTTGCTCCAACTTTGCATATACTAAGATTTGAAAATGGACAATATCGGTCCACTCCAACAAGTACCTCCCCCACAAATGGTCAAAAATTTTGAATAATTACAACTCTTATAAATTGTGATGTAAGAGTCCGATTGTCTTCAAATTTCACACATCCCAATATTTATAGTAACCCAATGTTTGGTGTTAAGATGGGCAAAGTCGGTCTACTCCTTCTGGTACCTCCCCCACAAATGTTCGAAATTTGCAAAGAAAGGGAAGCAATAATCTAATTTTGCAAATCCTAATATTTGAGTCAGTTCTAGATCTCGTGCCAAAGTGCACAATATTGGTCCGATATTGGGTCAAAATTTTGAATAATTATAACTCTTAAAAAATGTGATGTAAGAGTCCGATTGTCTTCAAATTTCACACATCCTACCATTTTTATAACCCATGATCTGGTAGGAAGACGGAATATATCCGTGCACTCCTTCTGATACCGCCCCCACAAACGCAAAACATTTTGAATATCATATTTATATCATATTTATTTAGGGCCGATACGAAATGGACAATATTGACCCATTATTTCCAAACCCACTCCATAGAGGGTCAAGAGTTTGAAAAGTTTGAAAAAAGAGGTCAAAATATTTAAAAAAAATCGAACATTGGCTGAGGGTATACATCTATCAGCAAAACCGACCGATACTTTTTTACTTGTTTTTTTTTTTTTTTTTCGAACCAGAAGGAGTGGACCGATAATGCCCATCTCCGAACTCGATCTAAGTTTTATAATAATATTACGATGCATCAAGTTTGGACCAACTCGGATACTACCTTCGAAATTTATCGTGCGCACCAGCCATCCAGACAGACGGACGGACGGACATCGCTAGATCGATTTGGTCCAAAGAGACCTAGGGTGTAAGACCGTTATTTCGATGAGGCATATTTTGGCCGTATTACCCTCTCCAGCCATTTGGCTTAGGGTATAAAAATGCTGTTAAAATCATAAAAATGCCGTATGTAGGTAGCAATAGTTAGTTATATGGAGGCTATACGAAGGCCTGGACCTGCATAGGCAGTTTTCTGTCACAGGCTGTAGTATCCGTTACGAACTGCAAATACGAAATTTGAAACGATTCCGGTGGATAATATAGTTAAAATCATTAAAATACGGAATATGAGGAGGTATCGTTATATGGGAGTTATACGAAGATATGGACTTACATAAGCAATTTTCTCTCAGGAGATACGTTAGAAAATGTGAATCAGGAAACTGAATAACAGGGGGTACAGTTGTATGGGGGCTACAGAAAAAACGTAAATACATATAGATAATAATTTCCACAAAAGGTAGAACCATAGCACAGATTTGCTCATATTCGCTCGGGAGCGAGACTTGTTCACGAGCAGAATTCCTCAAAATGTGGGAGTTTTTTAAGGCGTTTACTCTTCAAACTTATGCTTTTAGTGACAGTGCTCCCGAGGTGATGAAAAATATAGTTTTGCTCGTTTTGTTTTTCCTACCCCCAGGAGTTGTTCCACCCGACTTCAAGCTAATTTCACTCTTTACTCGAATTTAAGTGAGATTTTCGGAGGTCTGAATAGAACACATTATAAACATTAAGTATCGACATTACGTTTGGTAGTCAGCTGGCTCGGAAGGGGGACCTTAAGGTGAGCGTACATAAGCAACTTGGTATCATATCTAGGCAAATTAATGTCAGTTGTATGGGGGCTACAGAAAAAACGTAAATACATATAGATAATAATTTCCACAAAAGGTAGAACCATAGCACAGATTTGCTCATATTCGCTCGGGAGCGAGACTTGTTCACGAGCAGAATTCCTCAAAATGTGGGAGTTTTTTAAGGCGTTTACTCTTCAAACTTTTGCTTTTAGTGACAGTGCTCCCGAGGTGATGAAAAATATAGTTTTGCTCGTTTTGTTTTTTCTACCCCCAGGAGTTGTTCCACCCGATTTCAAGCTAATTTCACTCTTTACTCGAATTTAAGTGAGATTTTCGGAGGTCTGAATAGAACACATTATAAACATTAAGTATCGACATTACGTTTGGTAGTCAGCTGGCTCGGAAGGGGGACCTTAAGGTGAGCGTACATAAGCAACTTGGTATCATATCTAGGCAAATTAATGTCAAATTATAAGGAAAAAACCAAGGCAGGATTCGAGAGCGTCTCTGACATCTCTTTATGATACGTCGCAAAATATGCCATGCGAAGATTTCAAGTTGCTTATGTACCCACATCTTTATACTTGGACTGTGCAAAGCTCATACAATATTTTTGATGGAAACCCGTTATTAGCACGTTTTTCTGTTTTAATAAATATTTATGTATTTAATTATATATATGTATCTGCAATCAAACTCAGCTGATACCCATTTAGTCAAAATAATTTTACACGATTAGGATTTATTTCACGTTTTCCTATATCAAATTGTTTATAATCGCAAATGCGCTTTAAGAAAGGTGTGTGTTAATTGTGAGACTGCAATATCAACGCCTGACCAAATCTGAAGTGTTTACTTAGCTTAATTACAAAAAATCCCACAATATCGCGCTATATTTCTATAAACTTTGATAACCAATACATGGCACCTACATTTTTGGAAGAAAATCACAATGCACTGAACATATATAACAGACATGTCAATTTTATCAGCTCACGGGTGCCATGGAGGTATCAATCATTTCTTTAATGCACTTTACTTGCCGGTTCTCAGTGCATTGACTTCCGGCGTAACGAGCATCGAAATCTTTGTTGTTATTGACCCAAATCATAAGAGAAGTCCGAAATCTGTTGTTGCTGTTGCTATTGTCAAATCACGATTTTTGAAGGTATGTATATATATTTCTGTACTGTCGTTCCTGATGTGTGTGGTATGAACATTTTGTTTTTTTTTTTTCACAAAAAATCTCAACGCATTTTTTTGGCATTGCAAACACTTGCATGACCTTCAATCTACACAAAAATATTTTTAATATTTATTCAGAAATTCATATTTGCCCTCGTATGGGTGGTAATGAATCTCCGAAGTATATGTGAATTAGCCAAGCATTCCAAAAAATCACACAGCTAGAAATTTACTATTCTTAAGATAAGAGAATCAGTTGCATTTTCTTATGTTCCAGGTCATATCAATATCACAGAATTAGACCTTGGTTGTTTGAAGGCTGCTGAACCACCAATTAACTATTTAACTATTATCTTTGAAAGCTGTATCCCAGATGATTGGATCGGAGCGGATTGAAAATCTATTTTTTTGTTGGTTGATATTTAAAAAAGGCTATATGGGTCCACATTTTGGTATAGCCCCTTTATAACTGTAACAACAGATTTAAGGTTTTAGGGTGTTTTAGTCACAATTTTAACCCAAATTTGCTATAAATTGGATGTGTGTAGAACTGTTAATATAGGATCGAGATTTGGTATATTCCTCATATTTGGTATATCCGCCATATAACAATACCTTCCGAAATTCGGTATTTTGATTATTTTTACCACATTTTTCACGGATTTGTCTAAGAATTGGTATTTGTAAGTCATAATGGGTTCTAGCTCATGTGGCAGAAGGTCAACGTTTTCGTTTAGTCCCCATATAATGGTGCCTCCGGATATTAGTATATTGATGATTTTTGCACATTTTCCCACGGATTTGTCTAAAAATTGGTATTTTCTGATCATATTGGTTTCTATCTTCGGTGACGGAACATAGTATATATAGTTCCAGGTTTTGGTATATCCCCCATATAACGCTACCTCCCAATATTCGGTG